>NC_063336.1:73418077-73437161 GCF_021869965.1 Rhincodon typus | reverse complement strand
CACCTCAAGCCGCACCTCCACCTCCTACCGACCAACCTCATCCCGCCCCCTAGACCTGTCGGTCCTCCCTGGACTGACCTATCCCCTTCCTAACTCCCTACCTACACTCACCTTTACTGGCCCCATCCCCGCCTCTTCGACCTGTTTGTTTCCTCTCCACCTATCCTCTCCTCTATCCATCTTCTATCCGCCTCCCACTCTCTCCCTATTTATTTCAGAACCCCCTTCCCCTCCCCCTTTTCTGATGAAGGGTCTAGGCCCGAAACGTCAGCCTCTCTGCTCCTATGATGCTGCTTGGCCTGCTGTGTTCATCCAGCCCTGCACCTTGTTGTCTTGGTTCTTAATGCTGTTGTGTTTGTGTGTTATTAATTGCCAATGATCACTACAAGAATTGGGCCTAACAGCCCTTACAATGTTGAATATAATTTTTCCCTACTATGAGCTCCAATATGTGCTGACCGCTTCCTCTCCTTGACTCTATAGCCTGTCAATAATGGTGAACCTCTAACCACTCAACTGGAAGGTACTGGCCCAGCAAAGGTGCCAGCTGTGCAGAAAAACAGTCAGGTACACTTGGAGCCTCCCCTTTGATCGAGGACTGGTGGTTGTTGGGGGAAAGAAAACACCAATCCTGAAATAAATGCAGCAAATGGTGCATTTTCCATGAATGGTGAATGGATGTCCTTTCCAATTTCCATCCCATTGTTGGTGAGAACTTTGCTAAGTAGACCAGCTGAGCTTCAGTTTATCAAGTAGCTTTTGGAAAATGCCACAGCTAAGAAGTCTAAGAACTGAAGTACCATCTGTCTAGTCTTTGAAAGACAGCCACTGCTGTGCTGTTTTAACTCTTCATAGGCTGATTTGAGCAACAATTAAAAATCCGTGTTATTATACGCATACTCTTTGCTTAGTAATGATACCAGTATTGGGGTGAAAGACAACAAATAAGCAGAATGTAAAAAAAAACACAGTCCAGCATCCAATATTTATCTTTTTGTAGATTGCTTTTTTTCGTGGGTGTGAGGAAGTCAATAAGGTAATTTGCCTTATTTAATCATTTATTGCTGTAAATTGCCACACACTACCAGGATTAAATAACTATCCATCAGTTCAGGACAGGACCAATGAGTAGGTCAAAGAATTAAGATTTAATTAGGCAAAATCACTGCTGTATGCGTAGCAGTTCCTAATTTCATTGGATTTAGAACATAGAACAGTACAGCACAGTACAGGCCCTTCGGCCCATGATGTTGTGCCGATCTATTATCCCACTAAATCAAACTACCCTGTATACCCTATATTTTACTATCACCCATGTGCCTGTCCAAGAGTCGCTTAAATTTCCCTAATGCAACCAACTCCACTACCACTGCCGGCAGCAAATTCCACACGCCCACCACTCTCTTGTGTAAAGAACCTACCTCTGACATTTCCCCTATACCTTCCTCCAGTCACCTTAAAATTATGCCCCCTCATAATAGTCATTTCTGCCCTGGGAAAAAGTCTATGACTATCCACTCTATCTATGCCTCTCATCATCTTGTACACTTCTATCAAGTCCCCTCTCGTCCTTCTTCGCTCCAATTTGAAAAGCCCCAGCTCCCTCAACCTTTCCTGATAAGACCTGCCCTCCAGTCCAGGCAGCATCCTGGTAAATCTCCTCTGCACCCTCTCTAAAGCTTCCACATCTTTCCTATAACGAGGTGACCAGAACTGAACACAATATTCCAAGTGCGGTCTAATCAGAGTTTTATAGAGCTGCAGCATAACCTCACAGCTCTTAAACTCAATTCTCCTGCCAATGAAAGCCAACACACCATATGCCTTCTTTACAACCCTATCAACTTGGGTAGCAACTTTGAGGGATCTATGGACATGGACCCCAAGATCCCTCTGTTCCTCCACACTGCCAAAAATCCTGCCATTAACCCTATATTCTGCATTCAAATTCGACCTTCCAAAATGAATCACTTCACACTTTTCTGGGTTGAATTCCCTCTGCCACTTCTTTGCCCAGCTCTGCCTCCTGTCAATGTCCCGTTACAATCTACAACAGCCCTCCACGCTGTCCACAACTCCAGCAACTTTCGTGTCATCGGCAAACGTACTAACCCACCCTTCCACTTCCTCATCCAAGTCATTTATAAAGATCACGAAGAGTAGAGTTCCCAGAACAGATCCCTGTGGAACACCACTGGTCACCGAGCTCCAGGCTGATTACTTTCCATCTACTACCACCCTCTGTCTTCTATTAGACAGCCAATTTTGTATCCAGACAGCCAAATTTCCCTGAATCCCATGCCTCCTTACTTTCTGAATGAGCCTACCACGTGGAACCTTATCAAATGGCTTGCTAAAGTCCGTATACACCACATCCACTGCTCTGCCTTTGTTAGTGTGTTTTGTCACAACCTCAAAGAATTCAATAAGGCTTGTGAGGCATAAATACTCTCTCTCTCAGAGTCATCTCCAATAATTTGCCCACCACAGAAGTAAGACTGACAGGTCTGTAATTCCCAGGTTTATCCCTATTCCCTTTCTTGAACAAGGGATTAACATTTACCACCTTCCAATCATCTTGTACTACTGCAGTGGACAGTGAGGACGCAAAGATCATTGTCAAAGGTGCAGCAATCTCTTCCCTTGCTTCCTGTAGTAACCTTGGATATATCCTGCCTGGCTCAGTGTCCCTTATGCAACTGGAAAATTACAAATAAAGGGCAATTTAGCATTCCTAATGTTTCTCACAGGAAGCACTTAAGGGTATTCTCTCCTACAAGTGAATGATTTTCCATCTAATTAATTAAATGAACAAGTGTCAATTTTAACATTTGAATCCACTAATACTCTCAGCCATTACAATTCATTTTGAACCTCATCCAGCACCATGCTTCCCGTTTTATCTTGAAATATTTTGTTGAATTTTGTTTTGTAGCTTCATGCTCTTTATTCATCCCTTTCCGCCTCATTTCTCCAACATGTTTGGTCATTCCTTTATCCTCCTCCTCTCTTTCTCTTCAGTCCGACTTACTTGACAATCATTGATGTTCCAATTAGAGTATTACTTACTCACTGAGTTAAATCCTGGAAATGACTGTATCTCATCATCAGCTTGAATGTTTACTAGATTGATTTCTGAAGTGGCAGGACTGATGTATGAAGAGAGATTTGATCAGTTAGGATGATATTCGCTGGAGTTTAGAAATATAAGGAGGATCTGACAGAAACCTTGTAAATTATAAACAGAAAAAATATAACAGGGCTATAGAGAGTAAATGCAGGATCGATGTTCCTGACAACTGGGGAATCCAGAACTAGAGATTAGAGTCTAAGGATATGGGGTAGATCATTTGATTAGAGACGAGAAATTTCTTCAGCCCAAAGAGCGGTGAGGCTCTGGAACAGAGGAGTGAGTGAGGCCAAAACATTAAATGGTTTCAAGACGAAGTTAGATATAGTTTTTAGGACTAAAGGGATTAAAATATAAGGGGAGGAAACAGGGTGCTAAGAAGGATGATCAGCGATGATCAGATAGAATGGTGGAGCAGGCTCAAAGGTTTAAATAGTCTACTCTTGCTCCTATTTTCAATGTTTCTGTTATCTCAGAACATCCAACAGTGCCTCTATTCCAATCTGCATCCACTGACTTTATTCGTATTGCACCCCAGCACGGTTGCTGCTTGGAAAGATTGTGAGGAGATTATATATTGGAGCACTGTTCTTTTGATGTCAGAGAGAGTAGCACCTTTATTTCTGTCTGAACAGTACTGATCCTGTTGTGGAGGTGTGCTGGTGAAGAGGCATTGTGTGTATTCCCAGAAAGAGGTTTTTCAATTCCACACAGAGTTCTACTGATTTCCTTCTCAAAGGTCTACATTCCGCCAGTACTTAATCAACTCAGTGCTGGTTTTGAAGAGCTCCTCACCTACCCCCTTACCCAATGACCCCCTTGTACAACTACCCCCTTGCCCGTCTAACTCCTCATACACCTAACCCTTCTTCCCACTTACCCAATCACCTACTTATAATCCCTAACACAACTACCCCTTCACCCATCAGCACCTACTAATCCCTCCTTGCCCAAATATCTCCTCACCCATCTACTCCTCCCTCACTAACCATTCACCCACCTCCACCCTCACTCATCAGCTATGTATCCGCCGAGCCCCTTACCCACCTACCCCCTTGCTCAGCAACCTTCACCCACTGCTATTGTCGATTGTCCTTTCGGTTGTCTGGAACCAAAACCTTGAAATTCCCCTCCAACCCTCTCGTCTCTCTCCGTTCACATCAGTTTCCTTCTTTGAAATAAACTTATTAAACCTGCACTTTGACCAAGGTTTTGGTCCCCACCCTTCATTGTGCCTTTTAAGGCTCGATATTAAATATTGTCTGTCATGCAAGTCCAAAAAGCCATGGGACCATTTACTACCTAAAAGTTCATATACAGCTGCAAGTTATTGTATTGCGTTGATGACCCTATCTTCACAGCAGAAAACCTTTTAAATTGCAGCCTCCACCTGTGGAAAACTTTTCCTTTAACTTTTATATCTTTTCCTATTAACACATAAAAAAAATTAGAGCTGGATACTTTTATGTAATGCATTTCCCAAGTTTTCAGCTGGACAAAGATGGAGGTAAGTAAGAATTTTTCTCCAAGGGTAATAAAGAACAAAGAACAAAGAAAATTACAGTACAGGAACAGGTCCTTCAGCCCTCCAAGCCTGCACCAGCATGCTGCCCATCACAACTAATACCCCCTACCCTTCTGGGGACCATTTCCCTCTATTCCCATCGTATTCGTATATTTGTCAAGACGCCCTTTAAAAGTCACTATAGTATCTGCTTCCACTACCTCCCCCTGCAGCGAGTTCCAGGCACCCACGACCCTCTGTGTAAAAAGCTTGCCTCGTACATCACCTTTAAACCTTGCCCCTCACACCTTAAACCCATGGTCCCTGGTAACTGACTCTTCCATCCTGGGAAAAAACTTCTGATTGTCCAGTCTGTCCATGACCTTCATAATCTTGTAGACCTCTATCAGGTCTCCCCTTAACCTCCATCGTTCCAGAGAGAACAACCCAAGTATCTCCAACCTCTCCTTATAGCTAATGCCCTCCATACCAGGCAACATCCTGGTAAATCTTTTCTGTACCCTCTCTAAAGCCACCACATCCTTCTGGTAGTGTGGCGACCGGAATTGAACACAATATTCCAAATGCGACCTAACTAAGATTCTATAAAACTATAACATTACCTGCCAATTTTTAAACTCAATGGCCCGGCTGATAACTGTTTGGATTTTTGTCTTACAGAGAACAGTGGAGGCAGCGTTATCCAGGCTGCATTAGACATTGTTTTCATTGGAAACGGAGTTGAGATTTATGAGGGACAGGTCGGAAGTGGAGTTGAAATAACGATTAAATCATTCGACTGTAGACTCAAAGGGCCAACTGGCCTCCTCCTGTTCCTATTTCACAGGATTTTATGTAATATGAATGATCAAATTCATAATATCACTAGTAGATAGGGACTTACTTGGCCAATGGTAGAAGAATTTGTAAAATGAAGACACATATAAGGGTGGTTGCCAAAAGAACCAGGCTAGCCATGAAAAAGTGATTCTATACAGTGAAGGAATTATTATGATATCTAATGGGAAGTGAGTAGAAGCAGATACAATGATAACTTTCAAAACAGAGTTAGATCAATCTTCAAAGTGAAAATATTGGCAGGACTGTGGGGAAAAGAGAGGCGAGTGTGACGAATTGTACAGCTCTTTCGAAGAGCTAAGATGGGCTGAAGGGCCTTCCTCTATGCTGTAAAATTCAGTGACATTTAGCTTCTCATTTTGAGGGATAATTTAGACTTTAGGTAATTATTTGAAAAGAACTTTAATAAGCCAGCTACCGATTCAACATCTGTCCATTGACATCAGCGTCAATAAATATTGAGCAATGCTTGTTTAATCACCATCAGCTCTATTCTCCAAATCAGAAATACTTCTGATCTTTTTAAACATCTGCAGTGTTATGCAGTGGAAAATAAATATGTGTGACTCATTACAGTTGTAGTCATTAAAGAAACAGTTTTGTTCATTTTAATGTTTGGACCATTTAAACTGAAAATTATGGAAAAAAAAGTCATGAAAATAATCTTGAATGAAAGATGCACTTGGGTTAACAGGTACTGTTTGAAGGGCAGCATAGAGAGTTGATCAATTACTTTTAACTTAGACAAAATGGCTAGCGAGCACTACTTGGACTGAAAGAACTGTTTCAGTACTCTGTAGCCAATATACTTGTATGTCATAGAGCATAGATATAGAATAGAAAAAGGCCTTTCTGCCCATAGAGTCAAAAACATCAACCTGACCATTCTAATCCCATTTTCCAGCCTTTGACTCATGCCTTGGCATCACAAGTGAGCATCAAAATACTTTATAAATGTTATAAGGGTTTCAGCCTCTACCACCCTTTCAGGGCAGTGAGTTCCAGATTCTCACCACCCTCTGGGTGAAAAAGTTTTTCCATACATCTCCTCTAAATCTTCTGCCCCTTACATTAAATGTATGCTTCTTTGACATTGATCCCTCAATCAAGGGAAAAGTTTCTTCCTGTCCCTCATAACTTTATGCATCTCAACCATGGTCCCTCGCAGTCTCCTCTGCTCAAAGGAAAACAACCCCGTCTGCCCAATCACCCTATACAACTTGAATATAATTGGGTCAGTATGTTCTTTATGTCTGCAGTTACATGTCTTAGAAAAATGTGACAAATATTGAAAAACTGAAAAATGGAACCTGCAGAATACATAATCGGTAATTAACATAAAGTCCTTTTTCCTTGTTCTTTTATGGAATCTGAGTGTCATTAGCAAGGCCAGCATTTGTTGTTTGCCATAATTATTCTTGAATTTATTCAACAATTACAGGGAATGGTTAACAGTCAGGCACATTGCTCTAGGTCTGGAGGAGGCCTTTTCAGGTATAGAGAACAAATTTCCTTCTTTAAAGGACATTGGTGAACCAGATGGGTGTTTACAATAATCAGTGATGGGTTCTCAGTTTCATGGGCTAGCTTTCAATTCCAGACGACTTTTGTTAATTGAATATAAGTTCCACCAGTGATCGTTAATGCGATTTGAACCTATATCCCCAGAGATTATTACTAATCCAGTGACAATTCAACAGCACCATTGTGTCCTTATTTCTGGTACAGAAGGAGGCCATTCAGCTCAGCTAGCAAACAACAGCTTGTCAAAGATTAATCAGGTTGGTTACAATTGTCTGCTCAACCTCCGTAGCCCTGCAATTTTCGCTCCTTCAATCCCCATCCAATTTCCTTTTGAAATCATTAATTATTTTTGCATTCACCATTTTCAAGGGCAAGTTCCTGATCATTAGCACAAACTATGGATAAATATTCTTCCTGATATTCCCCTGAATCTTTTCCCAAGACTTTAAATCTGTGTTTCCTGCCCCTTGAACATCAGAGAATGGGAACAGATTTTCTTTGTTTACTATATCTAAAGTTGTCACAATCTTGTTAACCTCTATCAAATTTCCTCTCAATCTTCTTTACTCCAACCAGCATCACTTCTCCAACTCACTGTACAAATGAACTTCCCATCCACCAATTGCTGGGGCCATTTTTATTAATCTCCTCTGCACCCTCTCTCAGTCTCCCACATTCTTCCTAAAGCATAGGTACCAGAACTGGATTGCAGTTCTCTCATTATGGCCAAATCAAAGCTTTATAAAGGCTCATCCATGATTCCGTACGCAATGCCTCTATTTGTGAAGGCCTAACCCTTTGCCATCTTTTTTCTTTATTCATTCATGGAATGAGGGCCTCACTGGCTAAGCAGCATTTATTGCCTATCCCTAATTGCCTAGAGGACAGTTAAGAGTCAACCATATTGTTGTGGCTGTGGAGTCACAAGTAGGCCAGACCAGGTAAGGATGACAGTTTCATTCCCTAAGAACATCAGTGAACCAGATGGGTTTTTTCCAACAATCAATGCTGGATTCATGGTCATCATTAGACTCCTAATTCCAGATATTTATTGAATTCAAATTCCACCATCTGCCGTGACGGGACTCGAACCCACGTCCCCAGAACATTATCTGGGAGAAGAAATATCTCATCATCTCAGCCTTAAATTGGCAACCACTTATTCTGAGACTATGCCCTCTGGCCCTAGAACATAGAACATAGAACATTACAGCGCAGTACAGGCCCTTCGGCCCTCAATGTTGTGCCGACCTGTGAAATCAATCTGAAGCCCATCTAACCTAAACTATTCCATTATCATCCATATGTTTATCTAATGACCATTTAAATGCCCTTAAAGTTGGCAAGTCCACTACTTTTGCAGGCAGGGCATTCCACGCCCTTCCTACTCTCTGAGTAAAGAACCTACCTCTGACATCTGTCCTATATCTATCACCCCTCAATTTAAAGCTATGTCCCCTCGTGCTAGCCACCACCATCCAAGGAAAAAGGCTCTCACTGTCCACCCTATCTAATCCTCTGATCATCTTGTATGTCTCTATTAAGTCACCTCTTAACCTTCTTCTCTCTAACGAAAACAGCCTCAAGTCCCTCAGCCTTTCCTCATAAGACCTTCCCTCCATACCAGGCAACATCCTGGTAAATCTCTTCTGCACCCTTTCCAATGCTTCCACATCCTTCCTATAATGCGGTGACCAGAACTGTACGCAATACTCCAATTGCGGCCGCACCAGAGTTTTGTACAGCTGCAACATGACCTCATGACTCCGAAACTCAATCCCTCTACCAATAAAACCTAACACACTGTACGCCTTCTTAACAACGCTATCAACCTGGGTGGCAACTTTCAGGGATCTATGCACATGGAAACCGAGATCTCTCTGCTCATCCACACTACCAAGAATCTTACCATTAGCCCAGCACTCTGTATTCCTGTTACTCCTTCCAAAGTGAATCACCTCACACTTTTCCGCATTAAACTCCATTTGCCACCTCTCAGCCGAGCTCTGCAGCGTATCTATGTCCCTCTGTAACCTGTAGACTAGGGAAAACATCTTCTCAGCATTTTCCTTGTCAAGCCCTGAAGGATGCTATATGTTTCAATGAGTCCACCTTTCATTCTTCTAAACTCCAGTGAGTAGAGTTCCAAACTGTTTAGCTTTTGCTCGCAAGACAATCTCTTCATACCAGGGAGCATTCTGGTGAACCTTTTCTGAATTTCCTGTGATGAAGCAATATCTTTCTTTAAATAAGAGGACCAAAACTGCTCACAGTACTCCAGATGTGGTCTCACCAGCACCTTATACAGTTGCTGACTTCCGTACTCTTATACTTCCAACCCTCTTGAAATAAGGGCCACATTCTATGAGCTTTCCTGATTGCCAGCTGTAACTGCATGCTAGCTTTCTGTGTTTCATGCACAAGTACCCACAAGATCCTTAATGTTGCAGGATTGTGCAGTTTTTCTCCATTTAACTCATACTCTGTTCTTTACTTTTCTAAAATGAACAACTTCACATTATCCCCCATTATGCTTCCATTTGGAAACTTTTTGTCCACTTACTCAACCTATCCATATTTCTCTATAAGCTGTTCGTATCCCTCTCACAACTTGCCTTTTCACCTAATTTTGTGTTGTCTGCAAATTTGGCGACAGTACATTTGTTTCCTTCCTTCAAGTTATTAGTATGTACTGTAAAATTGTTGCAGTCCCAAAACTGATCGCTGTGGACCACTGATTACGTCACCAACCTGAGAAAGAATCCCCTATCCCCACTTGTTTTTTCTTACCCATTAGCCAATTCTCTATCGATGCCAAACTTGATCTCTAACACGAAGGGCTCTTATCTCATGAGATAATCTTACGTTGTCAAATACATTTTGGAAGTTCAAATACAACTCATTTACTGGTTCCTGTCTACCCACACTATTTGAGACTTCACCAAGAGACTCTAATAAATTAGTCAGACATGATTTTTCTTTCATGAAGCAATTCTGCTTGATTAGATTATGATTTTCCAATGTGCAGTTATTACATTCTTAATAGAATCCCTACAGTGTGGAGACTGGCCTTTCGGCCCAGCAAGTCCACACCAACCCTCAGACATCCCACACAGACCCATCCCCTTATAACCCACCTAATCTATACATCCCTGAACAGTACGGGCAATTTAGCATGGCCAATCCACCTAACCTGCACATCTTTTTGGACACACCCAGAGGGTACCCACGCAGACACGGGGAGGAGGTGTAACCTCCATACAGACAATGACCTGCGGAAGGAATCGAACCCGGGTCCATGGTGCTGTGAGACGGCAGGACAAACCACTGAGCCACCGCACTGCCCCTAAATTCTCATTTAGAATCTTACCTACCTCCTGCAGTTCCACACATACGCAGCTTTGCAGATAGTTAAGAGGCCCTATTCTCTCCCCAGTTACTCTTCTTTTTCATGTTGCGCAGTGAGATCAGAATAAGTCACTATTTCACTTGAGAGACAGTAGGAACTGCAGATGCTGGAGAATCTGAGACAACAAGGTGTAGAGCTGGATGAACACAGCAGGCCAAGCAGCATCAGAGGAGCAGGAAAACTGATGTTTCGGGCCTCATTTCTGAAGAAGGGTCTAGGCCCAAAACGTTAACTTTCCTGCTCCTCTGATGCTGCTTGGCCTGCTGTGTTCATTCAGCTCTACACCTTGTTATCTCAGTATTTCACTTGAACTGAGGCTGCTGAGTGGGTGAGTCTCAGTGTTCATGTAACTCTCCAAGAGAAGGGAAAACTCATGATTTTTGCAACAGAGGGTGGTTAAGGAGTAACCACATGGATGCAAGACTGGAGCCACTCGGACCTAGAACATAGAACAGTACAGCACAGTACAGGTCCTTCAGCCCATGATGTTGTGCCGACCTATTATCCTACTAAGATCAAACTACCCTGCATACCCAATGTTTTACTATCCTCCATGTGCCTGTCCAAGAGTCGTTTAAAAGTCTCTAAAGTATCTGACTCCACTACCACTGCTGGCAGCGCATTCCACACGCCCACCACTCTCTTGTGTAAAGAACACATCTCCCCTATACCCTCCTCCAATCACCTTAAAATTATGCCCCCTCATAATAGTCATTTCCGCCCTGAGAAAGTCAATGACTATGCACTCTATCTATGCCTCTCATCATCTTGTACACCTCTATCAAGTCACCTCTCGTCCTTCTTTGCTCCAATGATAAAAGCCCTAGCTCCCTCAACCGTTCCTCATAAGACCTACCCTCCAGTCCAGGCAGCATCCTGGTAAATCTCCTCTGCACCCTCTCTAAAGCTTCCACATTTTTCCTATAATGAGGTGACCAGAACTGAACACAATATTCCAAGTGTGGTCTAACCAGGGTTTTATAGAGCTGCAGCATAACCTCACAGCTCTTAAACTCAATTCTCCTGCCAATGAAAGCCAACACACCATATGCCTTCTTTACAACCCTATCAACTTGGGTAGCACTTTGAGGAATCTATGGACATGGACCCCAAGATCCCTCTGTTCCTCCACACTGCCGAGAATCCTGCCATTAACCCCATATTCTGCATTCAAATTCGACCTTCCAAAATGAATCACTTCATACTTTTCTGGGTTGAATTCCCTCTGCCACTTCTTTGCCCAGCTCTGCATTCTGTCAATGTCCGTTGCAACCTACAACAGCCTTCCACGCTGTCCACAACTCCTCCAACCTTCGTGTCATTTGGCAAACGTACTAACCCACCCTTCCACTTCTTCATCCAAGTCATTTGTAAAGATCACAAAGAGCACAGGTCCCAGAACAGATTCCTGTGGAACACCACTGATCACCGAGCTCCAGACTGAATACTTTCCATCTACTACCACCCTCTGTCTTCTATTGGACAGCCAGTTTTGTATCCAGACAGCCAAATTTCCCTGAATCCCATGCCTCCTTACTTTCTGAATGAGCCTACCATGTGGAACCTTATCAAATGCCTTGCTAAAGTCCATATACACCATATCCACTGCTCTGTCTTCATTAGTGTGTTTTGTCCCATCCTCAAAGAATTCAATAAGGCTTGTGTGGCATGACCTGCCCCTCTCAATGCCATGCTGACTATTTCTAATCAAACTGTGCTTTTCCAAATAATCTTAAATACTATCTCTCAGAATCCTCTCCAATAATTTACCCACCACAGAAGTAAGACTGACAGGTCTGTAATTCCCAGGATTATTCCTACTCTCTTTCTTGAACACATTTGCCACCCTCCAATCTTTTGGTGCTACTCCAGTGGACAGTGCGGATGCAAAGATCATTGCCAAAGGGGCAGCAATCTCTTCCCTCACTTCCAGTAGTAACCTTGGGTATATCTTGTCTGGCTCAGTGTCCCTTATGCAACTGGAAAATTACAAATAAAGGGCAATTGAGCATTCTTAATGTTTCTCACAGGAAGCACTTAAGGGTATTCTCTCCTATCTGGCCCAGAGTAATTATCTATCCTCATACTTTTCAAAATGTCTAGCACATCCTCCTTTCTAACAGCAACCTGTTCGAGCATATCTGCCTGTTTCATGCTGTCCTCACAAAAGTCAAGGTCCCTTTGCACATTCTCACCATGTTTGCCTGGGTTTCCTCCCAGTGCTCCAGTTTCCTTCCACAGTCGAAAGATGTGCTGGGTAGGTGGATTGGACATGCTAAATTGCCCATAGTGTCCAGGGATGTGCAGGCAAGGTGGACTTGTCATGGGAATTGCAGGGAGGGGGTGGGTCTGAGTTGGAATGCTGTTTGGAAGGTGGATGTGAATTTGATGGCCTGCCTCCACACTGTAAGGATTCTATGATATTAACTTTGTTTCTCTCTCAGCATGGATCCTGCCAGATCTGAGTTTCTCCTGCACTTTCTGATCTTATTTCAGATCTCCAGCATCTGCAGTGTTGTGCTATTGCATTTAAGTAATCCTTAAATGCCATTGCAGTCATATCACAATGAAAGGCAACAGCATTATGCTCAGGTTCTCAGACAAAATAAATAACAGAAAATCACTTTGCTTGACGCTAATTGAGAGATAAAAACTGCCATGGGATGGTGTGGTTTAGATATATGCAAGTTGAATCTCATTAAAATTGTTTCATTCTATTAAATGTTTCTGTCCTGTCCGAGATTGTAAAATAAAAAAAAACCGAGAAGCTGCATGGGCTTTTGTGGTGCAGTGGTAATGTCCCTAACTCTGAGCCAGGAGACTCTGGTTCAAGTCCCATCTACTCCAGAGGTGTATAATAACAACTTGATTAGAAAATATCAACAAGCTTCATAGGAAAAGCCCAATAGGGATTTTAGATCGTGAATAGTTTGTGTATGGTGACCAGAGAAAGACCAGATTCTCCCATTGGGTAGACAGTGGTGAGCAGGTCATCAAAATGACCTTCTGTTTGTCTGAGATTTTGATACTTTAAGCTCAGCACCTTTAGAAATAGAAAGCTAGATAGCTGCGTTGCAAAAAAGGCAGACAGCAAAATAACCTGATAGGAACAGGAGTGAGCCATTCAGCCCATCAAGCCTCTCTGCCATTATACATGGCTGATCGAATTCTTGAATGTCTTTTCCCCAGAGTATAAAAGAATCGTAGAATTTCTGCAGATAGATGCCATTCAGCCCATTAAATCTGACCTATCGAAGAGCATCCCCACCTAGACACATTCCTGCTCCCTAACCTAACCATGGCTAAAACACCTAGCCTGCACATCCCTGGATGCTACAGGGCAATTTAGCACAGCCAATCCACCTAATTTGAAGCATAGAATCATAGAATCCCTACAGTGTGGAAACAGGCCCTTCAGCCCAACAAGTCCACACCGACCCTCGGAGCATCCCACCCAGACCCATCCCCCCATAACCCAAGTAATCTACACACCCCTGAACGCTACGGGCAATTTAGCATGGCCAATCCACCTAGCCTGCACATCTTTTTGGACTGTGGGAGGAAACCGGAGCACCCGGAGGAAACCAACGCAGGCACTGGGAGAATGCGCAAACTCCACACAGACAGTCACCCAAGGGTGGAATTGAACCTCCATTCCTGTGAGGCAACAGTGCTAACCACTGTACCACCCCTATATGCCTGTATACCACTGGTGATCAGAAATCTGCCAACTTCTATTTTAAACATACTCAAACGACTGAGCTTCCCCAGCCCTCTGAGTTAGAGAATTCCAGAATTTCATCATTTTGAGTATAAAAAAAACTTTCACGTCATTTTACAGGGCATCTGTCTTACTTTTATATTTTGCTCCCTAGTTCTTGACTTCCTAACCAGGGGAAACTCCTTACCAGCATCCTCCTTGTCTATCTAAACCAGGTCTCGTTTACCCAGTTTCTTTTCATAGGTCAGTCTAGCCATTCCCAAGCACAAATTTCTTGAATCTTTATTGCATTCCTTCTATGGTAATAATATTTTTCCCGAGATAAGGAGACCAAACTGTACCACAGTACTCCAGGTGCATTCCAACCAAGGTCTAATAAAATTAAAACAAAACTTCTTGATATGTATGCTCAAAACCTCTTGGAATAAAGGCTATTGTTTCACTACCTTCTTAATATCTTGCTGTACCTGCACATTAGCTATCATGACTTATCAACAAGGACACCTAGTTCCCTTTGTATATCCTCACTTACTTGTCTTTTACCTTTTAAGAAATACTATGCACATTCGTTTCTCCTACCAAAGTGGATAACCTCACATTTTTCTGTATGTTCTTCATTAAATCTGACAAATTTTCCTGAAGGTACGTTCCATCTTCCTCCCAACATACGTTCCTGCTTAGTTTAGTATTACCTACAAATCTAGGGATAGTACATTTGGTTTCCCACTTCTAGGTCATTAATCTATATTGTGAACAGCTGGAACCCACGTCCTGCTGCTTGCCATAACCCAATAGTCACAGCCTGCCAATGCAAGAATGGCCCATTTATTCCGAATCCCTGTTTGCTGTTTTTATCCCGTTTGTTTTAATTGTGTTAATCAGCTTCCTGTGGGGAACCTTATCAAAAGCCTTCTGAAATATACTATATCCATCAACTCCACTTCATCAATTTTGTTGGTAACCTCCTCAAAAAACTCCAAGTTTGTCAACCATAATTTTCTACTCTCAAATCTATGTTGACTGTACACAGTTAGATCGTTTTAGTTTAAGTGCCCATTTATCACGCTCTTTGTGATGGATTCTAACATTTTCCCTACCACTTAGGTAAAGCTGATAGATCTATGGTTCCCTCACTCAGAGATAGTAAGAACTGTTGTCTTCTCCCTTGCTCCTTTCTTAATAGTATGGTGACATTTGCTACCTTCCAATCTGCAGGATTCTTTCCAGAATCTATAGAATTTTGGAAGAATATCACCAATACGTTGACTATCTTTATAGCCAACTCCTTCAACTTTCTGGGAAGATCTTGGGGATTTATCAACTTTTAGTCCCGTTACTTTCTCAGTACACTCTTTTCACTAATACTAATTGCCTTCAACTCCTCATTGTCCCTCATCATTTGGATCTCTAGTTATGGGAAACTTTCTGTATTTTCCTCTTAAAAAGAGACACAAAGTAATAGAACATAGAACAGTACAGCACAGTACAGGCCCTTCGGCCCACGATGTTGTGCCGAACTTTTACCCTAATCCTAAAGTCTATCTAACCTCCACCCCTACCTTATACTTTCATCCATATGCCTATCTAATAGCCGCTTAAATGCCCCGAATGAGGCCAGCTCCACTACCCTCTCCGGCAATGCATTCCATGCCCCTACCACTCTCTGAGTAAAGAACCTACCTCTGATGTCTCCCCTATATCTACCTCCACTCACTTTAAAACTATGCCCCCTCGTAATAGCTACCTTCATCCTAGGAAAAAGTCTCCGGCTGTCCACTCTATCTATAACTCTGATCATAATAATTTAACTTTTCGGCTCTAACTCTATTTCGAATTCTCCTAATTCTAGTTTTAATGAACCCAAGTTTGCCTTTGCAAAGTATTTCCTTTTGAGTAGACCGATGAATGATTCTCTGAGCTTTGAGTAATTCATATGTAACGAGGATATGAGTGGGACATTGGCATTCCCAAATTCCAACAAATCAGCTAACTCTGCCTACTGCCAGGCTCTCCTAGAATGGCATTAGAACCCTGCCAACTGGGATTACCACCCAGTTGCTGTCTCCAGAACAACCAATCAGCACCCTTTTCTCCCACAGAATAAATAGTAGAAATTGTTAGAAATTTGGCGTTCTTGCATTGGTCCTGATCAGTGGTCTCTTTTTGTTAACATTCAATTTCTATTGAGGAACTGTTTGACAGTCTCTTACTATCTCCATCCCTGGACACTATGTGCAATTTAGCATGGCCAATCTACCTAGTCTGCACATCTTTGGACAGTGCGAGGAAACCGGAGCATCTGGAGGAAACCTGTGCAGACACAGGAAGAATGTTCAAACTGTACACGGGGGAGAAAGAAACAGCAGAAATGCAGTATTCTTACAACTAGGAGCAGGAATAGACCAGTCAGCCCTTGAGCCTGCTCCACTACTCAATAAGTTCATTGCTGAACTGATTACTCCAACTTCCCACTCAACCCCAATAACCTTTCACCCCCTTTCTTACCAAGATATTATCCACGTCTGCCTTAAAAATAGTCAAGGACTCTGTTTCTACCACCTTTTTCAGGAAGGTCTAAGATCTTCTGTGAGAAAATATTTTCCCTCATCTCTGTACCAGTTGGATGACCCTTGATTTTTAAACAGTTATCCCCAACCACGCGCACACACCACCCCACCCCCCAACCCCCCAACGGCCCCGTTCTCCTCCTCCCTTTCGAGGAAACAAACTCTCCATACCCACCCTGTCAAGATCCCTGGGGGTCTTTTGTAAACTATTTTTGGAAGTGTGTATCAGGCAGTTTATCAGAAACATGAAGAAAGAATTACAAACAGGACCTGTACTGCAGTAACCACAGGTTTAGTCCCAGTCTCATGTGTGAGTGAGTACAGAAACAGGAACAAAAGAGCATGTTTGGCTGGAAAAATGAGAGAGAGAGGGCTTCAGATTCTTGGGGCATTGGCACGAGATATTGGGAAGGGTGGCATATACAAGATTACAGGGTGTAGAAAGGTTTGACCAATGAGGAAACATCAAGCAGGTGGGACATTGACTCAGATATGTTTTGAAGAATGAAGACGATTCATAGGAACATAGAAAATAGGAGCCATTCAGCCCTTCATGTCTGCTCAACTATTTAATGATCATACCTGATCCTCCAACATAATACCCTGTTCCTGCTTTCACCTCATACTCTTTGATTGCTTTAGCCATAAAAACTAAATCTAACTCCTTCTTGAAAACATTCAATGTTTTGGCCTCAACTGTTTTTTGTAGAAGAGAATTCCACAGGCTCACCAGTCTCTGGATGAAGCCATTTCTCTTCATCTCAGTCTCTTTCTCATCAGAAATATCCTCTGAGCATTCCGTTGTAACATATAAAATTCAGAGAGGACTTGACAAGACAATGCTAAGATGAAGGGAATATTCTTCTTGAGGCATTGGGATCCCTTCAGTCTCTGGAAAGTTTACAAGAGAGCTGCCCTACCTCTTTTTGCAATGAGCTATTGAACGGCATGCCAATTAGACAGTGGAAAGGCCATGGTGTGGCCTTCCCTTGGATTCAGTTCCCTGGGGCTGGGAATCTCCTCTAGGTGTGGCTGCTGCTTAGTCAGATACGAACAACTATTGTACTCAGCAGAGCCATAGGGAGAGCTGTTGCCCCTGCGAGGCGTACTCCCTCGACACTAGTCCTTAGTCCCTGCATCTCGGAGGTAAGTGTGTCTGGGATGGTTTCTGGGTTTGCAGGGAGTTGGTTCTCCCTCTTATTGATTCCACCAATGTTCCCTACTGTGAGGGAGTCTGGATCTAGGAGACACACTTCAAGATGGGGGTATCTCCCAGTGTACATAAAAATGAGAAGGAGACTAATAGGCTTGTTAGTCTGTAAAACAGCAGTGCACGCTGGGTCGTTGAGTATATTGAAGGCAGAGTTCAACAGATTTTTTGACTGAAAAGAAAGTTAAGCATTACTGAGGACTCTTAATAAGTGGAGTTCAGGCCTCAGTGAGATCATCCGTGATCATTTTGAATCATTAGAGCAGGATGAATGGTCTGAATGACCTCCTCCCTCCCACTAGTCATGGCATTCTGAACAGAGCCACGGGCAAGGTTCTAACTTGAATGTTCACTGGAGTTATCAGAGATAGGGGTGGTTTAAACTAACTTGGTTAGGCTGGAGGAACTGGGGAACAGAAAGATATAAGTCAATACGTCTCAAAAGCACAAGGGAGAAATTTGAAGAACTAGCAAAAGATTGCTGAGGGACAAAAAGTAAAAAATACCAGAGACATTTGTTCACAATAGGATGTTATTTAATGCCACTCTCATGACAGATTTCAGAGAAGGGCATTTCATCAGGTGGGAGGATGGTGGATGGGAACTTTGGCCTGTTTGAGTTTGTGATGGGAAGATCTGAGAATAGCCTTTCCAACCTATCCCAAATGAGTGCACTGAAGTGGGCTATTAATACCCAATGAAGATGCTTATCCCCCTGTCGTTGGACTTCATCCTATGATATGAAGCAGGCTCAGCAGCAGGAAACAGAGGTTGGTCTTTTTTTCAGACTGCGTTTGTAGTGTTTATTAAGGGTCACTTTTGGGTCCTTTGCTCTTGTCCATGTATATCATTGCTCTAGAGTCAGGTGCAGGGGACAACATAATGGCTTTGCAGATTATATTTTGTGAAGTAGTTACAGGCTTCACCTAGTGCAATCATGGTGAAATGGGTGGAGGGAATTAAATGAGGAAAAGTTTAAGCTGATGATCTTTGAGAGCATAAATATGGAGAGATAGGAGACTATTAAGAGGGTAATTTTAGTGTGCAGGGATAGTAGGAACTGCAGATGCTGGAGAATCTGAGATAACCAAGGTGTAGAGCTGTATGAACACAGCAGGCCAAGCAGCATCAGAGAAGCAGGAAGGCTGACGTTTTGGGCCT
>NC_063336.1:73412682-73417677 GCF_021869965.1 Rhincodon typus | reverse complement strand
CTCTGATGCTGCTTGGCCTGCTGTGTTCATCCAGCTCTACACATAATTTTAGTGTACATCTCAATGAACAGAGAGGTTTTGATGTCCACATACACAAGACCTGTAAGGTGGCAGGACAGCTTGATAAGATGATTAAATAAACTACACATTAATTTCATAAAAAGGGGAATAGAGCAGAATAGAATGGAGACTCAGAGCATTGTGGACCATTCTGGATCCCACGTTTCAGGAAGGATGAAAGGCCTTCAGAAAGGATGGTTTACCATGATGTTACCAGGGGGAAACAGTCTTGAGTAGAGATTGGCAGGGTTTTGAATTTTTCTCTGAACAGAAAAAGTGAAGAAATCACTTAATTGAAGTTTTCAAAATTATGCAAGGTTAGAGGTGATAGAATAGATATTTTCAAAGGAGGTGGCAAAGCTACTAGAGGATGAGGGACTTATGGAGGAAGAAAAAAGATGAGAGACTCAACAAAAGTCAAAGTGTTGGCTTTGAGAGAGGAAATTCCTCTCTATCCCTGTCTTAAAGTGGAGTTTGAAATTCGAAATGAACAATCTCTCATTGTTCTAACCTCCAATTGGTCTTTCCAACTCAATCTTTCCTCATGAGACAAACTCTTCCATAATCAGCTGAGTGGATCTTAAAGAGGTGATGTTGAACTTGTACCAGACATTTATTAGACCTCTTCTGGAGTATGGTGTACATTTGTGGGGACCACATTATAGGAAAGATGTGAATGCATTGGAGTGCAGAAGTAATTTACAACAATGGCTCCAGGAATGAGAAACTTTAACTATGAGGATAGATTGAAGATGTTAGGACTGTTTACCTTGGAGAGAAGAAGGTTGAGAGGAAATTTGACAGCGGCTTTCAACATTATGAAGAAGGTAGATAAAGTAGACAGGGAGAAGCCATTTCTGCCCTTAAAAGGTACACGAGAAAGTGGGCATAGATTTTAATTTCAGTGGTGGGAGAGATGAGAGCGCAAGCCGGGGGGCAGCCGGGAAGATAAGAGTCCCAAATAAAAAAAGCTTGCCTCTTGAGTCAGCGGCCTTATTAATTTCAACGGCGGGAGAGATGAGATCGCGAGCCAGGGGGCAGCCGGGAAGGTAAGGTTCCCGTATAAGTCGGGTAAATGAACTAACATATTCAGGCATTGGCTCCCACCCATCCTCCTCCTCTAGACAAAAAAAAGACTGTGTGGACGGTCAGTAAAGTAAGCTTGTTTTTTATTCTTTTGGCAATCTAGACTAGATGGGATGGAAGCTAGGGCAGTTGCATGCTCCTCTTGTAGGATGTGGGAGGTAAGGGTCATTACTAGTGTCCCTTCTGACTTCACCTGCGAGAAGTGCACCCAACTCCAGCTCCTCACAGACCGCGTTAGGGAACTGGAGCTGGATGAACTCCAGATCATTGGGGAGGCTGAGGGAGTGATAGATATGAATTATGGGGAGGTTGTCACACCCAAGTTACAGGAGAAAGGAACAAAAACGAAGTTGCTGGAAAAGCTCAGCAGATCTGGCAGCATCTGTGGAGGAGAAAACAGAGTTAACGTTTCGAGTCCGGTGACCCTTCTTAAAGGAACTTGGGTGGCCGTCAGGAGAGGGAAAGGGAATAGGTGGACAGTGCAGGGATATCCTGTGGCCGTTTCCCTCAATAATAAGTATACGACTTTGGATACTATTGGTGGGTGGTGGGGGGGGGGCGCGGTGCGACCTACCAGGGGAAAGCCATAGTGGCCAGGTCTCTGGCACTGAGCCTGGCTCTGTGGCCCAGAAGGGAAGGGGGGAGAATAGGAGAGTGATAGTGATAGGAGATTCAATGGTTAGGGGAACAGACAGGAGATTCTGTGGTCCCAAGCGAGACCCCCGGATGGTATATTGCCTCCCGGGTGCCAGGTTCAGGGATGTCTCTGATCGAGTCTGCAGGATTCTTAAGGGGGAGGGTGAGCAGCAGGAAGTCATGGTACACATCGGTACCAATGACATAGCTAGGAAAAGGGGTGAGGACCTGAAAAGTGAAGAGAGGGAGTTAGGTTGGAAGCTAAAAGCCAGGACGAGCAGAGTAGTAATGTCAGGATTAATCTCAGAGCTGGTGTAGGAGGGAGGGCTTCAGATATGTGGATCATTTGGATAACTGGGGAGGGTGGGACCTGTACAAGAAGGATGGGTTGCACCTGAACTGGAGGGGCACCAACATCCTGGGCGGGAGGTTTATGAGGGCTCTTCGGGAGGGTTTAAACTAGTTTGGCAGGGGGATGGAAGCCAGAGCTACAGATCAGAGAATGGGGTAGCTGGTGCACAGGCAGATATAGCATGCAAGAGAGTCTGTGAGAAAGGGTTGATAGTTGATAGGGCATAGTTGCAGTCAGTGCGATGGGTTGAAGTGTTACTATTTTAATGCAAGAACTGTCAGGAACAAGGGTGATGAACTTGGAGCATTAATCAGTACTTGGAACTATGATGTTGTGGCCATTATGGAGACTTGGATAACACAGGGGCAGGAATGATTGTTGGATATTCTGGGGTTTAGATGTTTCAAAAGAAATAGGGATGGAGGTAAAAGAGGTAGAGGAGTGGCATTCCTAATTAGAGATGGTATCACAGCTGCAGAAAGGGAGGTCATCGAGGAGGGTTTTCTACTGAGTCAGTATGGGTGGAAGTCAGAAACAGGAAAGGAGCAGTCATTTTATTAAGAGTTTTCTATAGACTCCCGAACAGCAACAGAGACACTGAGGAACAGATTGGGAGGCAGATTTTGGAAAGTGTAGAAGTAATAGGGTTGTTGTCATGGGTGACTTCAACTTCCCTAATATCGACTGGAACCTCCTAAGTGCAAATAGTTTGAATGGAGCAGATTTTGTCAGGTGTGTCCAGGAAGGATTTCTGACTCAATAGAGGGGAGGCCACATTGGATTTGGTGCTTGGCAACAAACTAGGCCAGGTATCAGATCTGTCGGTGAGAGAGCATTTCAGTGACAGTGATCACAACTCCCTGACCTTTACTATAGTCATGGAGAGGGATAGGAGCAGACGGTATGGGAAAGTATTTATTTGTGGGAGGGGAAATTACAATGCATTAGGCAAGAACTGCAGAGCATAAATTGGGAACAGATGTTTTCAGGGAATTGCACGAAAGAAATGTGGAAGTTGTTTAGGGACCACTTGCTATGACTACTGGATAGGTTTGTCCCACTGCGGCAAGGAAGGGATGGTAAGGTGAAGGAACCTTGGATGACAAAACATGTGGAACACCAAGTTAAGAGGAAGAAGGTTGAGGAATCAAGGATCGGACAGTGCTTCAGAGGGCTACAAGATCGCTAGGAAGGAACTAGAGAATGGACTTAGGAGACCTAGAAGGGGGTACGTAAAAGCCTTGCCAGGTAGGATTAAAGAAAACCCCAAGGTGTTCTATACTTATGTGACGAACAAGAAGATGGCCAGAGTGAGGGTAGGGCTGATCAGGGATAGTGGAGGGAACTTGTACACTGAGTCAGAGGAGGTAGTGGAGATCTTTAATGAATACTTTGCTTTAGTATTCACCAGTGAGAGGGACCTTGTCTTTTGTGAACACGGTGTGAAACAGGCAGATATGCTCAAACAGTTGATGTTAGGAAGGAGGGTGTGCTAGAAATTTTGAAAAACATGAGGCCAGATGGGATATACCCAAAGTTTCTTTGGTGATGATCTTTGCCTCCTCACTGTCCACAGGAGTAGTACCAGATGACTGGAGGGTGGCAAATGTTATTCCCTTGTTCAAGAAAGGGAATAGGAATAATCCTGGGAGTTACAGACCAGTCAGTCTTACTTCTGTGATGGGCAAATTATTGGAGAGGTTCCCAGATATGGTATTTATGATTATTTGGAAAAGCACAGCTTGATTAGAAATAGTCAGCATGGCTTTGGGAGGGGCAGGTCATGCTCACAAGCGTCATTGAATTCTTTGAAGATGTGACAAAACACATCGATGAGGGTGGAGCAGTGGATGTGCTGTATATGGATTTTAGCAAGGCATTTGATAAGGTTCCACATGGTAGGCTCATTCAGAAAGTAAGGAGGCATGGGATTCAGGGAAATTTGTCTGCCTGGATACAGAATTAGCTGTCCAATAGAGGGTGGTAGTAGATGGAAAGTATTCAGCCTGGAGCTCGGTGACCAGTGGTGTTCGGCAGGGATCGTTTCTGGTACCCCTGCTCTTTGTGATCTTTATAAATGACCTGGATGAGGAAGTGAAAGGGTGGCACAGTAAGTTGTCGATGACACAAAGGTTGGTGGAGTTGTGGATAGTGTGGAGAGCTGTTACAGGTTGCAACGGACATTGACAGGATGCAGAGCTGGGCAAAGAAATGGCAGATGGAATTCAACCTGGAAAAGTGTGAAGTGATTCATTTTGGAAGGTCGAATTTGAATGCAGAATACAGGGTTAATGGCAGGATTTTTGGCAGTGTGGAGGAACAGAGGGATCTTGGGGTCCATGTCCACAGATTCCTCAAAGTTGCTATCCAAGTTGATAGGGTTGTAAAGAAGGCATATGGTGTGTTGGCTTTCATCGGCAGGGGAATTGAGTTTAAGAGCTGTGAGAGTATGCTGCAGCTCTATAAAACCCTGGTTAGACCACACTTGGAATATTGTGTTCAGTTCTGGTCAGCTCATTATAGGAAAGATGTGGAAACTTTAGAGAGGGTGCAGAGGTGATTTACCAGGGTGCTGCCTGGACTGGAGGGTAGGTCTTATGAGGAAAGGTTAACGGAGCTGGGGCTTTTCTCATTGGAATGAAGAAGGATGAGAGGTGACTTGATAGAGGTGTACAAGATGTTGAGAGGCATAGATAGAGTGCATAGTCAGAGACTTTCTCCCAGGGCGGAAATGACTATTACGAGGGGGCATAACTTTAAGGTGATTGGAGGAAGGTATGGGGGAGGTGTCAGAGGTAGGTTCTTTACACACAGAGTGGTGGGCATGTGGAATGTGCTGCTGGCAGTGGTAGTGGAGTCAG
>NC_063336.1:73395753-73412582 GCF_021869965.1 Rhincodon typus | reverse complement strand
AATGTGCTGCTGGCAGTGGTAGTGGAGTCAGGTACATTAGGGTCATTTAAGCGACCCTTTGATAGGCACATGGAAGATAGTAAAGTGTCGGGTATGCAGGGTCATTTGATTTTTGAGTAAGATAATAGGTCGGCACAACATCATGGGCTGAAGGGCCTGTACTGTGCTGTACTGTTCTATGTTCTACGTTCTATGTTCTAAAATGTTGTGTAAACGAAGCAAGGATGATGTGTGGAAAAAACCTTTTCACACAGCAAGTAGAGTATGGAATGCGCTGCCTGAAAATGTGGTGGAGGCAGGTTCAATTGAGGCATTAAAGAGCGCATTGGATGCTTTGATTTCATAGTAATAGTATAAAGAAATATTGAGAAAAGACAGGAGATTTATTCTCGATAATAGAGCCAGTGCAAGCACGTTGAGCAAAGTTTTGTGATTCTCTCAATTGCTTCTAAAGTAAGTGCATTCCTTTTTAAGTCAGGCAGTCAAAATTGCAAACATGGTAATATGTGCAGCAGGTTGCAACTAATCTATGAATTCGAAGAGTCTTGCAGTACCATTAGAATCCCTCAGTTTTAAACTTGTAGCATGGTAAGTTTTATGGACAAGGCCTGTAAACTTTAGCAGAAGTGGTTTGAGCCGTAAGTCACCTTTGATGAAAAGGTTCCAATCTTTTGTGTTTTTGTTCTCTGTGTCTTACACAGAGGTTGCTTGAGTTACTGAGTGGAAATTCCAGTCGCAAATTTCAGTTGGAAGCAAGGAGTGTGACCCTTAGTGTCTTGGCACATAGTTAAGGCATTAGCACTTGGCTAAGATACCAGCAGAATGTCAACATCTCTCAAACATTACCACAGTACCTAAAAATATTAATATTGTAATGATAACATGCAGTTGTAGAGAGTGGAAGATGCAAGATGGCTCTGTTTTCACTGAGCCTCAGGCTGCTTCGCTAAACCGGCCTTCAAATAATCCATCATTGTAACTTTGAAATTTAGTAAATGTAAGAAGCAGAGTTGACTTATCAAAGATTTTTCAAGTCCTGATTTCTGTGTTGTTGGGCGAGTCTGATACAAAAATATTGCTCGTTAATTTCAAAGCCGTGTTTTTCCATAGAAACTGGAGGGAGGAAATCCAAAAATACCATCCAGAGAAGCACAGAGACTGGCATGGCAGTGGAAATGCGGCGTATGACTCGACAAGCCAGCCGGGAATCTACCGATGGCAGCATGAACAGCTACAGTTCTGAGGGAAAGTAAGTATGCCACTGTGCTGTCTGGTGTGGATATGCCCTATGATAGGCAAGCATCAATTTGTCAGATTCCAGGTTAAAGACTATGTTTGTCACAAAAATTTGCAGTCTCCAGTTATTCCAGGGCAAAGATTTAGCAAAATGAGGAGAAAAACCTGGGAACCACAGGCTGGTCAGCCCAATGTCAGGGCAAACCTTTAAAGACAATAACATGAGATAAAATTAATTGATACTTGGAAAAATTTAGGATGACAAAATGGATGTCAGTGTAGATTTAATTTAAAAAAAACAAGTTGTATTGACTAATTTGTTGCAATTCTCGATGGTGTTCAGCAAAGAAGTAGTGGTGACATGCTAGTGAGTATGGAAATAGAAAAATAGGACAGATAAATGCATGGCTCAAGACTTGGTGCATGAATGAAGGTTTTAGATTCCTGTATCACTGGGAGCATTTTTAGACCAGGTGAGACATGTACAAATGAGACCGTCTGCACCTGAACCACATTGGGACCAACATCCTTGCAGGTAGGTTTGCTAGTGCTGTTGGGAGGAATTTAAACTAGTCTGGCAGGAGGAGGGAACACAAATATTGGTAAGACAGAGACACCTCAAGCTGTAGCAAAGGAAGCAAGTCAGAATGAGTTCAGCTATATTGGGTGTCAAGACAGTAAGACAAGGCTGGACGGCCTTTAATGCTACGAATGTAACAGTTAATACTGATGAGTTAATGTTGTGGTTTAACAAAAGGAAGTGTAGTGTTGTTGCTATCACAGTAACATGGTTGAGGTAGTGTTGGTGTGGCAACTTCTCATTCCAGGCTATAGGATGTTTCGGCAAGACAGAAGAGGGTGTTAAAAAGGGTAGTGGTGTAGCACTATTAATTAAGGAGTTAATTACTGGAATAAAGAGAGATGATATCTTGGAACAGTCCTCAAACAAGGCTTTGTGGGTAGAACTTAGGAATGTTAAGAAGGCAGTCACTTCACTGAGAGTGTATTATACGCCTCCAAAGAGTCAGTAGGAAATAGAGGAGCAAATACGTAGACAGTTCACAGAGGTGTGTCAGAGTAATAATCAGGTAATTACACTAAAGGATTTCAACTTGCTCAACATAAATTGCAATAGTCATAGTGTTAAGGATTTAGCGGACACGGACTTCTTGAAATGTATCCAGGGGAGTTTTTTGTATAAGTGCGTAAAAGGTCTAATGAGATGCTGTAGTGCTGGATCTGGAACATTTTAGTGATAGTACAAGCCCAATGTGTGTTCTTTGGGGGAAGTTTAGGCAATAAGTTCAGAGAACTCTGGATGTCCAGGACAATTCAGGATTGAATGAGGAAGAAGAGAAGGGCTTTCAGCAAGTCCAAAGGGAGCAGTTCAGTTGCTGCCCTTGAGGAGTATAGGAAGTGCAAGAGAGAACTTAAGAAAGCAATTTGAAAAACAAAATTGTAGATGAAAAAGGACTTGCAAACAGGATTAGGGAGAATCCCAAGATATTTTATAAATACATTAAAGGGAGAGGTTGACCAGCGAAAAAGTAGGGCCCATTATGGACCATGGTGACAATCTGTGTGTGAATCCACAAGATAAGGGAAGGGTGTTGAATTAATATTTCTTTTTGGTCTTCACTCTGGAAAAGGAGAATGTAGGTACTAAATTCAGGAAATGGGGCTGAGGGGAACTTGCACAGTTTTACATAGGAAATTGGAGGTTCTGTCAGGCTTAAAAATGGGCAAATCCCCTAGCCCAGATGAATTGCATCCCAGGCTACTGTGGGAGGCAAGGAAATCGCAAGGCCTCCGGCACAAATTTTTAATTCCTCTCTGGACACCAGGACTGGAGGATAGCTGATGTGGTTCCACTTTTCAAGAATGTGATAGAGATGAACCAGGAAATTACACGCATGAGTCTCACGTCAGTGGTAGGGAAACTAAAGGAGAAAATTTTGAAGGAGAGAATCAATAGCCACTTAGAAAGGCATGGGTTAATTAAGGATAGTCAGCATTGCTTTGTCAGCGAGAGATCAAGCCTGACAAATTTGTTAGAATTTTTCAAAAATGTGATTATGTATATGGATGAGGGAAGTTCAGTTGATGTAGTCTATATGGGTTTTAACAAAGCTTTTGAAATGTCCCACATGGGAGACTTATTGAGAAGATTAAAACACATGGAATTGAAGGAAATTTGGCAAGATGGATCAAAAACTAGCTTAGTAATTGGGCACAAAGGGTAGTAGTAAAAGGCTGTTCAAGTGACCAGAGGCCAGTGTCCGGTGTTTTACCACGAGAATCAGTACTGGGATCCGTATTGTTTGTTAAATACATAAATGATATAGATGAAAATGTGTGGCGAATGTTAAGCAAGTTTGCAGATGACCACAAGATTGGTAGGATGGTTAATAGTGAAGAAGACGTTTGTAGGTTTCAGGAAGATATTGATAGTTTGGTCAGATGGGCTGAGCAGTGACAGATGGCATTTAACCCTGATAAGTGTGAGGTGATGCATTTTGGGAGAAACAACAAGATGAGGGAGTATTTAATGAATGGCAGGAGACTAAGTAGCTTAGTGGAACAGAGGGATCTTGGGGTAATTATTCACAGATTCCTGAAATCTGCAGAGCTGGTGAATATGATAGTTAAGAAGGCATATGGGACACTTGCTTTCATCAGTTGTCGTATAGAGTATAAGAGCAAGGAGGTAATGTTGGAGTTGTACTGAGCATTGGTTAGGCCACAGTTGGAATACTGTGAGCATTTCTGGTCACCTCACAACAGGACAGCTGTGATACCATTGGAGAGGGTACAGTGGAGATTCCCCAGGATGTTGCCTGGGATGCAGAAATTGACCTTTACGGAGAGACTAGATCGGCTTAGATTGTTTTCTTTAGAGCAGGAAAGACTGGGAGAGGGGGACCTGATTGAGGTGTATTAAATTATGAAGGGTATGAACAGGGTGGATAGAGAACACAAGGAGGCATAATTTTAGGGTGAGGGGCAGGAGATACAAAGGGCATTTGAGAAAAGGTTTTTCATTCAGAAAGTGGTGGGAATCTGGAATGTACTGCCCGGGAATGTAGTGGATGCCAGAAAACTGACAATCTGGAAAAACAAATTGTATGAGCACTTAAAGTATCATTACGTTCAAGGATATGGGACAAGTGCAGGACATTGGGATTAGAGTGCCTTTAGTGGTAGTTATGTCGGTGCAGACTTGCTGTATGACTCTGACATGAGTAAAAACTCTTTTACATGCAGCATTGGCTCAACATTTGCAAAGATTACACTGACAATACGTGGATAGAAAATGTTTAGAAGCATATGGGCCAAGTGCAGGGAAATGGGATTAGCGTGGATATACATTTTGATCGACATGGACCTGTTTGGGCCCAAGGGCTTATCTCTGTGCTGTAGGACTCAATGACAACTAATTTAAGATTGTGAATTTGGATTGCAGTTTGGCACACTGGAAGCTGCATAATATTAATACACTGGGTCCTGTTCTTTGCAGACAGAATGAATGCACACACGCATAGACACAGATAGACCATACTCTAGTTCATTTCTCAGAGCAATGCCTTGACCAGTCATTCAATTTGCCTGTTTCAAACAAAATTTAGTAGTTAACTGTTGGTCATCATCTAATTGGTGCATTCTCGATGGCAATGCCTCTATGAATCAGAATCCTTTTGTTAACCAATCAGGACCAACTTCCCATATAAGATAAAAATAGTTTCCCCTTTACTTTGGTATTTCTTGCAAATTGTCCTGATGAATGCAAGGCAAAAGCTTCAACAGCTTTTTTCAACAGATCTTTTCTCAGCGATGCTAAATGAAAAATAAATCTATTCCGATGAAAGGTCATTGACCTAACATGGTACCTGTTTCTCTTTAAAGATATTGCCTGACCTGCCCAGTATTTCCAGCATCTGGTATATTTAACTTCTGTAAAAACCTGTTTCAATCTTGAAAATGACATTTGGCATAGTATGGTCTTATAAACAATTGTTTCTAAAATCTATTATTACTTTAGGCGAAAACCTATTTCCAAATTTCACTCATTAGTTCTTTCTACCCTAAGTGAAATCTTGTTTGCGTTTAACTATCCCTAATGAATCATTGTAAATGCTCTCAAACCCCATTCTCCTCTCCGTTGTACAGGCAATCACACCAAGTCAGCTTCCCAATGGGAGGTTGCTGATGCCCATTAGAAATAGCATTCCAACTAGTGAATAATAGCCAGAATAAAGCAGTCAACTAGGAGTTATCACCAATACAATTAGAAGCCATTCAAAGAGTGATGAACAGTAGAAATGTCAGAAAGCCACAATCAAAATTGAGCCTATTCAAGGACACGTAGTAGCTGTTTTTACAAAGTTAAAAGTCAACCACATTGGAGTAAATCTGGAATTATAGGCCAAACCAACAAAGGGTGACAGTTTTCCTTCCCTAAAGGACATTAGTAAATCAGGTTATTTTTCAAAACGAAAGTTGACAATGTTCACATGGATCGACATTGGGCTTGTTTTTTATTCCAGATTTTTGTTGAATTCAAACTTTACCCTGTGCCATGGTGGGATTTGAATCCATTCCTCCACACCATTAACTAGGATGCTGCTGGATTACTAATCCAGTAACGTTACCACAATGCAACTCTTCCCCTAGTTGAGTATTATTCTCTCCTTTCCTCCTTTCTATTTCTAGTGGTTATCTCTTCATAGTTCACTCCCTTTTGTGGTTGGTATCTCAAAGTGTTTCCAAATTGTACTAACTTTCCCAATTGACTCCAATTCATATGTTCTTTCAGTTCCTATTTGGCTCTCATTTTCACTGGTTATTGTGTCATAGATATTTTTTATTTCCTGATAATTTAACTGAATAATGCATTAGAAGACAAGGTGAGCCTTGGGGAAATAAAGGAAATCTAAAGGTATTATATCTCAATATGTGAAGTATTCAGAACAAATTTGATACGTTAATAGCACAGACAAATTAATTGTTATGTTCTAATAAACATTTTACAGAAATATAAGAGAGAGAAAGGATCTCACCTTCAGAAATCTCTTGGGTGGAGCTAAGGAAAGCAAGGGACAGAAAATATATTTAGGAGTAGACTGTCAAACCACAGTTGTCATGTACAAGTATAAATCAGAAAGTGCATGTGATACAGTAATTATGGAGCTCTTCATGCAGACTTGCCAAACCAAATTTGTAGTAATCATGTAGAAGACACGTTCATAACTTTATACTAATTGTTTTATAGATCAATGTGTCAAGAGATCAAATTGGGTCAACGTTTTTTTGGTTCTAATGTTATGCATGAAAAACGGTTAATTTATAACTTGATAGTAAAGAGTGTGTGAAGAGTCTGAATATAAAGTATTATCTAATTGTACAAACCTAATGTAACCAAACATCTTCAATGAAAACCTCATTCTGGGCTGTTTTCTATGTAACAATTCCGCTGGAATTCTGCCAGTAGTCATATGGGGTGTGTTACAATAAACAAAATTGGGCGGCACCGTGGCTCAGTGGTTAGCACTGCTGCCTTACAGCACCAGGGATCCAGGTTCAATTTCAGTCTCAGGCGACCACCTGTGTGGAGTTTGCACATTCTTCCTGTATCTGCGTGGGCGTGCTCCGGTTTCCTCCCACAATCCAAGGATGTGCAGGCTAGGTGCATCAGCCATGCTAAATTACCCCAGAGTGTTCAGGGATGAAGCTTAGGTCGGTTCTAGGGGGAATAGGTCTCAAGTAACCTACCTACCACAGATGTTAAGCTTACTAGTCTATAATTGCCAGGTTTTTCTTTCTTGAATAATGGCACAACATTTACTACCTTCCAGTCTTCTAGGATCTTACCTGTGGCTAACAATGATGCAAATATATCAGCCAAGGCCCCCGCAATTTGTTCTCTAGCCTCTTGCAGGGTTCTTGGATATATCTCATCAAGACCAGGAGATTTATCCACCTTCATACAATTTAATACTTCCAACACCACTTCTACTGTGATAGATATAGATACCCAAGATATCGCCACTAACTTCCCCAAGTTCCCAAGTCTTCATGTCTTTCTCCACAGTAAACACAGAGGAGAAATATTCATTGAATACCAGTGGGCAGTGGAGTCTGTGGGTATCAGTGGGTAATGAGGTCAGTGGGGATCAGTGGTCAGTGAGTCAATAGCGTCAGTTGGACTTTTGGTGTTAGTCGACATCAGTGTGTGTTGTGGTCAGTGAGTGATTGGATTGGTGGGATCAGTGGACATCATTAGGCGATGGAGTCAGTGGGCAATGGAGTCAATAGGCAGTATTGGGCAATAAACATAGAACATAAGAACTTGGAGCTGAAGGGGTAATGCAACCCTCAAGGCTGCTCTACCTTTGAATATGATCATGACTCCAATGGAGTTCGTGGGTGTCTTGGGTGAGGTCGTCAGCAGATGTCAGTGGGTTAGTGGGCAGTGGGGTTAATTAGCATTGTGAACGATTGGGGTCAGTGAGTATCAGTGGGCAATGGGAGCCAGTGTGCAATGGGGTCAATGGCAATCACGAAATTGTGGGATCAGTAGGTATAGAAAAGAATAGAATAGAATATCCTTTATTTGAAGAAGGGTCCCAACCCGAAACGTCAACTTTCCTGCTCCTTTGATGCTGTCTGGCCTGCTGTGTTCCTCCAGCTCCAGCTCTCTGACTCAAGCATTTGCAGTTCTTATTATCCTTTATTGTCACGTGTACTCAAGTACAAGAGAACAGTGAAAAGTTACAATGTCGCCTCTCATCTCAGATATAAAGTACCTTGGTACAAATCTCAGATACAAAAAGAGGAATAAAAAAGAAAAGAAGTTGCATTACCTTACAGTGATTCATAGTATAAGTTAAAAATAAGACATAGTTAAAAGGATAAACATTACAATCAGACAAACACATTACAGATAAACACTACATTGTAGTAAATCAGCACAGGGGCTTCCACATGTGTTCTGACCGGCCTCACAAACTGCTGACCGCATGTGCCAGACCCCAGTCCAACAACCGTCCTTGCTCCACTCCGTGCCTCCAGCCCGCTCCACTTCGTCTGTCAGCCATTCCATGCTGCTCCAGGCCTCCAGCCTGCTCTGCTCTGGCTCTCAGCCACACTGCACTGGTCCAAGCTTCCAGCTTGCCCCTCACCGCTCCAGCCTACTCCGCTCTAGCTGTCAGCTGCTCCACGCCTACAGCCCGCTCCACACAGCTCTAGGCCTCCAGCCTGCTCCACTCTGACTCTCAGTCGTTCCACGCCACTCCAGGCCGCCAGCCCGCTCCACTCTGGCTCTCAGCTGCAATGTTCCAACGCTCTTCCCATGATTGCTGTAGATAGGCCCAGAAAGAAGGGAAGAATTTAATGAAATTACAAACACAAGGAAAGCAGAATTAAGCAAACTGATTGAAGATGTGGGTTGACGAGTCTCTAGGCCTAGATGAATTTCATCCTCGTGTCTTAAAAGAGATGGCTAATGAGGTGGTAGATGTTTTGGTGTTAATTTTCCAAAATTCCCTAGATTCAGAAAAGGTTCCAGACTGGTTCGTAATAAATATCACCCCTCTATTCAAGAACAGGAAACAGGAAATTGTAAGACAGTTAAATTGATGTCTTTCAGGGGGAAGGTGTTAGGATCAATCATTGTTGGTTGTACCTGGACACTTGGAAAACTCAAAGTAATCGGGAAGAGTCAACATTGTTTTTGAGGTCTACAAATTTAGTAGACTTTTTTTAAAGGGCTGAGAATTAAGGGGAGCCTATACTGTATTTAGATTTCTAGAATTTTTTTTTCTTCCAGAAAATAAAAGCTGATTTTGCAGGGGCTAATATATTTGCGTGGATAGAAGATTGGCTGGCTGGCAGTAAACACATAAGGAATAAATGAATGCAGTGTTGTAGTTTTGGTCTCTTTATTTGAGGAAAGATGTAAATACACTGGAGGTGATTCAGAAGGGGTTTACAAAAATGCCTGGAATGAGCAAGTTGTTTTTTTGAGAAAAGGTTGGGCAGACTGAGCTTGTTTTCACAGGAGGTTAGAAGAGTGAGGGGTCACTCAATTGAAGTAAATGAGTGGATATCAAATGGATATTTCCTCTTCTAGTCAACAACTAGAAGGCACAGCATTACTTTTTTTTAAAAATCACTTTATGACAGATGAGGTGAGTTTTTTTCTCTGAAAGAATTATGTAGTTTTGGAACTCTCACTCAGAAGGCAATGGAAGCAGGGCCATTAAATATTTCTGAGGCAGGGCTGGTTAGATTCTTGTTAGGCAGGGGAATCACAGGTTTTCAGGGATAGGTGGAAACACAGATTTCAAAACAGAAAGAGATCAGCCATGATTTTACTGAATGACAGAACAAACTTCTATTCCTAATTTGTAATCTTATATCAGTGGAGGTGAGGTCAGTGGTTATCAGTGGTGATGGGGAGGGAGAGTACTGGTGTCCTTGTTTGGGGTGGGTAATGACACTCTTCAAACAATGTGTTAAGCTTTTAATTTACACATACCAAGGTCCAAATGTCTGTTTGGGTATGCGAAATGCATGCCAATTTTCTGACACTAGCAATATTTTGGGCAGTTAATTTCCAGACTTAGAACAGCCATTTAGTGTTTGTAATTAGTGTCTCTGCCATAAGCTGTCCATAGGTATAGTGCTGGAAGATTGGAGAGTGGCACATGTCATTCCCTTGTTCAAAAAAGGGAATAGGGATAACCCCGGAAATTACAGGCCAGTTAGTCTTACTTCAGTGGTGGGCAAATTATTCGAAAGGGCTATGAGAGATAGGATTTATGATCACTTGGATAGGCACAGTTTGATTTGTGATACCTTATTGAATTCTTTTAAGAGGTGACCAAACACGTGGATGAAGGTAGAGGAGTGGATGTGGTATACATGGATTTAAGTAAGGCGTTTGATAAGGTTCCCCATGGTAGGCTCATGCAGAAAATAAGGAGGCATGGGGTAGGGGGAAATGTGGCAGATTGGATTCAGAATTGGCTGACCCTTAGAAGACAAAGGGTGGTAGTGGACAGAAAATATTCAACATGGTGTTCAGTTACGAGTGGTGTACCACAAGGATCTGTCCTGGGTCCTCTTCTATTTGTGATTTTTGTAAATGATTTGGATGAAGGAGTGGAAGGGTGGATTAGCAAGTTCGCAGACAATATGAAGGTGGGTCGCATTGTGAACAGTGCGGAGGGCTGTTCTAGGTTACAAAGGGACATTGATAGGATGCAGAGCTGGGCTGAGAAGTGGCAGATGGAGTTTAACCCTGAAAAGTGTGAGGTGATTCATTTTGGAAGGACAAATTTGAAAGCAGAATACAGGGTTAATGGAAAGATTCTTGGCAGTGTGGAGGAGCAGAGGGATCTTGGGGTTCATGTCCACAGTTCCCTGAAAGCTGCCACCAAGGTGGATAGAGATAGTAGGAACTGCAGATGATGGAGAATCTCAGATAACAAGGTGTAGAGCTGGATGAACACAGCAGGCCAAGCAGCATCAGAGGAGCAGGAAGGCTGACGTTTCGGGCCTAGGCCCTTCTTCAGAAAATGGGTGGATAGAGTTTTTAAGAAGGCATATGGTGTGTTAGCTTTCATTAATAGAGGGATTGAGTTCAAGAGCCGTGAAATTATGCTCCAGCTATACAAACCCCTGGTTTGGCCACATCTGGAGTATTGTGTCCAGTTCTGGTCGCTTCATTACAGGAAAGATGTGCAAGCATTGGAAAAGGTGCAGAGGAGATTTACCAGGATGCTGCCTGGAATGGAGGGAAGGTCTTAAGAGGAAAGGTTGAGAGAGCTCGGGCTTTTCTCTTTAGAACGATGAAGGATGAGAGGTGACTTGATAGAGGTGTACAAAATGATCAGAGGTATAGATAGAGTGGACAGCCAGATACTTTTTCCTAGGGTGGAGGTAGCTATTACGAGGGGCCATAGTTTTAAAGTGAGTGGAGGTAGATATAGGGGAGACGTCAGAAGTAGGTTCTTTACTCAGAGAATGGTAGGGGCCTGGAACACATTGTCGGAGAGGGTAGTGGAGTCGGCCTCATTAGGGGCATTTAAGTGGCTATTAGACAGGCATATGGATGGTAGTATAAGGTAGGGATAGAGGTTAGATAGACCTTAGGTTTAGGGTAAACGTTCGGCACAACATCGTGGGCTGAAGGGCCTGTACTGTGCTGTACTGTTCTATGTTCTATGTTCTATGTTCTAAACTGTAGCTTGAATATATACTCTGTATACGTGAGCAAGTGACTTGGCATCCTTCCTGTCTCAGACCGAGTCAGACTGTTGCACATCCTTTTGTAGCATCCACACCACATCACCTCCATCACAAGACTGCAAATATTAGATTTACTTAAGGAGAGGCTGGAGATGTATCTGAGGGAAGAGGGAATAGAAAGAAGGTGAGATGAAGTAATCAGAGAGGGCTGAGACTTGTGTGGAATGTCGTGACCTATTTCTTTGCTGTAGTTGCAATGTAATATGCAGTTGAAATCCTGTTTGTCATTTCTAGCCTTGATAAACCTTCAGGCCAATCTCTGACTCTTCATCAGCTCCAGCAGATTCTGTTCTAAGAGTTTATATCCTATTCCAGTCCACATCACCTGCCATTCTAGTGACTCTAGTCGCTCAATATCTGGCTTCACCATCCTACATTTCCCTACTTCCATATGTCCACCCAGGCTAATTTATTGCTTTATTATCCAGCCAGATGATCTTTCCCTCTCATTCATGGCTCTTGTCCCCAAATTTCTGCCTCTCCAACAGACATCTATGGAGAGAACACATAGTTAAGATTCCAGGCGTAAAGCTTACATTCAGAACGGGAGAAAGAATTAAATCAGATCTTTAAATTCAACAATACAAAGTGACTCTAAATAAACTAAGGATATTGGAGTGACAAAAAACTGGTGAAAATTTGAGGTAATTTGAGTCAACATAGGGTAGAATCCAGAAAATTGGAGATATTGAAACTCCCTCTCTGATCAATATTTTGATCATACTGCATAATGACTTCCTTCTCTTTTCCCTTGTGCCTGGAGTAAACTGCTTGAGTCATTTTTCAGCATTAAAGGCATAGTCAAATGGAAACTCCTGGTGATGTCTGGCGACTTGGGTGAGCACTTCCATGGAAGAGATGGGAAGGAAAATTACAATAGAAGGAAAGCTAGCCATTGAAATGGTGGAAGGTGATACCAGAACTAACAGCTGACATGAGAGGACTGATTTTCATCCAGAGAACTGCGGTTTCTCAACCAAAGCTTCATGTGAATGTCCTCCTTTCTTGAAGCACTCAATCGCCAGGTTAATTTGAAGCAGTTATTCAGCAGAATACTTCCAGCCACACTAAGTGCTAATGTTTATTTCAGTTTATTCCCTGGGATGAGACTAGGAGCTGACAGTCAGTTCAGTGAATTCCTCGATGGACTAGGACCTGCACAACTTGTTGGGAGACAGACATTAGCAACACCTGCCATGGGTAAGTGATGAGCCACCAGAATTGCATTGATTATTATTTGCAATGCTTTTGACAATAGAGCATGGAGCATATTTTAGCTGCATGAGAGAGCCAGGTTATTTTAAATTTAACTTAGCAAATATTGCTGTACATATGGGACAATATCCTTTTTGTTTTACCTTGTCATTTTCAGTGATACCATTTTGAAAGTTATTTTGAAAATGTTGTTATTGTTTGGTCCCTTTTCAGCTTTGCTGGATTTGAGGTTGAATGCCCTGATAATTAATAATTATGCATAACGCAATAAGGGATGCATAGTGGACAAATGAGACATTAGTGTGGAGTAAATGGAATTGCTTCTTGAAGTGCTGTCCTGTCACTTAGCAATATTCTGCATATATTTCCCCCATGGTAGACAGTCCCAGATTTTATCTGTATCGCCTGACAATTAGTTTAGAGTTTAGAGAGGAATCCTGTTAGGTAATATGGTTAAATGTGCCAAGTCCACGAAAAATTTAATTCTTTTGCCCACCAAGGGATCCAGAGATATGAAAGGGACAATGAAGCAAGCTTGAAGATCAGCCATTATGTTAAAGTGCAGCAGGTTTAAGGGACCAATCAACTACTCCTGCTCCTATTTCTTAACTACTTCTTCCTAAACTGGTTTATAAAAAGATGCAAATGCTAGGAAACTAAGACAGACAAGCAAAATGTTGGAAATACATAACATCTGTGCAATGAATACAGAGTTATATGACAGGGCCGAAGCTAGAATCCTGCAATGAGTGTCTCCTCTTGTAACTCCCCAAAGCCTGTCAATCATTTGCCAGATGTGTGCAGCTCCAGAAGCACTTGTTATTACTGTGCAGAAATGCTCTCTTGATTGGCATCTGAAGTAACTGCACAGAGGCTGGTATCCTATCATCAAGTCACCCTTTATGTACGTGTGTGCAGTAAGTGAACTCAGAATTAGTCTGCGAACTGAGAAGATTCTAAATCCCCTGTTTATATTGGTCAGCCAGGGCTTCCTGATTGGCAGTGGTTAACAACCTCAATCAAGGATGTCATAGCGAGATCCACCTGGTTCCAATCACTACACATCCCATCCACCAGCTTTAACATGAATCCCTTTCACTACCTGCACACAGTGACAGCAGTGTGAACCAGTGTGACAAGATGCACTGCAGTGCTTTTATTTTCTGTTTTCATTTTAAATTTTGAGCGTTTGCTATAGTTTGTTTTCGTTTCAATGTTCTGTTAATTTTTAATTTGATAAGGACTTCTGATGTTGAGACTTCAACTAACTTTCAGACTTAACTGCTTTGCCTCTTGTGTAACTGTAAACCTTGAAGTATTGTGTGCAGTTCTGATTGCCACAGTACCAGGAGAACGTGGAAGCTTCGGAGAGAGTGCAGAGAAAGTTCACCAGGATGTTGTCCGATCTCGAGGGCATTGCCTCTGACGAAAGGTTAAAAAGACTAGGATTGTTTTCACTGGAAAGATGGTGGCTGAGAGGAGACCTGATAGAGGTCTACAAAATTATGAGAGGCATAGATAAGGTGCATAGTCAGAGGCTTTTTCCCAGGGTTGAAGTTTCGGTTACAAGGGGGCACAGCTTCAAGAAGAGAGGGAAAAAGTTTAAGGGAGATGTGCAAGGAAAGTTTCTCATGCAGAGAGTGGTAGGAGCCTGAAATGCGCTGCCAGAGGACGCGGTGGAAACAGGCACGTTGACGACATTTAAGAGGCATCTGGATGGTTATATAAATAGGGAGGGATTAGAGGGATATGGACCGAATAAGGGCAGAAGGTTTGTTTTTTAGTTTAGTCAGGGCATGATGATCAGCACAGACTTGGAGGGCCGAAGGGCATGTTCCTGTGCCATACTTCCCTTTGATTCTTTGCTCTCATTATCTTGGAGTCATTCTGATAAAGTGTTCTTGCATTGTTGAGAAAAATTGCTCACATCTTCTGTGACACATCTTTCCTGCATCAATCCGGGTTAAGATAGGTATGAATTTTAGTTGAGGTCAGTACTGTTGCCTGTTCAGTTTTTGGTATCTCTCAGGCTGTCTTAAAACTGTACTTTCAAAAGATGCATTTTTGAATTTCGTACCTGGGAATAAGAACCATAACTCTTACAGTCAAAAGGTTTTATATAACTTTAAGTTTTAAATGCTCTTTGTTTTCTCAGGTGACATTCAGATCGGGATGATGGATCGGAAGGGACAGTTGGAAGTTGAAGTGATTCGAGCCCGAAGCCTCAGTCAGAAAACAGGTTCAAAATCTCTCCCTGGTAAATAAACTGCACATTACTTTATGTCTTCCTATCTTCCGGATGCTCAGGACCTGAAAAGACTGAACAGAGATGGAATGAAGCAAGAGCCTAATTCACCTTAATATGGGAGGGACTTTGAGAAAAGACTGTAGAAAGGTGGCTGAGTAAGGGCTAAGATAGTGCACACATTAGCCACTGAATTAAGATTGGAACTATTGAAGGGAACTTTAATGGCAGTTAATTATATTCCAGGCAAGCAGTTGGCAAGGTCTAAAGGATAGTTCTTGATTGAAAGTCAGGAATTTTAATCTGATTACCATTTAAGGCCTCCTAATACACGCTGGAGAGTAAATTGCATGAGAATGAGGTGAAACCATTGACCATAATAAATTGGAACTGGGGTAGGCTGTTTAGTCCTTCAAAGCAGTTCCACCTTTCAAAAGGATCATGGCTGATCTAGCACTCCTCATATCCACTTTCCTGCCCTTTCCCCAGAACCCATGATTCCCCTTCTGATACAGAATTTATCTATCTCAACCTTAAATATGTACAAGGACACTGCTGCCATAGCTCTTTCTGGTAAGGAGTTACAAAGACTCTCATCCCTCTGAGAGAAGAAATCCCTCCTCATCACATCTTTATTCAGCACACCTTAATTCTGAGACTAGATATCCCATGATGGGAAGCATCCTTTCAGCATGGATCTTACCCTGAGAAGTATGATATGTTTCAATGAGATCACCTCTTATCCTTTTAAACTCCAATGAACAAAGGCCCAACCTACTTAACATTTGCTCATAAGACAATCCACCTATACCAGTGATCATCCTAGTGAACCTTCTCTGAAATGCTTCAAATGAAATAATATATTTTATTAAATCAAGGACGAAATTTGCTTACAATACTCCAGATCTGGTATCACTAGCACCTTGTACAGTTGGAGTCAGAACTCTGTAAACTTATACTGCAACAGCGGTGAAAGATGAGCATGGCAAGATTCTGGAACCACGGATGACAAGAGATATTGAAGGGTTAGTCAAAAAGATAAAGGAAGCATATGTGAGGTTTAGGAAACTGAAATCAAACAGGTCCTTGAGGAGTATACCAGAAGCAGAGAAGAAGCAAGAAATTAGGAGGGCTAGAAGGGGCCATGAAATGTCCTTGAGAAATAGGATGAAGGAGAACTCCAAAGTACATCAGACCTACATTAGGATCAAGAGGGTAGCTAGGGAAAAGACAAAGAATTTATGCGTGAAGCCAGAGAAAGTGGATGAGGTCCTTAATGAGTACTCTGCATCGATAATTACCAAGGAGAAAACATGCGTGATGGTACGGTTAGAGAGGTGTTTGTTGATACTGTAAGGCATGTCGATATTAAGAAGGTGTTAGGTGTCTTGGAAAACATTAAGGTATGTAAGTCTCCAGGGCTTGATGGAATCTATCCCAGGCTACTGAAGGAGGCTCGAGAGGAGATTTCTGAGGGCATGACAGAGATCTTTGTATCTTCTTCAGCCACAGGCGAGACCCTAGAAGACTGCCGAACAGCTAATGTTGTTCACTTGTTTAAGAAGGGCAACATCGATAACCCAGGAAATTACAAACCAGTCAGCCTTATATCTGTGGTAGGGAAATTATTAGAGAAGATTCTCAGAGACAGGACTTACTCACATTTGGAGAAGAATGGACTTACTAGAGGTAGTCAGTACGGCTTTATGCAGAGGAAGAGCTGGATGAACACAGCAGGCCAAGCAGCATCAGAGGAGCAGGAAGGCTGACGTTTTGGGCCTAGACCCTTCTTCAGAAATGGGGGAGGGGAAGGGGGTTCTGA
>NC_063336.1:73338035-73370753 GCF_021869965.1 Rhincodon typus | reverse complement strand
TGTTGTCTCGGACATGCATTACAGTTCATTTGTCAAACAAGGGGATGCGATAGAAAAAGTGTGTGCGTCTTTTAGTCACAAATAATGGACCATTATCAGCAGGGAATTTGAATATTTCCTAAAGTTGAATGGTATCCAACGGTTTGGCTGAAAGACCAGACCAAACTTTGAAGGCAGGCTTAAAGAAACAGCCTACAGCTTCAGTAGATACCAAACTAGCCAGGTTCCTATTTGATTATAGGACCACCCCTCATGCAACTGCAGAGATGACTCCAGCAGAGTTGCTAATGGGGAGAACCCTCTGCACCAGGGTAAACCTGATCTTCCTGGACCTGGGGGTTGATGGGGGGAGCAGTGTAGTGTGAAAAGGCATTTGGAATGCCAAGGCCGGACACAAGACTCAGCTAAGCGAGAGGGACAGTTTACTTCGGGGATGAAGTTGGTGTAGGAAACAAGGGCTGGCCTTGGATAAGATGCATGGTCAACGCAAAGTAAAGTCCAGTGATTATAAAGTTTAGGTAGATGCAATGGTCCTGAACAAGTACGTGGACGAATATGAAGGTTGCCAACTCACAAACGGTGTGGGAGCAAAATATTCCCAGCTCTTTGAGAGCATTTCCAACTATTCTGGAACTCATGGATTCTCCCTTTCCATCAAGTGCTGAAGATCTCTTGGAATCTGAGTTGGACACAGTGGATGCCACTACCTCAATGCCTTTGCTGCCTGAAGAGGAGAATAAATTTCTTCTGAGATTCTCCAGCTGCAAGAGGCCAGCTACTGTGTGTTACATACGACTTGTATCAGAGACAGTGTTGGAGGAACCTGACCCAGTGCTGAAATACCCCAGCAGGAGCTACAAGAAAAAAAGAACTGGCCTATGTCCTCGGACTCAGAGTGGGAGTGATGTAATGATTGTAACAAAGTCAGCCAGGTGGACCTCATAGTGTATGAGTTCCCTGATTGGGGCTGTTAACCTGGTCTAATCAGGAAGCCCTGGCTGACAGATAATACAGATATCCTGTTCACTCTGAGAACTGACTCTGAGGGAGCTGGATCAGTGTCAAGGACTCTCCACGTATAAATAAAGAGTGACATGGTGATGAGATGTTATTGGTGGAGTTACTTCAAGAACCATACTGAGGACTGACTACAGTTAGTTGAATAAGAAACTTTGTATGAGTCTTTGCCTCCAGTCTTTGAATTTCAGACTACCATTTTTATTTAACTGATTTTTCTAATGAACCTGTCCAGAGACATTATTCCACACCTCTGGAGCAGGTGGGACTTGAACCCAGGCTTTCTGGTCCAGGTGTAGAGACTCTACTACTGCACCACAAGAGCTTCCCAAATAATGGAATGATCCCAAACTGTTTTTTTTTTCTTTTTCTTTCTTCAGACTGGGCCTATTAAAAAAAATTAACCTATTTTTCTAATCAACCTGTTCACAGATATTATTACACACCTCTGGAGTAGATGGGACTTATACCTGGTACTGTCAGTCCAGGGACAGGGTCACTACCACTGAGCCACAAGGTGGCCCCTTTTTCTAAACCAACAAAGACAACCTGGCAATGAAGAACCAATGCAATGCATGTGGGAGGGAATGTAAACTGTGAGGCTGCAAAACCTCAGGAGGAACACTGGAATATTAGTTGTTTAAGTTACAGCAATTCAGATGTAGACCATTCAACCCATTAAAACTGATCCACCATTCAATTAGATTATGGCTGATCATTTAACTGCCACTTTCCCCAAAAATCTTCATATCCCTTGAGATCAATAGTCTCCTGCAATCTGTCAATTTCTTGATTTAATCACACTCATTGATTGAGCTACCACAGTCCTCTGGAATAGATAACTCCAAAGATTCATCACCATCTGAGTGAAAAAAATTTTCCTCGTCCGAGTTTTAAATGACCTGCCCCTTATTTTGAGGTAATATCCCCTGGTTCTAATGTCACCAACCAATGGAAACTACCCTGAAATGCCCTGTTAGAAATTGTAAATTCCAATTAGATTTCAATGTGTTCTGCTACACTCATAAAATCATAGAGTTCCTTCAGTGCAGATAAAGATCATTTGGCCCATGTGTCTGCACTGACTCTCCAAAGCGCAAAGTCCACCCTATCCCCATAACCCTGCATCTTACCATGGCTAATCCATCTACATATCACTGGGCACTACAGGGCAATTTAGCATGGCAATCCATCTAACCTGCACATCTTTGGACTGTGGGAGGAAACTGGAGGACCCAACATAAATGCACACAGACACAGGAAAAACATACAAAAACAAAGTTGCTGGAAAAGCTCAGCAGGTCTGGCAGCATCTGTGGAAGAGAAAACAGAGTTAACGTTTCGGGTCCGGTGACCCTTCCTCAGAGTTCTGTTTTCTCTGTTTTCTCCTCCACAGATGCTGCCAGACCTGCTGAGCTTTTCCAGCAACTTTGTTTTTGTTCCTGATTTACAGCATCCACAGTTCTTGTGGAAAAGCATACAAGTTCTACACAGACGGTCACCCAGTGCTGGAATCAATTGTGAGTCCCTGGTGCTGTGAGGCAACAGTGCTAACCACTGAGGAACAATGTCATTCTAGGGAATCCAGTCTCATGTTCCACAATCCTAATTCCTCAATTAGACAATTCTGCCATCTCTGGGATGAATCATTGCACTCCCTTTATGGCAAGTATATCCTTCCTTAGAAGAGGTGATCAAAACTCTCCCTCAACAGACTCCCTACTAGTGTAGCAAGACATCTTTACTCCTAAACCCGGATCCCCTTGAAATGAGAGCCAATGTACTATTACCCTCCTTATAGATTATGCATGCTAACTTTCAATGATTCACGGACAGGGAAACCAGGTCCTTTTGTCACCAATAAGTACTAACCTGTCCACTTTTCAGAAATATTCTGTCTTCTCTGCCCAAGAGGATAACTTTACACTTGTTCACATTGTATTCCACCTGCCAGCGTCTGATCCACTCATTAAACTGCCTAAGTGCTCTTGAAGCATCCTGTGTCCTCACAACTTAGATTCCCTCCATTTTTGTGTTATCAGCAAATTTATACATATTATAATTGGTCCCCACATCCAAGTGATTGTGAATAATGATTTTATCCCATCTCTGCTTTCTGTCTGTTAACCACTTCTCAATCCATACCAGTACGTTACCTCCAATCCCAAGCACTCCAATGTTGTTATTAACCTTCTGTGTGGGATCCTATCAAAAGTGATTTGATAATTCAAATTTATCACATACTTTTTTATGTAGTCTATAAGTAACATGCTCAAAAAACCCCAAAGGCTTGTCAGACATGATTTCCTTCTCATAATTTATTCTGACTCTTCCCAATTTTGCCATTATTTTCTAAATTTCCAGTTATCACATTCTTTGTAAGATAACCCAACATTTTTCCTATTACTAACATCAAGCTAACAGAATCACAGAATTTTTACGGCAGAAGGAAACCATTTAGCATCTTGCCCCTGCAGCAGCTGTTCAAACAAGCATCATGAAGTAGTGCCAATCTCCCACTTTTTCCTCATATCTTTGCACACTTTTTCTATCCAAATAATCATCCAATGCGCTATTCACCAAACAAGTCTATTATTTTCCATTCTCCTACTCCCTCCCTTTGTAAACACAATGAGATTACACTTGCTACTTTCCAGTCAGCAGGAACCTTTCCAGAATCTGTAAAATTTTGAACATTAACTGCCAATGTATCCATTATGTCTAATAGCCACCTCCTTTAACACTCTTGAATGTACCTGTTACAATTGAAACCTCCATGTTATGTCTTTGCTATTATAGGGCTCGCTGCAAATCCAGTCCAGGGTTTTGCCCACTATTTTAGATATTGGAAAAGTCTTGCCCAGTATGTCAGATGTTGGGGAGTTTTGCTTGATCCTACACTATTTTGGATTTGTGATCAGAAAGAACCCTTCGGGATGGTTTCAAACACTATAAGGACCTGTGTGATTGAGAAATCTGTTGTATTTAACAGATCACCGATCATTTCTCCATAGCCAGGTAGATCTTTTTGAAAACATGGCTCAAAGAGCAACCTCAGTATCTTACAAATCCATTCATGGGGTGTGGGATTTGATAAAATCATTCAAGTTTCACAACATTGAATCATAGAATCCCTACACTGTGGAAGTAGGCCCTACGGCACAACAAGTCCACACTGACCCTCAGAACATTCCACCCAGTCCCATCCCCCTATAACCCACAAATCCCTGAACACTATGGACAATTTAGCATGGCCAATCCACCTAGCCTGCACATCTTTGGACTGTGGGAGGAAACCCACGCAGACACAGGGAGAATGTGCAAACTCCACACAGACAGTTGCCTGAGGGTGGAATCAAACCTGGGTCCCTGGTGCTGTGAGGCAGTAGTGCTAACCACTGAGCCACCATGCTGCCCTTTGATGGTGTAGTATTGTGGAGCAATTGCCCAATCACTATTCCTGACTGCGGTAGCAAATCTGATGTAAAAATATGCCAACATAAGATGAAACTCATAATTGGGTACATTGCTTAAATCTTGGTGCACCTCTTATCATTTTTATTATGTACGGAATTCATTGCTGAGGTCTTAAAGAAACTATTATATTGCATATATCTGTGAGGGCACATCAAAGTTCTTTTCACAAAAAGAAAGAACTATTTAAGAGGTGTACACAGTTGGTTTTGAGGGTATGAAAAACAGCTAGAATACAACACTGCCTGATAAAAAAGGAAATAAGCAAACAGTGATAGTAGGAACTGCAGATGCTGGAGAATCCGAGACAACAAGGTGCAGGGCTGGATGAACACAGCAGGCCAAGCAGCATCATAGGAGCAGAGAGGCTGACGTTTCGGGCCTAGACCCTTCATCAGAACAGTTTTGTGTTTAGGTTTTACTGGAACAGCTGTCTGAGCTTTGGTTTAATATTACTTCCAGCAAAGCTGCACTCCCTGCCATATTCTGCTCAATTCCTGCAATAAGTCTCAAATCTACAGATAATTCTCTGACTGCACAAAGTAATCAAAGTCAGAAGTTTAACTGAAATGTCATAGAGTGATAGAGTCAATGGAGACCTACAACATGATGGCTCAGTGGTTAGCAGTGCTGCCTCACAGCACCAAGGACCTGGGTTCGATTCCAGCCTCAGGCAACTGTCTGTGTGGAATTTACATATTCTCCCTGTGTCTGCATGGGTTTCCTCCCACAGTCCAGAGATGTGCAGGGTAGGTGGATTGGCCATGCTAAATTGCCCATAGAGCCCAGGGATGTTTAGGTTAGGTGGGTTAGACATAGGAAATTAGGGGAATGGGTCTGGGTTGGATGCTCTTCAGAGGGGCAGTGTAGACTTGTTGGGCCAAATAGCCTGATTTTGCACTGTAGGGATTCTGTGATCTATGAGCACAGAAAAGACCCTCCAACCTTACTATCTACACAGATCAACAGCAAGCACCAAGCTATTCTAATCCCATTTGCCATCTTTTGGCATAATATGCCTTGGCATTGCAGGTGCACATCTAGATACTTCTTAAATGTTATGAAGGTTTCTCACTCTACCACCCTTATAGGCATGACTTCCAGATTCTCACCACCCTCTGGGTGAAAAGCTTTTCCTCACACCCCCTCTACACTTCTGTCCTTATCTTAAATCTCTGATCTCCAATCATTAATTCCCTCCATCAAGGGGAAAACTTTCTTTCTGTCTACCCTATCTATTCCTCTCATAATTTCAAGCATCTCAATTAGGTCCCGTCTCAATCCCTCCTGCATTAAGGAAAAGAACCCCAGTTTGTTACTCTACCGCTCAGGCAATATCTTGGTAAACTCCTCTGCACCCTCTCCAGTGCTATCACATCCTCCTAAAATATGGATTCCAGAACTCCACACAGTATTCTAGCTGTGGCCTAACTAAGATTTTATACAATTTCAACATAATCTCCCTGCTCTGAAACTCTATGTTTCAGCTAATAAAAGCAACTGTCCCCATATGCCATTTTATCCACGTGTCCCGATAACTTAAGGGATCGAAGTACATGCACACCAAAGTATCTCTGATTCTCAGTGTTTCTTAGAACCTTACTGTTCATCATGTATTCCTTTGCTTTGTTTATCCTGTCCAACTGCATCACCTCAAATTTATTCAGATTGTATTCCATTTGCCAGTGATCAGCCCATGTATATTCTCTTGTAATCTAAGGCTATCCTCCTCACTACTTACCACCCCACTAATTTTTGTATCATTGGCAAAATTGCTGATCAACCATTCAATTCTAAATCATTTATATATATCATAAATAGCAAGGATCCCACTGGGACCCCAGTGAACATTTGGAAAAGCATCCCTCAACCATCACCCTCTGCTTCCTGCCTTTTAAGCCAATTGTGGGTCCAAATTGCCAAACTTCCTCATATCCCTTTGACTCTTATCTTTGTTATCAGTCACTGACATGGGACCTTGTCAAAAGTCTTGCTGAAGTCCAAGTAGATTATATCAAAAAGCATTGCCCTCAGTTATACCTGATTGTTGATCACTGCTTTGAAAAATTGGTTGTGACCTCTCTTTAACAAAACCATGCTGACTATTCTTGAATAATCCCTGCCTTTCCAAATGCAGATTAATTCTGCCAATCAGAATTGTTTCCAATAATTTCCCCACCACCGATATTAGACTGACTGGCCTGTAGTTTCCTATTTTATCCTTTGCTCCTTTCTTTGTTTTTCATTCTTGTTTTCTGTTTCATGGGATATCATACAATCCCTACAGTGTTTGTAATTGGAATGGGTTGTATAAGAGAAAGACTTCTGTAAAACTGCTTTTGGACCATGCTTTATCTCCAGTCCAAAATTGCATTGGTGGTAACCACTCAATGATCACGAGCACTAAATTAAACTGTTTAAAGGCCATCTTGTTACTCGAATCACTGGCGTACTTGAGGTTGTTTTAATGGTGATCATGCACACCAAACTAAAAATAGGTGTCTGACTACATGATCCCTAGAAATTTGTGTATCACTGTTATTTGAGTACATGCACAGTACATGTTAGAATCTCCTGACTTGTATCTCCCTGTTTTACAGGTGATAGTCTGGGGAGATTATGGCAGAATGGACCACAAATGTTTTATGGGAGTGGTACAGATTCTACTGGAAGAGCTTGATCTATCCAGCATGGTGATTGGCTGGTACAAACTGTTTCCAACATCTTCATTGGTGGAGCCCACCTTGACTCCCCTTACTCGCAGAGCTTCCCAATCATCTCTTGAGAGTTCAACTGGACCCCCCTGTATAAGGTCATAATGAACTACTGGGAGGTCACCAACAGGACAAAAAGGCTGAAGCTAACCACAAATATGATCAAAATCACTGCTGGAGCCAGACAATCACACTTGTTTTATCAATAGTACTGGTTCAAAAAAATAATAGGGCTTCATAAATCCTAAAACAAAGTACATAGATATATGTGTATGTATTTATGTATGTATGCTGGCATGAATTGGCAAACACGCACTACATTAAATGCTAACTGGAAACTGATAGATCAGTCACCCTGAGTTTGCGTTAGAGACTAAATGAATGAGATCAGAGATCTGACTTTAAAAAAGTTCAATATTTTGAGTATGTAACAACAAACTGGAGAAGTATCAGACTCAGAAAAAAATTGAGTTGTTTATTCACGGTTCTGTAGAAACTATAAATACTGCTACCTTACAGATATTACATTTTGATTCCCTGCACACATTTCTTCCACCTGCTATCTGTTGTAATGGAAGCTAGCTAAACTTCTGCAAATGTTCCCCTCCCCGCTCCCAACCATACACCCCACCCTGATACTGACAGAGACCTTCTATTAAATGGTGCGCGTATCTTTGAGAGCCTCACCAAAGGGTGTTCAACAGCTACAGACTTTAGTGCAGAAGATGCCAGTGTTTCAACATTACTGGCTCCCAGTTAACACTACCAAACTTATTGTGAGTTAGATACAGAAAAAAACCTCAAAAATGTTGAGGTTCAGATTTAAGCAGTGCCCATCATATCTCCAAGGAAAAGCTCTCAAGTGTTATTTCCCATTTGCCACACAATTTGCCATTTTTTGGGGTTTTGTAAAACAGGCTCATGTTTGCATTTTGAATTACTATTTTTCATGTTTTCTGATGTCTTGCATGAAAAGAAGTTTGAACCTGCAGTCGGGCTGGGGACTGTTCAAAGTAGCTTCAGTCTTGATACTCTGCAGAGATTGTAGCACTAAGATGTTCCTTGTAATGCAATTCTTTTCCTACAATTACAAACCATTGAGATAACTTCTGTATAAAATTGTAAATTTGACTTCCCAAAGTGTTTACCAATAATGGATAAACTGTTTGAGCTGTACCTGGGATTTTTCTTCTTCATGTGTCACATGGCACTCTGATTTGCCCCAGACAGAGCATGATGCAAGTTGTTTGATGATCGCTGGAAATTACAGTTGATATTTCCTGCACACGTGGTGTTTTTTAAACTGACTTTCGTTTACATTATTTCAAAATTACTGCAAGCACAGTGCTTGTTTTTTTACAGTAAGATGTATTATTTTTTTGAAAGAAAAGCAAACTTTCAATTTGCTTTTTTTTAAAAAAAATCATTTCTTTCCTTGAATACCATTGGCCTGAAAACCCGTGTGTATTGATGTCAATGCAGGTAGTGATTCTAATTCCTCTCTCCTCCTCCCCTGCTCCTGCTGTCACAGGCCATTTTGATTTTTAGATCACTAATGTGAAGCAGCATGATTCTGGAACTGTTCAGTTGGTGCATGCATGTTTTGTAGGGGGAAGAACAACACAGATGTTAATTAATGTGTGTTAGTTCCACATAGGCCAGCTTGTATGTTGCATGTACTTGTACAGTTTGCTTGTTATTAATATAAAGAAATAACTAAGAAATCAAAGCCATTAATTTATGTTAACAACATTTTTGCTGATATGAACTAGGCTCAGGTCTGGTGATGAATGTGTATTGAAAACATTTTTTGTACCCCCTGGAGATTAACTGCTGATGTAGAACAGGAAAAGAACCCTATTGATTTTCGTGTAACTTCTTACATGTGGGGCTTTTACATACATTAGAAGCATTGTGTATACACAGAAAATTGACTTCTAGGTGTTCTGCCTGCACAGAGTGAATTGTCTTATTTAAATTGGCCAGCTCTTGAATTAATCTATTGTCCTACAGGATCTTTAAGTTTGATTACTGCCTGACCTGCTGAGCAGGAGGAATTAAACCACGGATTCACAAGGTTCTAGTCCCTTTACTGTGGCCAAAAGCAGCTGATTGGAAAGTACTTTCCTAACTGCAGCAGTTGTCTGAACATTCCCCTGTGCTTTTAAATGAACTTCAGACTCATGTTATGTAAACATGTTTAATAAAATTTACTTTTCATGTCAACTTTAGTTTCTTTTTCTTCATTATCCCTGTCCTAGATGGAAAGCATGGAGAAGGTCCAGAACAGGAGTAAAGAGAGCACATGAGATTAGATGAGTGGGTAACCTAATTAAGTAGCTTTTGGTAAGTGTATAAATAGTAAAAGAAGAGGCTCTTGTGGTACAGTTATAGTGTCCTTACCTCTGAGCCAGAAGGCCCAGGTTCAAGTTCCACCTGTTCCACAGATGTGTAGTAACATCTCTGAACAGGTTACTTATAAAATATCTATAAATAGTAAAAGGGCAATTATGGGAAAGGGTGGGAACAAAGTAAAGAGTGTTATGTGGAGACTGAGGGCATGGCTGAGATACTAAATGAGAACACTACAACATTTTACTTGAGAAGAGAGTGATTCTGATGTATCAGTAGAGGAGGAGGCAGTAGTGATACAGAATAGAATGAAATTACAGAGGGCTTGCACTAAAAAAGTTAGCAATCTTCAAATTAGAAAGGCCAGATGTTGGGATGAGAAGCTTCCTCCATTATTTGAAGAAAGGCAAAATGGAAATTCTCGTTCCACATCAGAGTGGTGACAGGTGACTGTTGAATTGCTCATGTTCCACTCTTGAACAGAAATGGAAGGTTAAATCCAGTTAATTGCTCAGCCTGACATTGTTGGTGAGAATGTTTACAGTCAATGGGCTGCATTTTACCATCTCTCTAGGAACATAGCAATTAGAAATAGACAATAAATGTTGGCCTAGCTAATGATGCCCACATCCCAAGATTGAGCTTAAAAGGGATTGAAGCCCCATTGACAACTTATTAATTATTAAAATTTAAAAAAAAAATCTTTTGAACAATGAGAGCATTGTATCCCGATTAGCTCACCACACTTTAAAAAGGTTCTTGGTAATTTGAAGAAGCCATTAGAAGACCAGTTAAAGGGATTAAGGAATTTTAGCCACAAGATTTGATTGGAAAAGCTGGGCTTGCTTTCCTTAGAGCAAAGGATATTGAGGAAAGATCTGATAGAAGTGAATATGATTATAACAGGTTTGGATAAATAGGCAAAGAAAAAGGGATTATATAAACTAAGGGTACAATGTTTTGGCAAAGATCTGTAGAATCATAGAATCCCTACAGTGTGGAAACAGGCCCTTTGGCCCAATAAGTCCATGCTGACCCTCAGACCATCCCACCCAGACCCATCCCCCTATAACCCACACATCCCTGAACACTATGGGCAATCCACCTAACCTGCATATCTTTGGACTGTGGGAGCAAACCTGAGCACCTGGAGGAAACCCACACAGACATGGGGAGAATGTGCAAACTCCACACAGACAGTTGCCTGAGGGTGGAATTGAACCTGGGTCCCTGGTGCTGTGAGGCAGTAGTGCTAACCACTGAGCACCATGCTGCCCCATAGCTTGGGTTGTGGATGAGGTTGTTGACTTGCTCGCCAAGCTGCTTGTTTTTGTTGAGACATTTCATCACCATGCTAGGTGACATCATCGGTGGACCCTCCAACGAAGCGATGTTATTCTACTCCGCTTGGAATTTATACTGTCCCATCCGTTATGGTGAGTCCTGTCATTGCTGGTTTTGATCTGTATGGGTTTGTATACGGGACCCAATTCTACATGTTCGTTGATTGAAATATGGGTGGAGAACCATGCCTCCAGGAATTCCCATGGATGTCAATGTTTGGCTTGGGCTACTATGGTTACTTTGTTCCAGTTAAATTGATGGCCTACATTGTCTGAATGTACCGATATTAAGGAGAGTGTGTCATGCCATTTTGCTGCTAGCTGATATTCATGTATTCTGATGGCTAGTTTCCTTCCTGTCTGTCCAATGTAATGTTTGTGGCAGTCGTTGTATGGTATTTTGTAAACCATGTTCATTTGTCATAGAGTGGCTGTGGGCTTGTGGGCCACCATGATTCCTAGTGGTCTTAGGAGTCTTAGGAGCCAGTTCCAATATGTTCTTGATGTAGGGCAGTGTGGCCAGTGTGTTAGGTTGTACTGTGTCCTCCTGGTGTTGTCTGTTTTGTAAGCATCTGTGGATGAAGATCCACCACAAAGACAAGAACAAGAACAAACCAGATGCATGGATAAGAAATGTATCTAACAGACAACTCACAGAAACTGAGAAAGCTGTCCTATTACATGGACTGAACTATAACCACAAACATACGAACAGAACAGACTCCATGGCCGCTCTGGAGAATACATGAAAAGACAACAAACTCACGGACGAAACACAACAAGCCACCGACAAACTATAATCCCCCCACTACACAGAAGGAACAAAGGGGACAACCTGAACACAGCAGAGAGAGAAGCACGAGATAAACTCAAGAAAGACAAGAACATCATAATCCTACCAGCAGACAAAGGGCGCATGACCATCATTATGAACAAACCAGACTCCGTTACAAAAGCACAGATATTCCTTGCAGATACAACCACTTACCAATAGTTGGCGATAGACCCAAAACCGCAGCTAGGTAATAGGAAGACCCAGACACTGAAGCGACTAATGAATGCAGGGCAGATAACCAAGATAAATTTCATGAGAATGAAACCAGAAGTCACGAACACCCCCTGCTTCTATGGACTGCCTAAAGTACATAAACCAGATATCCCTCTCAGACCAATTGTTTCCCTACCAGGCACACCGTCACACAAACTGGCCAAGGACCTACAACAGAGATTGAAACACCTAGTCGATGGATTACCCCATTCTATCCACTAAACCCAAAATTTCCTCGATACCTTCAAGAACATAAAAGTCAGCGACGATGAGATTATGGTATCCTTTGGCATCACAGCTTTATTCACACCAATCGACATCCCACTAGCCAAAGAAGCAGTGGCCACATTACTAGAGGAAACAGCAACGCAGACCAGCAACTCCATCAGCAAAGACAACATACTTAAATTACTAGACCTCTGCCTCACCACACACTTTGTCTTCAATGGTCAAATATACAGACAGCTCAACGGTACACCAACGGGGTCATCCATCTCAGGACTCATTGCAGAAGCAATCATGCAAAGACTACAACACACAACCCTCCCCCGCATTCAACCTAACCTGTGGATCCGGCACGTAGATGACACGTTTGTCATTATTAAATGCCACAAATTAGAAGAGACCCACCACCTCATCAACAGCATATTCACAGGGATTAAATTCACAAGGGAAGAAGAAAACAACAATCAGCTTCTGTTTCTGGATGTTAAAGTAGAGCGATTGACAAATGGGGAGTTCCAAACCTCAGTATACAGAAAAGCAAACCATATGGATCAAATCCTCAACTTCCACAGCAACCACTTCAACGTCCACAAACAAAGCTGCATTAGGACACTATTTAAATGGGCCAGGACATACTGCAACACTCCAGAACTATGCAGGAAAGAGGAAGAAGATTTATACAAGATCTTCGCTTTAAACGGATAGCCCCGCAACTTCATCCACAGATGCCTACAAAACAAACAACAACAGGAGGACACAGTACAACCTAACACACTGGCCACATTGTGCTACATCAAGAACATATCAAAAATGACAACAAGACTCCTAAGACCACTAGGAGTCATGGTGGCCCACAAGCCCACAGCCACTCTACGACAAACACTTAGAAGGATTAAAGACCCCATTCCCACAACATGCAGAACCAATGTGGTTTACAAAATACCATGTAACGACTGCCACAAACATTACATCGCACAGACAGGAAGGAAACTAGCCATCAGAATACATGAACATCAGCTAGCAGCAAATTGGCACTATGCACTCTCCTTAATATCGGTACATTCAGACAATGAAGGCCATCAATTTAACTGGAACAAAGTAACCCAAGCCAAACATAGACATGCACGGGAATTCCTGGAGGCATGGTTCTCCACCCATACTTCAATCAACAAATATATAGAATTGGACCCCATATACAAACCTGCACAAATCAAAACTGGAAATGACAGGACTCACCATAACTGACTGGACAGTATAAATTCCAAGCAGAGTAGAATAACATTGCTTTATCGGAGGCTCCACTGATGATATCACCTAGCATGGTGACGAAACGTCTGAATAAAAAGAAGCCAACTCGGCGAGCAAGTCAACAACCTCGAGGGTACAAAGGCTAGGTGACTACAGATTTAAGATGTTCAGCAAAAATCACAGGAAGGGCAGGACTTATACGCTTAATGGTCCTGGGATGTCCTTAATCCTGGGATGTGTTGCCGAACAAAGGGACCCTAAAGTGCAGGTTCACAGTTCCTTGAAAGTGGAGTCGCAGGTTGACAGAGTAGTGACTGTCTGTACACACTGTCTATACACACAGTACACACTGCTGACTCACTACCTTACACTCCCTCCCTCCTTCACACCTCTGCCACCTTACACTTCCTCTGTCTCCTATACTCTTTCCTTCACACTCACCTGTACAATCCTTGCCTCCCATCTATACACACTTCTCCCTCCTTTCCTTCCTTACACCGCAGCCCTCCTGCCCTCCCTCACTTCCTCACAACTCCCTTCCTCCCTTTCACATCCTGCTTACACTTCCCCTTTACATCATCCCCCTCCCTCATTTACACCATCTGTCCCTCACTTACACCTTCCCTCCCTCCCTTCCACCCACCTTCCTCCCTTACAAGTCCTGCTCCCTCCCTCATACACGACCTCTTACCCATCCCTCCCTTACACCTATCCTGACCACCCCCACACACCAACTCAGTCATACCCTTACATCATCCCTTCCTCTCTTACACGAAGTTCCCTTCCTTGTATCTTCTGTTATATGTCTCTCTCCTTCCTTCCTCCCTCTCTTTCAGCCCTCTCTTACACCCCCTCCCTCTCTTACATCCATTCCCTTCTTTTTGTAAGAGGGTACACGCCCACCTCTTACACCCACCTCCCGAACTGACAGCAATCCTCCCTACAATCCAACCCGATCCCTCCCTCACATACCCAACTCACACCTCCCTTACACACTGTTGCCTTACACCTACCTTGCTAACTTCCTTACATACCTTCCCTTACACCGTCCCCATCTACCACCTTCCCTTACAGCCCTCCCTCCCATACATACAGAACCAAAGAAATGATAGAGCATAAAAGAGGGCCATTTGGTCCATCCAACCCAAAGACACCCAGATGCCCTTTCTAATCCCATCTTCCTGCACACGGCCCATAGCCCTGCAGCTTGTAGCTCTTAAGGTGTCGATCTGGGTACTTATTAAAAGTTTCATGTCTCTGCCTCCACCACCAACTCAGGCAGCATATTCCAGACACCCACCACCCTCTGCGTAAAAATGTTCTTTATCACATTCTCTCTAATCCTGCTGCCACTTAACTTGAATCTATGACCCCTGATTTTTGAACTCTTTGCCAAAGGAAACAGATTCCTTCTATCTATGCTATCTTTACTCATCACAATTTTGTATACCTGAACCCATGTCAGCCCTCAGCTTTTCCTGTTCCAAGGAAAATAATTCCAACCTCTCAAATATCTCCCTGTAGCTGTAATTCTCCAGCCCTGGCAACATTCTAGTTTATTATCTTTGAACTCTGTCCAGAGCAATTACATCCTTCCTCACACCCTCACGTTTTCCATCCCAGACACACTCACTCCTCATTTACACTGAGACTCCGCCCTCCATTACATCCATACCTTTCATCCTCTTACAGACCCTCAACACCACTACCCTCCACCCACTCCCCCCCCACTTACCAACCCACCCCATACACCACATCCACCACCACCCACCAGCTCTGCTCTATTAATCCCATCCAATAACATCTGCTCCACAAGCACCCATATACCCCAAATCTCCAGCCCATACGCCCTTTGCTACAGACGTCTCTTTTCCCTCATCCCCAAATCCCCCCAGGCCCCATAGTCCCCCAAACAACTAACCCCATATTTCCACTTACCCCACTTTGTTCCTCAAAATACTCAAGCTCCATAACCCTCAATACCCCAGTAGTCCCATTACCCCTGTAGCCCCAAAACACTCCATATCCCAACATTCCCAGCTACATACCACATCACTCCATCCCCTCAAGCTCCATGCCACTCTGTACACAACCAGATCCAAACTCATCCATACCCACATAGGTCCTCCTGACCCATACGCCCCAGCCCGATAGCCCCCAGCCATATACTCCTCAGATGCCCAACCCCTAAAAACCTCCATAACCTTCCAGATCCATAGCTTCCCATATCCTGCAGCTCCATATCCCCTGTACCCTCCAGTCAAATTGACCACAGCCCTTTACCCCTGAACCTCTTTTTCCCTAAACCTCCATTTCCAACAACTCCATGCACCCCCAGCTGCATATCACCTCACTCCATACTTCTCAGTTTCACAGACCCCCAGACTCAAGTCCCTCATACACTCATATACCCTCCAGCTTCATACCCTCACCCTATACCCACCTATACCCTCAGCCCCATAACCCCCTGCCCTACAGCCCTCACACCCCCAGCCCATTTCCCTGAATTGTATACCTCCATCATACTCCCAAGCCCCATTCATCCCAATATCCCCAATAAGCCCCTAGCCCCATTCCCCACAATCCCCCCAATGCATTCTCTCCATACCTGGGAGCCCAATATTGTCCATACCACTGAGTCCTATACACACCCCATACCCCACAGTCACATTCACCCTAACGCCTCCACATAACCCCTAACCCCATTCATCTTAATACTCCCACATAAACCCAGGCCCCATTCACCCCAGCCTTCTGAATACCACATGCTCCCAAACCCCAAACCTCGTACCCTATCCATGCTAGAGAGCTTCATAACCCCCATTTCTCTTTCCACATCCCCACAACCCTAGCCCCATATACCCGAGCCCCATAAATCCTAAATATCCCCATCCCTATACACCTGCAGCTACACATCTCCATTTACAGACCATTCTATTCCTTCATTTCATAACTCCAAACCCTCCAGCTACATACCCCCAAATCCATACCTCTTGTATACTCCCAGATCCATACCTCCCTGCATCTCACCAGATCCATACCCCCCCATATTCCCCCAGATTCATAATTCCCATACCCTCCAGACCCTTTACCTTCTGTCCCATACACCTCAGCCCTATACTCCAACACCCTCAAACTGCATTTCATCCAGCCCCATGCCTCTACATCCCCAAACCCCATTTTCCCCTGCCAGTGGATGCCCACACTCCCAATCACTCCCAGCTACATACCACCTCATTCCATACTCCTCAGTACCGCACCACGTGCTACCCCCCCCCCCCCCCGCCCCATACACACCAGATCCAAACCTATCCAAAAGCCCCAGGTCCATTCCCTGCCAGATTTAAAGCCTCCTCAATACCCTTCTCTAGCTGTACACCCCCAGCCCCATATCTCCCATCCCTATACCCCATGGATCTCAGGCCTAAACTCGCCACACCCCCAACCCCCATTTCCCCAATCTACATACTATCCTGCTCCAAAACCCCTCAGTTCCATAACACCTCTTACATCTCAGCTCCATACCCTTCACTACACACCAGATCCAAATTCTTCCACACCCTCATCCCTTCCAGGCCCATACCGTCCCATCCCATACCCCACAGACCCCAGACCCATTCATTCCCCATACTCCCCAGTCCCATACCTCCCCCATAAAGCCCATCTCCATACCCACCCCCTAACGCCCATACTACCCCAATAACCACCATAACCCTCCATAGCACCAAACCCATATGTCCGATACCCTTCAACACCATATTCCACACATTCTTCAGTCCCATATCCTCCCATATCCTCCCATACACACCAGATCCGAACCCCCCAAAACCTCCAGAACATATGCTCCTACCCTTGAGCCCCATATCCTCCAATACTCTTCTAGCTCCATACACTCAGCAAACTAACCCGTAACACCCAATACTCCCCAACCCTGTGGCCTGCAATACACTTCAGCCCATAACCCACAATGACCCCTAACTGTGCAACTCGCAACAGCTCCATAACTCTCAATAGCCTCTCAACTCCAAGCCCCCAGTCCTATGACACCCCATATTTCTATACTCCCACAGCTATGTGCTACCCGTTCCATTCTCTCCAGCTCCATAATCCCCAACACATCAGATCCACACCCATTCATATCCCCCAAATCTTCCAGACCCATACCAACCATACTTTACAGCCCCACACCCTTCAATCCCATAGCTCCAGCCATTTAACTCATCACACCCCCAATCCCCTTTTCCCCTGAGCCCCATTCACCCCACTACCTTTGCATAAATCCAGGACACATTCATATTCCAAACCCAGGAACTTCATACCATGCATATCGTTCCCTCCGGGACAGCCTGGTCCACACCTCCTTCACCCTCAACACATCCCCATGGCACCTTCCCCTGTAACCGGTGAAGGTGTAACACCTGCCCATTTACCTCCTCCATCCCCAGTATCCAAGGGCCCAAACATACCTTCCAGGTGAAGCAACACTTCACCTGCACTTCCCAGAATCCGGCCTACTGCATTCGCTGCTCACAATGTGGTCTCCTCTACATTGGGGAAACGAAGCGTAGACTTGGCAACCGCTTCGCAGAACATAGAACATAGAACAGTACAGCACAACACAGGCCCTTCAGCCCAGGATGTTGTGCCGAACTTTTACCCTAAACCTAAGGTCTATCTAACCTCCTCCCCTACCTTATACTATCATCCATATGCCCATCTAATTGCTGCTTAAATGACCCTAATGAGGCCGACTCCACTACTCTCTCCAGCAATGCATTCCACGTCCCTACCACTCTCTGAGCAAAGAACCTACCTCTGATGTCTCCCCTATATCTACCTCCACTCACTTTAAAACTATGGCCCCTTGTAATAGCTACCTCGACCCCAGGAAAAAGCGTCTGGCTGTCCACTTTATCTATACCTCTGATCATTTTGTACACCTCTATCAAGTCACCTCTCATCCTTCGTCGTTCTAAAGAGAAAAACCCTAGCTCTCTCAACCTTTCCTCATAAGACCTACCCTCCATTCCAGGCAACATCCTGGTAAATCTCCTCTGCACCTTTTCCAATGCTTCCACATCTTTCCTATAATGAGGTGACCAGAACTGGACACAATACTCCAGATGTGGCCGAACCAGGGTTTTGAATAGCTGGAGCATAACTTCATGGCTCTTGAACTCAATCCCTCTATTAATGAAAGCTAACACACCATATGCTAACGTCTACGTTCTGCTCACAAAAAAGACCCTGAACTACCTGTTGCCTGCCACTTTAATGCACCACCCTGTTCCCTGGCCAACATCTCTGTCTCTGGCTTGCTGCAGTGTTCCAGCGAAGCCCAATGCAAGCTGGAGGAACAACACCTCATTTTCCGCTTGGGGACCCTACAGCCCTCTGGTCTCAATATTGAGTTCAATAATTTTAGGGCCTAAACTCTCCCATGTCCCAGCCCCCTATCCTACACACCAGGCCTTGTTACCGCATAGCCTGCCATTACATACCCACTGTTGTTAGTCACTAACAGTCCCCATTAACAACTACTCACCCTCCCAGCCTGATCGTTAGCAACTCCTTTGTCTGTCCAACTGTCTTTCTCTCTCTTTGGGCTCTATCCTATTGTTTACTCCCTACCCAACCCACCTCTCTATTTTCTGCGTATAAACTGATGTTTTCCCAGCCACTATCAGTTCTGAGGAAGGGCCACTGGACCCGAAACGTTAACTCTGTTTTTTCCTTCACAGATGCTGCCAGACCTGCTGATCTTTTCCAGCAACTTTGTTTTTGTTCAAAATTCTAAGCCAAGTTGCTATTAAAAAGGAAGAGGCGTTGAGAATCTTAAGAATTATTAAGGTAGGTAAATCCCCAGGTTCTGATGGGATTTATCCCAGAATGTTGTGGAAGATGAAAACAAATTGCTGGAGCATTGACAGACATCTTTGTATCCTCTTTGGCCACAGGTGAGGTCTCAGAGGACTGGAGAATAGCCAATGTTGTCCCATTATTTAAGAAGGGTAGTAGGGATAATCCAGAAAATTATAAGCCTGTGACCCTCATGTCGTTGGAAGGGAAATTATTGGAAAAGATTCTCTGTCAAGATCAAATGCATTTAGAAGCAAATGGATTTATTAGCAACAGACAGCATGGTTTTGTACGGGAGATGTCGTGCCTCACTAACTTCATTGACTTTTTTGAAGAGGTGATGATAATGATTGAGGGAAAAGTGGTCGATATTGTCTACATGGTCTTTAGTAAAGGCTTTGACAAGGTCCCTCATGGCATACTGGTCCAAAAGGTGAAGTCAAATGGTATCGGGGGTGAGCTGGCAAGATGGATACAGAACTGACTTAGTCATAGGAGACAGGGTAGCAGTGAAAGGATGCTTTTTGGAATGGAGAGATGTGACTAGTGGTGTTCTACAGGGATCAGTACTGAGACCTCTGTTGTTCATGGTCTACATGAATGATTTGGAGGAAAACACAACTGGTTGAATTAGTAAGTCTGTGGACTATGGAAAGACTGGTAGAGTTGCAGATAGTGAGGAGGATTGTTTGAGGATACAGCAGGATATAGATCATTAGGACGGACATGCAGAAAATGGCAGATGTAGTTTAATTCAGAAAAATGTGAACTGATGGATTTTAGAAGGTCAAGTATAGGTGGAAATTATACAGTGAATGGCAGAACACTTCGGAGCATTGATGTACAGAGGGATCTGGGTGTGCAGGTCCACAGATCACTGAAGGTGGCAGTGCATGTAGATAAGGTAATTGGAAGAGGCACTGAGTATAAGGATAGGTTTTATAGAAGTGTAGTTAAGGCACACTTGGAATATTGCATATAGTTTTGGTCACCACACTATCAGAACGATGTGGGTGCTTTGAAGAAGGTACAGAAAAGGTTTATCAGGATGTTGCCTGGTTGGGGGGATTTTAGCTGTGAAGAAAGATTGTATAGACTGGGTCTGTTTTCACTGGAGGTTGAGGGGCAACCTGATAGAAGTTTATAAGATTGTGAATGGCATGGATAGAGTGGAAATTAAAGCTTTTTCCCTGCATGGAAGAGTCAATTAGTAGAGGATACAGGTTCAAGGTGAGGGGGTGAAGTTCAAAAGGGATGTGCAAGGCAGGTTTTTCACATAAATAGTGGCGAGTGCCTGGAACGTGTTGCCAGAGGATGTGGTAGAAGCAGACACAATCGCAGCATTCAAGAAGCACTTGGGTGAATACATGAATAGGAAGGGAATAGAGGCATATGAATCCTGTAAGTAAAGACAGTTTTAGTATGGAAGGGCAATATATGTCAGTGCAGGCTTTCATAGATCATAGAATCCCTACAGTGTGGAAACAGGCCCTTCGGCCCAACAAGTCCACACCAACCCTCAGAACATCCCACCTAGACCCATCCCCCTATAACCCATCTAATCTACACATCCCTGAACACTACGGGCAATTTAGCACAGCCAATCCACCTAGGCTGCATATCTTTGGACTGTGGGAGAATATCGGAGCACTTGGAGGAAACCCACGCAGACACAGGAAGAATATGTGGAGTTCATACGTTCTCCCCGTGTCTGCGTGGGTTTCCTCCGGGTGCTCCGGTTCCCTCCCACAGTCCAAAGATGTGCAGCCTAGGTGGATTGGCCATGCTAAAGTGCCCAGGGATGTTTAGGTTAGGTAGGTTACACATGGGAAATCAAGGGTAGGGGAATGGGTCTGGGTGGGATGCACTTCAGGGGGTGGTGTGGACTTGTTGGGACAAATGGCCTGTTTCCACACTGTAGGGATTCTATAAATGTGCAAACTCCAAACAGACAGTGGCCCGAGGGTGGAATCAAACCCAGGTCCCTGGCGCTGTGAGGCAGCAGAGCTAACCACTGAGCCACCATGCTTGGAGGGCTGAAGGGCCTGATCCTGTGCTGTATTGTTCTTTGTTCTTCTTTATTATAATGAATAGCTGGGGCCAAGCACTGATCCTTTTGGATTACTGTTGGATCACTAGTCACTGCCTGCCGCATGGAAAAAAATACCCAATTGTACTCAAATCCTATTTCCTGCCTGTCAAAAGTTGCTCAATCCTTGTAATACATCAACTATAGAATCCCTACAGTGCAGAAACAGGCCATTCGGCCCACCAAGTCCACACTGACCTGCTGAAGAGCATCCCACCCAGACCCATTCCCCCCTACCCTTTCCCTGTAACCCTACGTTTCCCCTGTCTAACACACCTATCCTACACATGACTGAACACAATGGGCAATTTAGCATCACCAATCCACCTAACTTGCACACCTATGGGGTCTGGGAGGAAACCCATGCAGACACAGGGAGAGTGTGCCAACTCAACACAGATAGTTGCCCAATGGTGGAATTGAACCTGGGTCTCTGGTACTGTCAGGCAGCAGTACTAACCACTGAGTCACTGTGTCACCCTTTATTACCCTTATCTCATGCACTGACTTTGCTCACTAATCTCTTATGAAGCACTTGTCAAAGCTTTGCAGAATCTAAGTACACCACAGTCCCTGGTTCTTATCTATTCTGCCAGTTACATCCTCAAAAAAACTCCAGAAGATTTTGTTAAGCATGATTTGCCTTCATAAACCATCCTAACTTTGTCCAAACCTGTCAATACATTCCAAAATATTATTGTACAGACATATCCCATGCCCCATAAGTCATAGGAAAAGAAGTAGGGCAGTCGACCTGCTGAATCTGCTCGTCCATTTGGTGAGATCATATTGATCTCATTCCACTTTCCTGCCTTCAAAATCCTCGATTTTTTGAGTGATTAAAAATCTGTATCTCAGCCTTGAATATAATCAATGAGCCAGCCTCAACAGTCCTCCATGGTAAACAATTCCACAGACTCACCATCTCGAAGAGGAATTAAGTCTCCTGACCACATTTTTGTTTTTAAATGGGTGACTCCTGAGGTGAAGATTTTGACCTCTGATCATGACAGATAAACTAAAGGAAAATTCCAAGTTGCTTTACAAGTATATTAAGTGTAAAAAGATAACTAGGGAAGTAGGGCCCATTAAGTACCACACTGGTAATTTGTGTATGAGCCAGAGGATGTAGGTGGCATTCTAAATCAATACTTTATGTTAGTGTTCACTAGTGAGAGGGACAATGTGATTATGCAAATTGGAGAGAAGAACTATGATATAGTTAAAAAAAGAAAGTAGCATAGACAGAGAGAAGGTTCCGAGTGGTCTGGCAGGCTCAAAATTCGATAAATTTTGAGACGCAGATGAAATGCATCCCAGGCTGTTCAGTGAGGCAAGGGAGGATATAGCAGGGGCATTGCCAATAATTTTCAATTTCTCTCTAGCCACAGGATAGGTGCCAAAGGACTGGAGGAAAGCCAGTGTTGTACCATTATTCAAGGAGGGAGCAAGTGATAAACCAGGAAACTACAAGCCAGTCAGTCTAATCTCAGTGGTGGGGCAATGGTTGGAAGCAATTCTGAGGATCAGAATTAATCTGCACTTGGGGAGGCAGTGGTTTATCAAGAGCAGTCAGCGTGCATTTGTTAGGAGGGATTATGTCTGACCAAATTGACTGAATTTTTCAGAGGTGAGCAGGTGTATATGAGGGCAGTGCATTCAATGTAATGCACTTGGACTTCAGCAAAGCTTTTGATGAGATCCTGCATTGGAGGTTGATAGCGGAAGTAAGAGCCCATTGAATCCAGGAAATTTTGGCTAATTGGACCCAGAGTTTGCTGAGTGGCAGCAAGCAAGAAGGTGATGTCTGAGGGGTGCTTTTGTGACTAGAAGTAAGATCCCACATATGTCGGTGTTGGCACACTTGTATACATAAATGACTTACTAATCAACACTCTTACACTCATTTGCTGAATTCTTGGATGATACAAAAATTGGCAGGATGATCAATAGTGAAGAGGATAGCCTTAGATTGCAGGAGGATATGAGAGAATGTACACCGGTCTCTTAAGGTATCAGAACAAGTGGATAAAGGTGGTGTTTGGTATGATTTGAGATGTATAAAATTATGAATGGCATAGACAATGCAGGCAGGCAGGAACTTTTCCTTTGGTGGAGGGATCGATGTGTGGGTTGGGGAGGGGAAGTGCATTTAAGGTAAGGGGCAGAATTTAAGGGGAGGTGAGGCAAAATGTTTTTTAACCTAAGGGATGATGGGAATCTGGAACTCTGCCAGTAGGTGTGGTAGAAGCAGAAACTCTCATAACATTTCAATAATTTAAATGTGCAATTGCAATGCCAAGACAGACAAGTCTATGAGCCAAGTGCTGGAAAATGGAGCTATAGAATTGTTAGGTTGTTTTTGACTGGTACGGATGCAATACATTGATGGGTCTCTTTCTGTGCTATAGATCTCTGACTCAGATACTGGACTGATTTTAATAAAGAATTTAATTAAAGACAATAATGATGGTGGGTTGGATGATATGTGGGAACCGTTGGACATTAAGGTGGTCTATAGTGAAAACACCCATAGCAAATATTTGTAACTCAAGTAATTTCAGACCTGAATTGAGGTTTTGGAGTCTGAGATACAGACAGTGACCTACATCAAGGAGGGGAAAAGATACCTGGTCACTTTGTTCCAGGCGACAACCATATCCCTTTAATTAGACTATTTCAATTTGGTCTGTGATCAACAACAGCACAGTATGAGTGGAGATGAAGCCGGCATGGGAATTCTTTGAAATAAATTCTTCAGGAGGCTTGGACTCTGCAACTATCTAACAGTATTGAGGTTTTTGCAAAATGTCGATGAAAAAATTATAGGCCAGAAATTGGCCACCAGACCCTGACACCATTATATGGGGAGCCATTCAAGTGAGGAAAGGAATAAGAACAGGGGAAAAAGTTGCAGTGGTTGGAGACAGAATAATTTGGGAGGGACAGATACTGTTCTCTGCAGCTGTGAATGCGAGTCCTGAAGGCTGTGTTGCCTGCCAGGTGTCAGGGTTAAGGCCATCTCCTTGGGTCTGGAGAGAAACTTGGAGTGGGAGGGAAGGGTTCCAGATATTCTCATCCCTGTTGCTACTAAAGACATTATGACTGCTGAAAGACTTTGAATAGTGAGAGCTGAGCTAAGCTAAAATATTGGGCCCTGAAGATTAAGATTACTGCCTAAACCACAGGCAGATAGCAAATGGATATCTTCAAGATTTATGTGGGTGGAATACCTTTCAGTTTGTGGGGCAATGGCATCAGTACTGGAATAGAAGGTAGTACTAGTGGGATGGGCTTCACTTAGACTGGTATCCTGGCAAATCAATTAACTAGGGCTTTAGAGAGAACTTTAAACTAAATAGAGGGGACGGTTCAGGCAGAGGGAATATAGGTTTTCAAAGCAAAATGATATGACTACATTGTTTTGACAACAATTCCCAGAGTGGAACAGCAAGGGACAGAGTATATGAGAACTATAATTTTTTAAAATGCAGCAAATCAGGGCAAAGGAGGGACAAAGGTAAAAAGGTGGAATTATTGGATGTTTTGTTGAATATGTATAGTGTTTGAAACAAAATAAGTTAGCAGCACATAGAGGTTAATGAGTATGGTCTTATAGCCAGTACACAGGTATGGTTACAAGGAGATCAAAGCTGGGAACTAAATATTCAAGGGAATGTGGACTTTCAAAAGAGTATGCAGAGCACATAGGGTAATGCTGTGGCTTTGTTAGTACAAGATGGAATAAGTACAAATGCAAGGAACAACCTCACATTGAATGATGTAGAATCCATACAGATGGAAGTAAGAAGCAACAAGGGGAAGACAACATGAGCATGAGTAGTCGATAGCCACTCCCACCCCCACCCCAATTAACTGTTGCGTAGGACAAAAATGAGTCAGGAAATATAGCATGTAAAAAATTCAGTTCATTAATATTGAATGACTTTAATCTTCCTTTAGATTGGGATAGTCAGATTAGCCGAAAAAACAATGAGAGAGAATTTGCAGTGTATTCCGAATAGTTTCTTAGAACAATGCATTGTTGATCCAACCAGAGATCAAGTTATTTTTGGATCTGGTAATGCATAATGTAATGCAAGTTTAATAAATGTTTCTGAATAAAAGATCCCTTAGAGAACAGTGACCATAAGGTAAAATTTACTATTGAGTGTGATGAGTTTGGGTCAAAAACAACTTCACTAAACTGAAATAAGGACAGAGTTAACTGTACTGGACTTTGGCAGAAAAATATAATGGTTGAATGAAAGCAGATATTTACAAAATGCAAGACTCACAACAAAAATATATTCCAGAGAGGAAAAAAGATCCTTGGAAAGTGACAAACAGACCATGGTTAACCAGTAAAGTTAAGTACAATATCAAATTGAATGAAAAATAGTGTGGCAAAGATGAGTAGTAAACCAGAGGGATAGGAAAGTTTTGAAGACAAACAAAATAATAGAAACAAAATAAACAGAGGCAAAATTAGCAAGTTTAGCACTGAGGTTGGGGAAATACTAACAGGAAGCCAGGAAATGACAATTGAACAAACACTTAGCTTCAGCCTTAACAGTGGACAACACAAAAGTATTTCAAAAATACTAAATAATCAAGGGGCTAAGGTGGGTGTAGGGAATAAATACAATAACTATCACTAGAGAAAATGTACCTGGAAACCAATGGGGCTGATGGCCAATAATTTCTCTGGGCCTGAAGAGTTACAGAGTCATACAGCATGGAAACAGATCTCTCACACACACAGGCTCTCTATCTCTCTCTCTGTGACACACATGCGCTCTCTCTCTCTCTCTCTCTCTCTCACACACACACACACACACAGTGATTCATACACACACATACACTCTCTCAGTCACTCGCACATGTTCTGTCACTCACACTCACATGCTCTCTCTCTCTCTCACACTCACACACACACATTCTCTCTCTCACAAACACAAACACACTTCGTCTCTCTCCCACACTCACCCTCTCTCACACATATGCATTCTCTCTCGCGCACTCTCTTTCTCTTTCAGACACTCTCTCTCTGCCTCTCACACACAGATTTTTGCTCTGTCTCTCTCTCACACACACGCTCTTTCTGTCTCTGTATCACACACACTCACCCTCTCTCACACACACACTTTTCTCACTCTCACACTCAATTATTCCTTCTCTTACGCACACTCTGTCTCTCTCTCTCACAAACATTCTTTCTCTCTCACACTCACACACACAGACTCTTTCTCACACACCCACACACACTTTCTCACACACACTCTCTCTCTCTCTTTCTCTCCCACACAAATACATTTTCTTTCACACACATACACACATATACACAAGCGCACACACTCTCTCTCTCGCTACCTGTCCCTGTCTCTCTCACACAATCACATCCTCTTTCACACACACACAGAGTCTCTTTCTCTCACTCTCACTCTTTTTCACTTTCTCTAACACACACTCTCTCATATACAAATTCTCTCCCTCTCCCACACACACATAGACTGTCTCACTCTCTCTCTCACACACACAGTCACTATCTCTGATATCCCCCCACACACAGTTTCTCTCTCCTTCACACACACAAACACACAAACTCACTCTCCTTTTCTCTCATGCCCACACAGGTACAAAAGTGCACACACAGACACATGCGCGCACGCGCACACACACACACACACAACTGCACACACACACAACTGCACACACACACACACACACACACATATCCGCATACACACTCGCCCTCTCTATCTCTTTGTTTCACAGACACTGATTTTCACACACACCCACTATTCCTTTCTCACATATACTCTCTCTCTGTCTCACACCTACACACTCTCTCTCTCAGATACATGCACACATAAATGCACACACATACACACACACACACACACACACACAGAGACACTGTCTCTCTCCCACACACACTCTCTCTCACACACACACATACACACACACTCATTCTCTAACACGCACACACTGTCTCTCATGCAGTCTCTCTCACACATGCAAGCACTCTCTCTCTTCCTCACACAAACACACATTCTGTCTCTCCTGTCTCTCTCTCTAACACACACACACATAAACACACACACTCTCTCATACACAAGTTCTCTCCCTCCCCACACACACATAGACTCTCTCACTCTATCTTACACACACACAGTCACTCTCTCTGATATTCCCCCACACACAGTTTCTATCTCCTTCACAAACACACAAACAGGCACATACACACACACTCTCGAGCACACAAACTCACTCTCCTTCTCTCTCTCACAACACACATACCATTTCTCTCGCTTATGCACACACTCTCCCTCTCACACTCATGTTCTCTCTCTCTTGCACATGCGCACACACACACACGCACAGATGCACACACACACATACACATGCACGCACACACACATTTTCACACATACAGACACAGTCTCTCTCTCGCACTCACTATCTCTTGCTCACAAACATACACTCTCACACACAGACACAAACTCGGGTCTCTCACTCACTCACACATTCTCTCTCTCTGTCTCACTAACACACTCTCTCTCACATACACAGTCTCTCTTACACAACCTCTCTCTCTCTCTCTCTCTTTGTTCCTCCCACACAAACACAATTTCTTTCACACTCACACACACACTCACACAGACAGACAGACACACACATACACAAACTCACTCTCTCTCACACACACAGTCTCTCGCTCTATCTCTCTCACATACAAACACTCTGTCTCACAAACACATTATCTCTCACACTCTCACATATTTGTTCTCTTCGGTACACTGTCTCTCTCTCATACACACACTGTTTGTCACAAAAATTCTCTGCAAACACACACACACACACACACACACACACACACACACGCACGCTCTCTTTCTCATTCACCCACGCACACTCTCTCACACACATACTCTATCACTTTGTTTCTCACACACACTCTATCTGTCTCGGCATGACACACACACTCTCTTCCATACACACACACACACACACACACACACACATACGCACACATACTGTCTCTCTCTCAAGCACAGGGTCTCTCACGGTGTCTCTCTCACACACAAACACCCTCTCTGTCACACACACATCATCTCTCTCTCGCACACTCACTTATTCTTTCTCTTCCGTACACTCTGTCTCTTGCTCATACATGCGCACACACACAGACTCTTTCTCAAACACCCACACACACTCTCTCATCCACACACTCTATCACTCTGTCTCTCACACACGCTCTCTCTGTCTCCGTACCTCAAACACATTCTCTTTCTCTGTCTCTCTCTCACACATACACACACACATACACACACACACATACACACACACACACACACACACACACACGCATATCCGCACACACACTCACTTGCTCTGTCTCTCTGTTTCACAGACACTGATTTTCACACAGACACTATTGCTTTCTCACATATACTCTCTCTCTGTCTCACACACACACGCTCTCTGTCTCACGCACAAATTCTTTCTTTCTCACACACATGCACACATAAACAGACACACACACACACACATAAACACACACAATCTCTCATACACAAGTTCTCTCCCTCCCCACACACACATAGACTCTCTCACTCTCTCTTACACACACACAGTCACTCTCTCTGATATTTCCCCACACACAGTTTCTCTCTCCTTCACAAACACACACACAGGCACATACACACACTCTCTCAGGCACACAAACTCACTCTCCTTCTCTCTCTCACACACAACCACACACAACTCACATACTATTTCTCTTGCTCATGCACAAACTATCCCTCTCACACTCATGTTCTCTCTCTCTCATGCACACACACACACATACATACAAACACACACTCGTGTGCGCACACACACATACACACACACACTCTCAAACAAAAATTCTCTCTCTCAAACACAAACTCTCTCTATCTCTCAGTTAAAGAGCCTCTCTCTCTCTCTCACACACACACAAAAGCACACACACACACACACACACACACACACACACACACACTCTTTTTGCCTCATACACACACTCTGTATCTCTCATGCACAGTCTCTCTCACACACACTCTTTCTCTCAAAAACACTCTCTGTCTCACACACTGATTTTCATACACACAATATTCCTTTCTCACGCGTACTGTCTGTCTCACACACAAACACACACACTCTGTCTCATGCACAAATTCTCTCTCTCTCTCTCTCACACACACACACACACACACTTTCACACATACAGACATCGTCTCTCTCTCACACTCACTATCTCTCGCACACACGCAAATTCTCTCTCTCTCTCACACACATTTTCACACACACACAGTCTCTCTCTCAAGCAGAGTCTCTCGCTGTGTCTCTCTCACACACAAATACCCTGTCTCTCACACACACATTATCTCTCTCTCGCACACTCACTTATTCGTTCTCTTCCGCACACTCTGTCTCTTGCTGATACACACACATACACACACACACACACACAGAGTCTCTCTCTCTCTCGATCTCTCTGTCTCACACACACTGATTTTCGTACACACTCTATCCTTTCTCATACATACTCTCTGTCCGTCTCACACACGCACACATTCTCTGTCTCACGCACAAATTCTCTCTCTCTGTCTCTCTCACACACACACACGCACACACTCTCTCTCTATCTCTCTGTCTCACACACACTGATTTTCGTTAACACTCTATTCCTTTCTCACACACACTCTTTCTCTGTCTCACAAACACACTCTCTCTCTCACACACAAACACATTTTCTTTTACACGCTTACACACATGCACACACACACTCTCACTATCCATCTCTGTCTCTCACACACAAACACATCCTCTTTCATACAAACACACACACATGCACACGCATATGCACACGCACAAACACACATACACAGTCCCTCTCTCACTCTCTCTCTTTCTCACACTCTCTCTAACAAACTCTTTCTCTCCCTCACACACACTATCTCTCTCTCTCTCACACACACACACACAAACACACACACACTCGCTCTTTGCCTCATCCACACTCAGTATCTCTCACACACAAACATTGTCTCTCTGTCTCTCACACACACTCTCTTCCCTCTCAAAAACAATCTTTCTCTATCTCACACACATGCATTCTCTCTCTCAAACTCTCTTTCTCTTTCTGACACTTTCCCTCCCTCTCTCTCACAGACACACACACTCTCTCTCTCTATCTCTCTATCTCACGCAGAAATATGTGTGTATATTTACGCAGAGGGTGGTGGGTGCCTGGAATGTGTTGCCAGCGGAGGTGGTAGAGACGGGCCCGATAGTGTCATTTAAGATGTATCTAGACAGATACGTGCATGGGCAGGGAGCAGAGGGATACAGATCCTTGGAAAATAGGCGACAGGTTTAGATAGAGGATCTGGATCGGCACAGGCTTGGAGGGCCAAATGGACTGTTCCTGTGGTGTAATTTTCTTTGTTCTTTGTTATTTGTTCTTTGTTCTCACACACACTGATTTTCGTACATACACTATTCCTTTCTCACACATATTCTCTCTGTCACGCACACACACTCTCTGTCTCACGCCAATATTCTCTCTCTCTCACATACACACACACACACACACACACGCTCTCTTTCTCATTCACCCACGCACACTCTCTCACACACACACTCTATTACTCTGTCTCTCACACACAATCTCTCTGTCTCTGCATGACACACACACACTCTCTCTCTCACACACACACACACACACACACACACATACACACACACACACACACACACAGACAACACCCCATACCATTTCTCTCGCTCATACACACACTCTCCCTCTTACACTCATGTTCTCTCTCTCTTTCTCTCTCACACACACACATGCACACATACTGTCTCTCTCTCAAGCACAGGGTCTCTTGCTGTGTCTCTCTCACATGCAAACACCCTCTTTGTCACACACACATCATCTCTCTCTTGCACACTCACTTATTCTTTCTCTTCCGCACACTCTGTCTCTTGCTCATATACGCGCGCACACACACAGACTCTTCTCAAACACCCACACACATTCTCTCACCCACACACTCTATCACTCTGTCTCTCACACACACTCTCTCTGTCTCTGTACCACACACACATTCTCTCTCTCTGTCACATACACACACACACACACACATATCCGCACACACACTCACTCTCTCTATCTCTCTGTTTTACAGACACTGATTTTCTCACACACTATTCCTTTCTCACATATACTCTCTGTCTGTCTCACACACACACTCTCTGTCTCATGCACAAATTCTTTCTTTCTCACACACATGCACACATACACACACACACACACACACACACACACACACACAGACACTGTCTGTCTCCCACACACTCCTTCTCTCACACACACATTCTATTTCTCTCTCTCACACACACACATACACACACACTCATTCTCTAACACGCACACACTGCCTCTCATGCAGTCTCTCTCACACATGCAAGCACTCTCTCTCTTCCTCACACAAACACACATTCTGTCTCTCCCTCTCTCTCTCTCACACACACACAACATAAACACACACACTCTCTCATACACAAGTTCTCTCCCTCCCCACACACACATAGACTCTCTCACTCTGTCTTACACACACAGTCACTCTCTCTGATATGCCCCCACACACAGTTTCTCTCTCCTTCACAAACACACACACAGGCACATACACACACTCTCCCAGGCACACAAACTCACTCTCCTCTGTCTCACACACAACCACACACAACTCACATACTATTTCTCTCGCTCATGCACAAACTCTCCCTCTCACACTCATGTTCTCTCTCTCTCACGCACACACACACGCGTGCGCACACACACATACACACACACACTCTCAAACAAAAATTCTCTCTCTCAAACACAAACTCTCTCTATCTCTCAGTTAAAGAGCCTCTCTCTCTCTCTCACTCACTCACACACACAAAAACACACACATACACACACACACACACACACACACACAGTCTGTCTTTGCCTCATACACACACTCTGTATCTCTCATGTACAGTCTCTCTCACACACACTCTTTCTCTCGAAAACACTCTTTCTCTCTGTCTCACACACTGATTTTCATACACACACTATTCCTTTCTCACGCGTACTCTCTGTCTCACACACAAACACACACACTCTGTCTCATGCACAAAATCTCTCTCTCTCTCACACACAGACACAAACTCGGTCTCTCTCCCACACACTCTCTCTCCCACACACTCTCTCTCTCTGTCTCACTAACACACTCTTTCTCATACACACACTCTCTCTCTCACAACCTCTCTTTCTCTCTCCCA
>NC_063336.1:73336324-73338025 GCF_021869965.1 Rhincodon typus | reverse complement strand
ACTCTCTCTCATACACACACTCTCTCTCTCACAACCTCTCTCTCTCTCTTTCTTCCTCCCACACAAACACAATTTCTTTCTCTCTCTCACACACACACACACTTTCACACATACAGACATCGTCTCTCTCTCACACTCACTATCTCTCGCACCCACGCACACACTCTCTCTCTCACACAGACACAAACTCAGTCTCTCTCCCACACTCACTCACTCACACACTCTCTCTCTTTATGTCTCACTAACACACACTCTCTCTCTCACAACCTCTCTCTCTCTTTCTTCCTCCCACACAAACACAATTTCTTTCACACTCTCACACACACACACACACACACGCAAACTCAGTCTCTCTCATGCACAGAGTGTCTCGCTCTGACTCTCTCACACACAAACACTCTCTGTCTCACAAACACATTATCTCAATCTCTCAGACTCTCACATATTCGTTCTCTTTGCTACACTCGCTCGCTCATACACACACTGTCCATCACAAAAATTCTCTGCACACACACACATGCTCTCTTTCTCATTCACCCATGCACACTCTCTCACACACACTCTATCACTCTGTCTCTCACACACACTCTCTCTGTCTCTGTATGACACACACACACACCCACACAACACCCATAACATTTCTCTCGCTCATGCACACACTCTCCCTCTCACACTCATGTTCTCTCTCACACACATATATACACACACACAGACACACACACTCTCTCTCTTTTCCTCACACACTCTCTATCTCACGCACACACTGTCTCTCTGTCTCTCTCATACACACTCTCTTCTCTCAAAAACACTTTCGCTCTCTTACACACACAAGCATTCTCTCTCTCAAACTCCCTCTCTCTTTCAGACACTCTCTCTCTCACACACAAATACACACACACGTACGCACACACACACACTCTCTCTATCTCTTTGTCTCAGACACACTGATTTTTATTCACACACTATTCCTTTCTCACACATACTCTGTCTCTGTCTCACACACACACTCTCTGTCTCACACACAATTTCTCTCTCACTCACACACACACACACACACACACACACACATTTTCACACACACACAGTCTCTCTCTCAATCACAGAGTCTCTCGCTGTGTCTGTCTCACACACAAACACCCTGTCTCTCACGCACGCATTATCTCTCTCTCACACACTCACTTATTCTTTCTCTTCTGCACACTCTGTCTCTTGCTCATACACACACACACACACACACACACTCTCTCTCTCTATCTCTCTGTCTCACACAGACTGATTTTTGTACACACTCTATCCTGTCTCATACATACTCTCTGTCCATCTCTCTCACACACACTCTCTGTCTCACGCAAAAATTCTCTCTCTCTCACACATTGTCTCTCTCACTCACTCTCTCTCACTCACTCTCACACACTCTCTCTCAAACATGTTCTCTCTCTCACACTTTCTCTCACATAGTCTCTGTCTCTCACACACATATTCTTAGTGTCTCTCTCACACACATTGCTTCTCTCTCTCTCGTTCTCTTTATCTCTATCACTTGCACAATCTTTCTCCCTCTCTTCTCATTCTCTCTCTCTCACACACACACATTTTCTCCCTCTCTGACGCATTCTGTCTCTCTCTCTCACACACATTCTCTACCTCACATATGCATTCTCTCTCACACACATTCTCTCTCTTTCTGACACATTCAGTTTC
>NC_063336.1:73336142-73336314 GCF_021869965.1 Rhincodon typus | reverse complement strand
TCTCTCTCACACACATTCTCTCTCTTTCTGACACATTCAGTTTCTCTCACACACATTCTCTTCCTCACATACACATTCACTCTCTCTAACACATTTTCTCTGTCTCACACACACATTCTCTCTCCCTCTCACATTCTCTCTCCTTCTCACACAAACACATTCTCTCTCTCGC
>NC_063336.1:73334250-73336132 GCF_021869965.1 Rhincodon typus | reverse complement strand
ACATTCTCTCTCTCACACACATTTTCTCTCTCTCCCTCATTCTGTTTTTCTGACATATACATTCTTGCTCTCTCACACGCAATCTCTCCCTCTCTCTCACGCACTCTCTCTCTCACACACATTCTCTCTCTCTCTCTCTCACACACACACATTCTCTCTCTCTCTTTTACACACACATTCTCTCCCTCCCTCTCACACACAGAATATCTCACTCTCTAACACACATTCTTTCTCTCTTTCACACATACAAACATTCTCTCTCTCTCTCACATTTTCTCTCTATCATATTCTCGCTCTCTCATATTGCCCTTTTCTCTCTCACATGCACATTCTCTCTCTCTTTCACACATTCTCTCTCCCGCACATACTCTCTCTATCTCTTTCGAATGCATTCTCTCTCTCTTTTATGTACACGCTCATCCTCTCTCTTTCACACATTCTCTCTCTCTATCTCGCATTCACTCTCTCTCACACACGCACACATTCTCTCTCCCTCTCACACATTCATGCTCTCTCTCATATGCTCTCTCACACATTCTCTCTCTCTCACATACACATTCTCTCTCTGTCTCGCACACACAAACATATATTGTCTCTCTCACACAGACATTCTCTCTCTCTCTCATGCACACGCACATTCACTCTGTGTCACTGTATAACTCTCTCTTTCACACTCACACGCTATCTCTCTCACACGCACACACACATTCTCTCTCTCCCATCACGCACAGAATATCTCACTCTCTAAACAAATTCTCTCTCTCTCTCGCACACACATTCTCTCTCGCACATAGACACATTCTCTCTTTCTCACACACATTCTCTCTCTCTCACATTCTCACTCTATCATGTTGTCTCTGTCTCTCACACACACATTCTCTTTCTCTCACAAATTCTCTCTCTCTCACTCGCATTCTCTCTCACACACGCATGCTCTCTCTGTCACACATTCTCTCTCCATCCCTCACTCTCTCTTTCTCTCACACACACTCTCTCTCTCTCATTATCTCTCCCTCACATTCTCTTTCTCTATCACACATTCTCTCTCATACTCTCATGTTCTCTCTCTCTCACGCACGCACATATTCTCTGTCTCATGCATACATTCTCTGTCTCTCTGTCTATCACACATTCTCTCTCTCACAAGCACACTCTCTCCAACAAACTTTCTCCCTCACACACACACTCTGTCACACACATTCTCTCTCTCTCCAACCCTCACAGACATTCTCTCATGCACATACATTCTCTCGCTCTCTCTCACCTTCTCTCTCTCTCTCTCTCTCTCACACACACACACACACACACACACACACACACACACACACACACACATTCCCTCTCCCTCTCTCATTTTGTCACATTTTTTGTCTCTCTCTCTGTATTACACACACATTCAGTCTCTCTCTCACACACACACACACATTCTCTTTCTCTCTCACACACACATTCTCTGTCTCCCATCACGCACAGAATATCTCACACTCTAACACACATTTTCACTCTCTCTCTCGTGCATACGCAAACTTTCTCTCTCACCCACAAACATTCTCTCTCTCACACACATTCTCTCTTTCTCACACACATTCTCTCTCTCCCTCTCTCACACAGAATATCTCACTCTAACACACATTCTCTCTCTCTCTCTCTGACACACACAAACATTCTCTGTCTCACACACGCACATTGTCTCTCTCTGTCACAAACACATTGTCTCTCTCTTTTTTGCACACACACAATCTCTTTCTCTCACACATTCTCTCTCTCTCACCTGAATTCTCTCTCTCTCACACACTTTCTCTCTTTCACATTCTCACTCTCTCACATTGTCTCTGTCTCTCACACACACAAATTCTCCTAAACACATTCTTTCTCCCTTTCA
>NC_063336.1:73331315-73334240 GCF_021869965.1 Rhincodon typus | reverse complement strand
TCAAGCACATTCTCATTTCTTTTATGCACACACACATTCTCTCTCTCTCACACATTCTGTCTATCTCACACACATCCTCTCCCTCTCACATTCTCTCTCTCTCACACAACCATTCTCTCCCTCTCACACTGAATATCTCACTCTCTAACACACATTCTCTCTCTCTCTCACACACATTCTCTCTCTCACATTCTCGCTCTCTCATATTGTCTCTCTCTCTCACGCACACACATTCTCTCTCTCTCTCACAAACACACTCTTTCTCTCTTTCACACATTCTCCTTCTCTCTCCCTCACACATTCTCTCTCACACACACACATTCTCTCTTTCTCACACACATTTAGTCTCTCGCTCACACATTCTCTCTCCTTCTGTTTATTTCACGCAATCCCTCACACGTTCTCTCTTTCTCACGCACACTCTCTCTCACAAAGTTTCTAGGTTACACACAAACACTCTCTGTCACATGCAATCTCTCTCTCTCACACTCACAGACATTCTTTCTAACACACTCACATTCTGTCTCTCTCTCTTTCTCTCTCACATTCTCGCTCTCCCTGTCTCTCTCTCTCACACACACATTCTCTCTCTTTTTCTCTCTCTTACACACACATTCTCTCTATCTCACCCCCACACACACACTCTCTCTCTCCCTCTCACACACAGAACATCTCACCCTCTAAAACACATTCTCTGTCTCTCTCTCTCTCACATTCTCTCTCACATTCTCGCTCTCTCAAAGAACAAAGAACAAAGAAAATTACAGCACAGGAACAGGACCTTCGGCCCTCCAAGCCTGTGCTGATCCAGATCCTCTGTCTAAACATGTTGCCTATTTTCAAAGGATCTGCATCCCTCTGCTCCCTGCCCATGTATCTGTCTAGATACATCTTAAATGATGCTATCATGCCCGCCTCTACCATGTCTGCTGGCAACGCGTTCCAGGCACCCACCACCATCTGCGTAAAGAACTTTCCATGCATATCTCCCTTAAACTTTTCCTCTCTCATATTGTCTCTCTCTCTTTCATGCAAACACATTCTCTCTCTCTCTCACAAACACATTCTTTCTCTTTTTCACACATTCTCTCTCGCTCACAAAAATTATCTCTCTCCCGCACATATTCTCTCTCTCTCAAGCACATTCTCACTCTCTTTCATGCACGCACAGATTGTCTCTCTCTCACATTCTGTCTATCTCAGACACATTCTCTCTCTCTCACATTCTGTCTCTCTCACAACCATGCTCTCTCTCTCACACATTTTCTCTCTCTCTGTCTATCACACACACTTTCTGCCACATTCTCTCCCTCTCACACGCACACTCTCTCACACTTTCTCTCTCACACATGAACACATTCTCTTTCTCTCACACCCACACAGAATATCTCACTCTCTAACACACTTTCTCTCTCTCTCTCACATTGCCCCCTCACATTCTCGCTCTCTCATATTGTCACTCTCTCTCACGCACACATTCTCTTTCTCTCTCTCGCAAACACATTCTTTCTCCCTTTCACACATTCTCTCTATCTCACAAACATTATCTCTCTCCTGCACATTATCTCTCTCTCTCAAGCACATTCTCACTCTCTTTCATGCGCACACATATTCTGTCTCTCACACATATTCTCTCTCTCACGCACACAATTTCTCTCTCTCACACACACAATTTCTCTCTCACACACACTCTCTCTCTCACACATACTCTCTCTCTCACAGACATTCGTTCCATCACACACATTCTCTGTCTCTCTCACACATTCTCTCACAGACTCACACAGACTCTCTCTCATACACATACACACACACACATTCCCTCTCGCTCATACATTCTCTCTTTGTCTGTCTATCACACACACTCTCTCCCACATTCTCTCTCTCTCACCCATTCTCTCTCTCTCACATACTCTCTTCTATCCCTCTCTCCATCTCTCTCACACTCAACACATTCTCTCTATCTCTCACATGCACATTCTCTCTCTCTCACACACACATATTCTCTCTCTCTCGCTCACACATTTTCTCTCTCTCTCTGTATATCACACACAAACCCTCACACATTCTCTCTTTCTCACACAGATTCTCTCCGACAAGTTTCTCCCTCAAACACATGCACACTCTCTTTCACACACATTCTCTCTAACTCTCACTCTCACAGACATTCGATCTCAACCTCACATTCTCTCTCTCTATCCCTCCCACATTCTCTCTCCCTCACACACATTCTCTCTCTCTCTCTGTCTCACACACATTCTCTCTCTATCTCTCACACACACATTCTCTCTCTCTCACATTCTCGCTCTCTCACACTGTCTCTCTCTTCCACACACAAATTCTCTCTCTCTCCTAAACACATTCTTTCTCTCTTTCATACATTCTCTCTCTCACACACACATTATCTCTCTCAAACACATACTCTCACTCTCTCTCAAATACATTCTCTCTCTCTTTCACGCACACGCACATTCTCTCTCTCTCACGCATTCTCTCTGTGTCTCACACACACAAATTCTCTCTCTGTCTCACATTCTCCCTCTCTCTTTCACTCTCTCACGCATACACATTTTCTGTTTCTCTCTCATATTCTCTCTCTCACACATTCTCTCTCTCTCCCTCTCTCTCATTACACACACATTATCTATCTCTCTCTCTCTCATACGCAAACACACATTCTCTCTCTCCCATCACGCACAGAACACACATTCTCTCACTCTCTGTTGCATTCACTCTCTCACACACACACATTTTCTCTCTCTTTCACACACACATATGCTGTTTGTCTCAGACAACAAGGTGCAGAGCTGGATGAACACAGCAGGCCAAGCAGCATCATCGGAGCAGAAAGGCTGCTGTGTTTATCCAGCTCTGCACCTTGTTGTCTCGGATTCTCCAGCATCTGCAGTTCCTACTATCTCTGCTCTC
>NC_063336.1:73322208-73331305 GCF_021869965.1 Rhincodon typus | reverse complement strand
CTCTCTCTCATATTCTCTCTCACACACATTCTCTCTCACTCTCACATACACATTCTCTTTCTTTCTCTCACACACACATATATTCAATCCCTCTCTCAAACACATATTTTCTCTCTCTCACACACACATTCTTTCTCTCACACACACATTCTCTCTCTGTCAGAGTATATCACTATCTCTCATATACACAAGCACACACATTCTCTCTCTCTTTCAAACATTTTCTTTCTCTCTCCCTCATACATTCCCTCTCTCCGATACACACATTCTCTCTCTCTCTCCCTCTCTCTCACACACACACATTCTCTCTCTCAGTCTCTCTATTACACATACATTCTCTATCTCTCTCTCTCTCATACACATAAACACATTCTCTCTCTCTCACACACACACACACACTTTCTCTTTCTTTCTCACACACACACATTCTCTCTCTCATCACTCTCAGAATATCTCACGCTCTAACACACATTCTCTCTCTCTCGCACACACAAACATTCTCTGTCACACACGTTCTCTCTATTTCTGTCTCACACAGAATATCTCACTCTCTACCACACATTCTCTCTCTCTGTCTCGCACACACAAACATTCTGTCTCTGTCTCACACACATTCTCTCTCTCACAACCTTTCTCTCTCTCTCACATTCTCGCTCTCTCATATTGTCTCTGTCTCTCACACACAACCATTCACTCTCTCTGTCACAAACACATTCTTTCATTCTTCCACGCATTTTCTCTCTCTCACACACATTTTCATCTAGCGCACATATTCTCTCCCTCTCTATCAAACACATTCTCTCTCACACACACATTCTCTCTCTCGCTCACACTCATTCTCTCTCTCACACACACACACAAACGTTCTCTCTCTCTAACACTCATTCTGTCTCTCTCACACCCGCTCTCTGTCTCACACATTCTCTCTCTCTCACATTCTCGCTCTCTCACATTGTCTCTCTCTCTCCCACACACACCCATTCTCTCTCTCTCTCACAAACACATTCTTTCTCTCTTTCACACATTCTCTCTCTCACACACACGTTATCTCTATCCCGCACATATTCTCTCTCTCTCAAACACTTTGTCTCGCACTTCCATGCAAACACACAATCGCTCGCTCACACATTCTCTCTCTAACTCACCCACAAACGCGATTTTCTCTGTCTCATACACACACATGCTCTCTCTTCCTCTCACACACAATATCTCACTCTCGCACACATTCTCTCTCTCACACACACATTCTCTCTCTCTCACACATTTTCTCTCTCTTTCACACACACACACTCTCTCACACTCTCTCTCTCACAGACATTCTGTCCCTCACATACATTCTCTGTGTCTCTCTCACATTCTCTCACACAGTCACACATTCCCTCTCTCTCTCACACACACACTCTCTCGCTCATACATTCTCAGTCAAACATTCGCCTGTCTCTCACACACACACATTTTCTCTATGACACCCTCACTCTCTCTCACAAACTCTCTCTCACACGCACACATTCTCTCTCTCCCTCACACACATTCTCTCTGTCACAGTATATCTCTCTCTCACACACACATACCCTATCTCTGTCACCCGCACACACACATTCTCTCTCTCTTTCACACATTCTCTCTTTCACACACACATTCTTTCTCTCACACACAGTTACTCTCTCGTTCACACATTCTCTCTCTCTCTGCCTATCACACACTCTCTCACACATTTTCTCTCTCTCACATGCACACTCTAGAACATAGAACATAGAACAGTACAGCACAGTACAGGCCCTTCGGCCCACGATGTTGTGCCGAACTTTTATCCTAATCCTAAGGTCTATTTAACCTCCACCCCTACGTTATACTATCATCCATATGCCTATCTAATAGCCACTTAAATGTCCCTAATGAGGCTGACTCCACTACCCTCTCCGGCAACACATTCCACGCCCATACCACTCTCTGAGTAAAGAACCTACGTCTGACGTCTCCCCTGTATCTACCTCCACTCACTTTAAAACTATGCCCCCTCGTAATAGCTACCTCCACCCTAGGAAAAAGTCTCTGGCTGTCCACTCTATCTATACCTCTGATCATTTTGTACACCACTATCACTCTCTCTCACAAAGTTTTTCCCTCAGACCCACACACACTCTCTGTCACACACATTCTCTCTCTCTCTCACTCTCGCAGACATTCTTTCTCTCACGCACACATTCTCGCTCTCTCTCACATTCTCTCTCTCTCACACACATTTTCTGTCTCTCTCTCTCTCACACACACACATGCACATTCTCTCTCTCTCTCTCAGACACCCACATTCTCTCCCTCTCTCTCATGCACACACATACATGCTCTCTGACATTCTCACTCTCTCACATTCTCTCTCTCTCACACGTTCTGTCTCTCTCACATACACACACATATTCTCTCTCTCTGTCTCTCTCTCCTACACACACGTTCTCTCTCTCCTACACACACCCGTTCTCTCTTTCTCAAATACATTCTCTCTCTCCCTCTCACACACAGAATATCTCACTCTCTAACACACATTCTCTCCCACTCTCAGACACACAAACTTTCTCTCTCTCTCTCACATTCTCTCTCTATCACATTCTCGCTCACTCTCTCAAATTGTCTCTCTCTCTCACACAAGCACATTCTTTCTCTGTTTCACACATTCTCTCTCTCTCACACACATTATCTCTCATGCACATATTCTCTCCCTCTGTCTCAAACACATTCTCTCTCCCTTTCATGCATACACACATTCTCTCTCTCACACACATTCTCTCTCTCTTTCGCATTCACTCTCTCTCACATACATTTTCTCTCTCTCACAAACACATGTGTTCTCTCTCTCTCTCATATTGTCTCTCTCACACATTCTCTCTCTCACATACACATTCTGTCTCTCTCTCACACACATACATATAGTCTCTCTCTCTCACACACCCATTCTCTCTCTCCGTCTCTCACACACATTCTCTCTCTCCGTCTCTCACACACATTCTCTCTCTCTGTCAGAGTATATCTCTCTCTCTCACCCACACACGCTATCTCTCTCACACGCACACACACATTCTCTTTCTCTTTCACACATTCTCTTTCTCTGTCCCTCACACATTGTCTCTCTCTCTGTCTATTACACACAATCCCTCATACATTCTTTCTCATGCACACTGTCTCTCCAAAGTTTCTCCCTCATACACGCACACTCTCTGTCACACACATTCTCTCTCTCTCTCTCTCTCACAGACATTCTTTCTCTCACACACACATTCTCTCTCTCTTTTACACACACATTCTCTCTCTCTTTCTCAACCATGCACACGTTCTCTCTCTCTCACACACAAACACATTCTTTCTATCCCTCTCACACACAGAATATCTCACTCTCTAACACACATTCTCTCTCTCATATTTTCTCTCTCTCACATTCTCGCTCTCTCATATTCTCACCCTCTCTTGCACACACACATTCTTTCTCACTCTCACAAACACATTCTTTCTCTCTTGCACACATTCTCTCTCTTCACACATATTATCTTTCTCTCGCACACACTCTCTCTCTCTCACACACACACACGTTCAGTCTCTCTCTCACATTCTCCCTCTCTCACAGACACACTCATTCTTCTCTGTCTCATACACACACATGCTCTCTCTTCCTCTCACACACACAATATCTCACTCACTAACACACATCCTATCTCTCACACACACACAAACATTCTCTCACTCACACACATTCTCTCTCTATCTCACACACACTTTCTCTCTCTCTCACACACACACGCACACATACACTCTTTCTCACACATACTCTCTCTCACAGACATTCTTTCCCTCACACACATTCTCTGTCTCTCTCACATACACATTCTCTCTCTCTCTCTCTCTCTCTCTCACACACACACACACACACACACACACACACACACATTTTCTCTTGCTCAAACATTTTTTGTCATGCATTCCCTCTGTCTCTCTCACAGACACATTTTCTCTGTCACACACTTACTCTCTCTCACAAGCTCACTCTCTCACACACATTCCCTGACTCTCTCACACATTCTCTCTCCTACTCTCACATTCTCTCTCTCTCTCACTCACACACGCAAGTTCTCTATCACTCTCACACACACATTCTCTTTCTCACTCACATAAACACATTCTTTCTCTCCCTCTCACACACAGAATATCTCCCTCTCTGACACACATTCTCTCTCTCCCGTTCTCTCACTCACACACTCTCCATTTCTCACACACATTCCCTCTCTCTCACAACCTTTCTTTCTCTCTCTCTCCCACACACACACACATTCTCTCTCACACACGCACACACATTCTCTCTCTGTCTCTCACCAACACACATTCTCTTTCTCTCTCTCACAAACACACGTTGTCTCTCTCTCTCTAATACACACACATTCTCTCTCTATCTCCCTCTCTCTCACAGACACATTCCCTCTCTCTTACACACACACGTTGTCTTTCTCTCTCACACACAAGCATTCTCTCTCTCTCTCACACACACATTCTCCCTTTCTCACACACATTCCCTCTCTCTCACAGCCTTTCTCTCTCTCTCTCTCATTCTCGCTCTTTCATATTGTCTCTGTCTCTCACAAACACACATTCTCTCTCTCTGTCACAAACATTCTTTCAAGCATTCTCTCTCTCACACACATATTATCTCTCTCCTGCACACATTCCCTCCTTTTGTCTCAAACACATTCTCTCTCTCTCACACATTCTCTCTCTCTCACACACACATTTTCTCTCTCTTGCACACACACATTCTCTCTCTCTATCACACATTCACTCTCTCTCACGCTTATTTTCTCTCTCACACACACATATATATTCTCTCTCTCTCACACACACACATTCTCTCTCCCTCTCACACACACCCTATCTCTCCCACACGTACATGCACATTCTCTCTCTTTCTCATGTTCTCTTTCTCTCTCCCTCACACATTCTCTCTCTCAGACACATTCTCTCTCTTACACACATTTACTTTCTCGCTCACAAGTTTCCTCTCTGTACATCACACACACTCTCTCATACATTCTCTCTCTCTCACATGCACTCTCTCTGTCACACTGATTCTCTCTCTCACTCTCACAGACATTCTTTCCCTCACATTCTCTCTCTTTCTCACATTCTCTCTCTCTCATGCATTCTCTCTCTCTCTCTCTCTCAAGCACATACACACACATTCTCTCTCTCTCTCACACACACACATTCTCTCTCTCTCATCACACACTGAATATCTCACTCTCTACCACACATTCGCTCTCTGTCTCGAACACACAACCATTCTCTCTCACACACACACACATTCTCCCTTTCTCACACACATTGTCTCTCTCACAACCTTTCTCTCTCTCTCACATTCTCTCTATCTCACATTCTCGCTCTCTCATATTGTCTCTGTCTCTCACACACATTCTCTGTCTGTCACAAACACATTCTTTCAATCTGTCATGCATTCTCTCTCTCTCATATGCATTCTCTCTCTCTCATACACATTCTCTCTCTCTCACACACACATTCTCTCTCTCTCTCACACACACACATTCTCTCTCTCCCTCTCACACACAGAATGTCTCACTCTCTAACACACATTCTCTCCCACTCTCACACACACAAACATTCTGTCTCTCTCTCTCACATTCTCTCTCTATCACATTCTTGCTCTCTCATATTTTCTCTCTCTCTCTCACAAGCACATTCTTTCTCTGTTTCACACGTTATCTCTCCCGTACATATTCTCTCTCGCAAACACATTCTCTCTCTCTTTCATGCACACACACATTCTCTCTCTCACACACATTCTCTCTCTCTCTATCGCATTCATTCTCTCTCTCACACACACAAATTTTCTCTCTGTCACACACACACTTGCTCTCTCTCTCTCATATTCTTTCTCACACACATTCTCTCTCTCTCTCTCTTACACACACATTGTCTCTCTCTCTCTTACACACACATCGTCTCTCTCTCTCCCTCTCTCACACACACACATTCTCTCTCTCATCACACACAGAATATCTCATTCTCTACCACACATTCTCTCTCTCTATCTCGCACACACAAACATTCTCTCTCTAACACACACATTCTCTCTTTCTCACACACATTCTCTCTCTCACAACTTTTCTCTTTCTCTCACATTCTCTCTCTCTCACATTCTCGCTCTCTTATATTGTCTCTGTCTCTCACACACAAACATTCTCTCTCTCTCTAACAAACACATTCTTTCATTCTTTCACGCTTTCTCTCTCTCTCATACACATTCTCTCTCTCACACACATTCTCTCCCTCTCTCACACACATGTTGTCTCTCTCTCTCAAACACATCCTCTCTCTCCCCCTCACACACAGAATATTTCACTCTCTAACACACATTCTCTCCCAGTCTCTCACACACAAACATTCTCTCTCTCTCACATTATCTCTCTATCACATTCTCACTCTCATATTTTCTCTCTCTCTCTCACAAGCACATTCTTTCTGTTTCACACATTCTCTGTCTCTCACACACAATATCTCTCTCCCGCACATATTCTCTCTCTCTCTCTACCACATTCACTCTCTCTCTCACACACAAACATTTTCTCTCTCTCTCACACACACCAGTAAAAATCCTGTCAACCTCCACTCTGACACAGTGTAACACTGCTCTCCTACACCAACAATTAAAGCTATAAATTTAGAGTTTAATACACTGTAACAAAGCTATGTTGCAACAGCAATGAACCCTATCAATCTACAGTCTAAAATAAGGCAATAAAGCTCTATTCTATGTTCTATGAACAATCAAACTACATTCTACCACAGTGTAATAAAATTCTGTTACAAGACAAAATCTAAACTGTAACACAGTGGAATAAGTCTCTTTCACAACAGTAATAAACTTTATCTATCTACACTCCAACATGGTGTAACAAAGCTCTGTTACACCAAGAAATCTAAACTACATTCTAACACATTGTAATAAATCTCTGTTGCAGCAATAATAAACCCTGTCAATCTACACTAACACAGTGCAATAAAGTTCTGTTATACCAGTAATAAAACGTATCAATCTACACTCTAACACAGTGTAACAAGGTTCTGTTGCGCCAAGAAATCTAACCTCTAACATAGTGTAATAAAGCTTTGTTACACCAGTAATAAACACAATCAATCTACTGTCTAACACGGTGTAATAAAGCTCTGTTACACCTGTAAAATGCCCTACAATCTGCACTCTAACACAGTGTCATAAAGCTCTGTTTCACCAACAATACACGCCATCAAACTGCACGCTTACAGATTGTAATAAAGCTCCATTGCACCAGTAATAATCCCTCTGAATCTAGATGCTAAGAAAGTTAAGAAAGCTCTCCTACACCAATAATAAAACCTGTCAATCTACACTCTAACACAGTGTAATAAAGCCCTGTTGCACCAGTAACAAATCCTATTAACGTATTCTCTAACACAGTGTAATGAAGCTCTGTTATGCCAGTAATAAACCCTATCAATATAACATAGGGTAAGGAAGTTTTCCTACACCAATAATAAACCCTATCAATCTACTCTCTAACAGAGTGTAATAAAGCTCTCTTACATCAGTAATAATCCCTATCAGTCTACATTGTGATACAGTGTAATGAAGCTTTGTTACACCTTTAATAAACACTGTCAAACTACTCACTAACATAGTGTAATAAATGTTTGTTACATGATTTATAATTCCTATCAATCTACATTTTAACACAGTGTAATAAAGCTCTGGTACAGCAGTAATAAACACTGTCAATCTATCTTCTAACAAATTGTAATAAAGGTCTGTTACATCAGTAATAATCCCTATCAATCTACAGTTGAACGTAGTGTAACAAAGCGCTGTTACACCAGTAATAAACCTGATCAATTGACAAGTTAACACACTGTAGTAAAGCTCAGTTACACCAGGAATAAACCCCATCAATCTACACTCCATCACAATATAATACAGTTCTGTTACACCAGTAGCAAACCCTATAAATTTATACTCTTACACAGGATGATGAAGCTTTCCTACACCAACAATAATCTCTATGAATCTACTCTCTAACACAGTGCAACAAAACTGTTACATCAGTAATAATCCCTATCAGTTTGCACTGTAACACAATATGATAAAGCTCTGTTACAGCAATAATAAATGCTATCCATCTACATAGTGTAACAAAGTGCTGTTATATCAGTAATAATCCCTATCAATCAACAATTTAACACAGTGTAATAAACCTCTGTCACACCAGAAAGAAACTCTATCAATCTACATTATAACACTGTGTAATAAAGCTCTGTTACGCCAGTAGTAACCCCTATCAATCCACTCTCTAATGAGCTCTCCTAAAACAATAATAAACCCTATCAATCTACAGTCCAACGCAGTGTAATAAATCTCTGTTACGTCAGTCTTAAAACTGCTTAAACTACATGCTAACACAGTAACACAGTTTTATTACAATGTAACAGAGCTTTATTATACTGTGTTAGAGTGTAGATTGATAGGGATTTTTACTGGTGTAACAGAGCTTGATTACACTGTGTTACGAGTGTAGATTGATAGTGATTGTTACTGGTGTAACAGAGCTTTTTTACACCATGTTAGAATGCAAATTGATAAGGTTTACAACTGGTTTAGCAGAGTTTTATTACACTGTGTCAGAGTGTAGATTGATAATGTTTATTGCTGGAGTAGCAGAGCATTATTACACTGTGTTAGAGTGCAGATGGACAACATCTATTACTAGTGTAACAGCTTTATTACGCTGTGTTAGAGTGTAGATCTATAGTGATTATTACTGGTGTAACAGCTGTATTACACTGTGTTAGACTGCAGATTGATAAGGTTTACAACTGGTGTAACAGAGCTTTATTACACTATGTTAGGGTGCAGATTCATATGGTTTATTACAGGTGTAACAGAGTTTTATTACACTGTGTTAGAACGTAGAAAGACAGTGATTATTATTGGAGTCATAGAGATTTACTATGCTGTATCAGAGTGGGGGTCTAGGCCCGAAACGTCAGCCTCTCTGCTCCTATGATGCTGCTT
>NC_063336.1:73263918-73322198 GCF_021869965.1 Rhincodon typus | reverse complement strand
TCTCGTAATCTCTTCGGCCCTGAAACTGCTCGACCACGTCCTGAAGCAAACCAGGTACTACAGCCACATCACCTTCCTTAGCACCTGCCTACGGAACCAGATCATCCCCAATGGACTACAATCCACATTCAAGCCTTCCCAATTTGGCCCCAACCGTGACAATATCTACACTCATGGTATTGAGATCCTTCAGAAGCGTTTCTCCCTGCGACTCCTCCTTTTCTGATGAAGGGTCTAGGCCCGAAACGTCAGCCTCTCTGCTCCTATGATGCTGCTTGGCCTGTTGTGTTCATCCAGCCCTGCACCTTGTTGTCTGTAGATTGATATGGTTTATAACTGATGTACCAAAGCTTTATTTTACAGTGTTAGCAGCTAGATTGATAGGGTTTATTACTGGTGCAATAGAGCTTGATTACATTGTGTTAGAGTCTAGATTGATAGCAATTATGGCTGGTGTAACGGAGCTTTATTACACTGTGTTAGCAAGTAGATAGACTGAAGAAACAAAGCTTTATTATGTTGTGTTATGGTGTAGATTGATAGGTTTTATTACTGGTTTAACAGAACTTTACTGCACTGTGTTAAAGCATAGACTGATAGTGTTTATTACTGATGTAACAGAGCTTTATAACTCTGCGTTAAAGTGTTGATTGACAGGGTTTATTTTTTGTTTTAGGAGAGCTATATTATACTGGCTTAGAGTGTAGATTAATAGGGTTCATATTATTGCTGGTGTAACAGCTTTTTTTACACAGTATTAGAGCGCAGATTCATAGGGTTTATCACTGGTGTAACAGAGCTTTATTATACTGTGTTAGTCTTTAGATTAATAGAGATTTTTCACTTGCATAGCAGAGCTTTATTACACGGTGTTATGGTGTAGACTGGTAGGGTTTATAATGGTTTTGGGAAAACTTTATTACTCTGTATTACAGTGTAGACTAATAATGAACATTACTGGTGTATCTGAAATTTATGAAACTGTGTGAGAGTATATCGATAGGGATTGTCACTGATGTAACAGCTTCATTACACTTCGTTAGAGTGTAGATTCATAGGGTTTATTACTGGTTTAACAGAGCTATGTTACACTGTGTTAGGTTGTCAATTGATATGGTTTAATACTGTTGTAACGGAGCTTTATTACACTGAGTTACAGTGTAGATTGATAGGGATTATTACTGGTCTAGCAGATCTTCATTTCAGTGTGTTAGTATGTAGATCAACAGAGATTAACACTGGTCTAGCAGAGATGTGTTACACTGTGTTAGTATGTGGATTGTTCGTGATTATTTCTAGTGTCACAGAGCTTTATTGCCCTATGTTAGTGTGTAGATTGATAGATCATAGAATCCCTACAGTGTGGAAACAGGCCCTTCGGCCCAACAAGTCCACACCGACCCTCACAGCATCCCACCCAGACCCATCCCCCATAACCCACCTAATCTACACATCCCTGAACACCATGGACAATTTAACATGGCCAATCCACCTAGCCTGCACATCTTTTGACTGTGGGAGGAAACTGGAGCACCCAGAGGAAACCCACGCAGACGCGGAGAGAATGTGCAAACTCCACACAGACAGTTGCCTCAGGGTGGAATTGAACCCAGGTCCCTGGCGCTGTGAGGCAGCAGTGCTAACACTGAGCCATCTGACCAAGTCTGAACAGGTTCCAACGGTGGGAAGTGTTCTTTTTGTTTAAGGGAGTGAATCTGAGATGTCCTACCACCTGGGAGGCACTGTAGCCGAGGAGAGGTAATCGGATTTGGTCGGGGCCAACTAAAAATTGTTTATTGTGTGTAACAGAGCTTTATCACACTGTGTTAGGTTGTCGATTGATATGGCTTATTACTGATGTAACAGAGTTTTATTACACTGCGTTAGAGTGTAGATTCACAGGGTTTATTACTGATGTAACAGAGCTTTATTATGTGTTACAGTGTAGACTGGTAGGGATTATTACCGATGTAACACAGCTTTATTACACTATGTTAGAGAGTAGATTGGTAGGGTTTGTTACTGGTCTAACAGAGCTTCGTACCTTGTGTTAGAGTATGGTGTGAGTTTTATTACACTGTGTTAGAATGTAGATTCACAGGGTTTATTACTGATGTAACAGAGCTTTATTATTTGTTACAGTGCAGACTGATAGGGATTATTATCCATGTAACACAGCTTTATTACACTATGGTAGAGAATAGATTGAGAGGGTTTATCATTGGTGTCAGAGAGCTTCCTGTCCCTGTGTAGATTGCATGGGTTTAACTGAGGTAACATAGCTGTATCACACTATGTTAGAGTTTGGATTGTTAGTGATTTTTACCGTGGAGGTTGATAATGTATGTTAGAACATAGAACATTAGAACTAGAAGCAGGAGTAGGCCATCTGGCCCTTCGAGCCTGCTCCGCCATTCAATAAGATCATGGCTGATCTTTTCGTGGACTCAGATCCACTTACCCGAGTTCTCACCGTATCCCATAATTCCTTTATTGTTCAAAAAAAACTACCTTTTTTTAAAAAACATTTACTGAAGTTGCATCAACTACTTCACTGGGCAAGGAATTCCATAGATTAACAACCCTCTGGCTGAAGAAATTCCTTCTCAATTCAGTCCTAAATCTGCTCCCTCTAATTTTGAGGCTATGCCCTCTTGTCCTAGCTTCACCTGCCAGTGGAAACATCCTCTCTACTTCTACCTTATCTATTCCCTTCATAATTTTATATGTTTCTATAAGATCCCCCCTCAATCTTCTGAATTCCAATGAATATAATCCCAATCTACTCAGTCTCTCCTCATAAGCCAACCCCCTCAACTCCGGAATCAAACTAGTGAACCTCCATTGCACCCCCTCCAGTGCCAATACATCCTTTCTCAAGTAAAGTAATAGCGTAACAGCGCTTTATCACTGTTCAAGTTTCTTATCTATCTGAGGCATGCACTTTAGTATGATCTTCATTAGATTTAAGAAGTTTCACTGAATTGATATTTTATCATACAAAGTTGCTTATCTTGCTGAGAGATGCAATGTATCTGCATCAGATTTTAGAAATTTTATCTGAATTGGATACGTATCTGTTCACATTTGCTTATCTCACTGAGATATGCACTTTAATATGATCCTTATTAGATTTTAAAAAGTTTAATTCAATTGAATTATTTGCTCTTCACAGTTCCTTAAGTCACTGAGATATCTGTTTTAGTATGACCTGCATCAGATTTTATGAGGTTTCATGGGCCGAGGGATTTTGATATGCCAATGTCCTTATCACACTGATATGCACTTTAGTATGAAGTGCATTAAATGTTAAAAAGTTTGATTGAATTTGCTCTTTTGCCATTCAAAGTTGCTTATCTTGCTGAGACAGGCACTTTAGAATGTTCTGCATCAGATTTCAACAATTTAGTTGAATTGGAGATTTTTTTGTTCAAAGCTGCGCATCTTGGTGAGATAAGGACATTGGCACATCAAAATCTGTAGATCCATCAAACCTCTTAAAATCCAATGCAGATCATACTAAAGTGCATATCTGAATGAGATAAGCACAAGGGCATAACAATATCATTAAGTTCATCATACTGCTTATAATCTGATGTAGAACATACTAAAGTGCATATCTCAGTGAGATAAGCAACTTTGAACAGCAAAATATTAATTCAATGAAACTTCTTAAAATCTAATGAGGATTATACTAAAAGTGTGTATTCTCAGTGAGGAATACAACTTCGAACAGCAGAACATCCGATTGAATCAATATTCTTGAAATGTAATGAGGATTATACTATAGTGCGTATCTCAGTGAGATAAGCACATTGGCATATCAAAATCTCATAGGTCCATCAAATCTCTTAAAATCTGGTGCAGATCATGCTAAAGTGCACACCTCAGTAAGATAAGCAACTTGGAACAGCAAAACTTCCAATTCAATCAGACTTCTTAAAATTTGATGTAGATCATGCTAAAGTGTGTTCTGCGTCAGATTTTAAGAGGTTTGATGTACCTATGGGTTTCCTTGTGCCATTGTGCTTATCTCACTGAGACATGCACTTTAGTATGATCCTCATTAAATTTTAAGAAGTTTGATTGAATTCAATATTTTGCTGTTCAAATTTGCTAATTTTATTGTGATCTGCACTTTAGTATGACTTGCACTAGAACTGATGAGGTTTGATCAACCTGGTATTTTGATGTGCCAATGTGCTTATCTCAGTAAGATAGTATGATTGACATCAAAGTTTCAGACATTTGATGGACTTAGGATTTTGTTGTGCCAATGTGCTTATCTCACGGAGGTATAGAATTTAGTATGCTCTACATCAGAGTTTAAGAAGTTTAATGAAATGAGAGATTTTGATGAGCCAATGTGCTTTTCTCACTGAGATATACACTTAGCATGATAGAATCATAGAATCCCTACAAGTGTGGAAACAGGCCCTTCGGCCCAACAAGTCCACACCGACCCTCACACCATCCCACCCAGACCCATCCCCCTTTATAACCCCTAATCTAGGCATCCCTTGAACACTATGGGCAATTTAGCATTGCCAATCCACCTAACCTGCACATCTTTGAACTGTGGGAGGAAACCAGAGCACCCGAAGGAAACCCACGCAGACACAGGAAGAATGTGTAAATTCCACACAGACAGTCACCCCAAGGGTGGAATCAAACCTGGGTACCTGGCGCTGTGAGGCAGCAGTGCTAACCACTGAGCCACCATGCTGCCTGATCTACATCGAATTTTAAGAAGTTTGATTGAACTGGATGTTTTGCTGATCAATTTTGCTCAACTGGCTGAGATACGCACTTTAGAATGTTCTGCATCAGATTTTCAGAAGTTTAATTGAATTGGAGAATTTTCTGTTCAAATCTACTTCTCTCATTGAGGAATGCACTTTAGTTTGTTCTGCATCAGATTTTAAGAGTTTTGGTGAACCTACAGATTTTGTTGTGCCACTGAGATATGCACTTAAGTATTATCCTCATTAGATTTCTAAAAGTTTGGTTAAATTAAATGCTTTGCAATACAAAGTTGCTTAGGTCACTGAGATATGCAGTTTATTATGAACTGCAATACATCAGGTTTTCAGACATTTCATTGAACCAGAATTTTTTTGTTTGTTCAACACTGCTAATGTCACTGAGATATGCACTTTAGGATGATCCTCTTTAGATTTTTAAAGAGTTTGATTGAATTGAATGTTTTCATGTTCTATGTTTCTTAACTCACTGAGGTATGCACTTTAGCATGATCTACATCAAATTTTAAGAAGTCTGATTGAATTGGAAGTTTTGCTGTTCCAAATTGCTTATCTCACTGAGGTGTGCACTTTAGCATGATCTGCACCAGATTTTAAGAGATTTGATAGGCTATGGAATTTTAATATACCAATGTGCTTACCTCACTGGGATATGCACTATAGTATAATCCTCATTATATTTCAAGAATATTGATTTAATTGGATGTCCTGCTGTTCAAAGTTGCATTTCTCACTGAGAATACACACTTTAGTCTGATCCTTATTAGATTTTAAGAAGTTTTATTGAATTGATATTCTGCTTATCCCTCTGAAAGATGCACTATAGACTGTTCCACATCAGATTGCAAGATTGCTTGAATTGGATATATTTCTGTAAAGATGCTTATCTCATTGATATACGCACTTTCATTCGACCCTCTTTAGATTTTAAGAAGTTTGATTGAATTGACTGCAGATTGAATTGAATAAAGTTGCTTAGCTCACTGAGATATACATTGTTGTATGATCTGTAATACATCTGGTTGTAAGAAGTTTCATTGAAGAGGATTCTTTTCTGTTAAAGCCGCTTATCACACTGAAATGTGCACTTTAGTATGAAGTGCATCAGATTTTAAGAAGGTTCATGGAATCTGGAATTTTGATGTGCCAATCTGCTTACCTCGCTGAGATATGCATTTTAGTATGATCTGCATCTGATTTTAATAGGTTTAATGGACTGAGAGATGTTGATGTGTCAATGTGCTTATCTCATTGAGAAATGCACATTAGCATGTTCTTAATCAGATTTTAATGAGTTTGATGGTCTTAGCAATATTGATGTGCCATTGTGCTTATCTCACTGAGATATGCAATTTAGTGTGACCTGCATCAGATTTGAAGAGGTTTGATTGACTTAGGGATGTTGATGTACAAATATGCTTATCTCACTGAGATATGGTCTTTTAAGAGGTTTGCTGAACCTGCGGAATTTGCCTTACCAACGTGCTTATCTCACTGTGATATGCACTTTTGTAAGATCCTCATTGGATTTTAAGAAGGCTGATTAACTTGATATTTTACAGTTCAAAGTTGCTTATCTAACAGAAATATGCACTTTAGAATGTTCTGCATCAGATTTTAAGAAGTCTAATTGAATTGGCAATTGTTCTGTTCAAAGCTCCATAGCTCACTGAACTACGTGCTTTAAGATGAGCCACATCAGGTATTAAGACATTCCATTGAAGTGGATATCATTCCGTTGAAAGCTGCTTATCTCAATGAGATATGCCCTTTAGTTAGATGTGCATCAGAATTTAAGACGTCTGATGGACCGAGGAATTTTGATGTGTCAATGTGCTTACCTCTTTGCGATATGCACTTTAGCATGATCCTCAAAGATTCTAAGACGTTTCATTGAATGGGATGTTTTGCTTTTCAAGGTTGCTTATCTCACTGAGCTACGTACTTTAGTATGGTCCTAATTGGATTTTAAGAAGTTTGATTGATTTGATATTTTGCTGTTCAAAGTTACTTATCTCACTGAGATAAGATGCACTTTAGAATGTGCTGCATCAGAATTTAAGAAGTTTAATTGAATTTGAGATTTTTCTGCTCAAAGCTGCTTATCTCACTGTGATATACACTTTAGTGTGATGTGCATCAGATTTTAAAATGTTTGATGGACCTATGGCATTTGATGTACCAATGTGCTTATCTCACTGAGCTATGCAATTTACTATGGTCCTAATTGGATTTTGAGAAGTTTGATTGATTTGATATTTTGCTGTTCAAAGTTACTTATCTCACTGAGATATCCACTTTAGGATGTGCTGCATCAGAATTTAAGAAGTTTAATTGAATTCGAGATTTTTCTGCTCAAAGCTGCTTATCTCACTGTGATGTACACTTTAGTGTGATCTGCATATCTGCAGAATATAAACAATCCCACCTTCCAGTTGCCAGACATTTCAACCCCCCCCACCCACTCGCTTGACAACATGTCCATCCTGGGCCTCCTCCACTGTCATAATGAGGCCACACAAAAATTGGAGGAACAATACCTTATATTCCACCTCGGGAGCTTACAGCCCAATGGCTTCAACATAGAATTCACCAACTTGAAAATCTCCCTACCCATTGCCTCATCCTATGTCCAGCTCTCCCTTTCATCCCCACCTCTATGACCCAAAACAACCTGGCCATCCTCCCCCTCACCTATCCACCCCACCCTTCCCATTGACCAAACTCTACAACCCCCTAACTGCATCCACTTATCACCATCCCACCTACCTACCCCCAGCCCCACTCCCCTGCCTCTATTTATTTCTAAGCTCTGGTCACCCTCCCCAAGCCTGATGAAGAATCCCAACCTGAAACATTGACTTTTCTGCTCCTTGGATGCTGTCTATCTTGCTGAACCTGGCTCCACTATGCTTGGATCATTGAATCAGACCTTCAGTCGTTTTCTGGTAGCAGGTACAGTAAAAATGAAATGTTGTGATATTAATCATTTTGAAAATCAAACAATTAACTATCTGCATTGGATACATTTCTTCCAAAACAATATAGAGTTCATACATATAACTGCTGCGTGCTGGAAATTTGGTCTATTTGTTATAAAACAACATGTCAAAACCTCAGTGTAGGCAAGGATCAAGGTCAGGGATTTTTTTACCTACCAAGGTTCAATAACAGAGATTCTACAAATTTGCCATGAATGGTTCCTCCCTGGAGACTTTGATTTTGACACATCAATACATTAATCTTGAAGAGTTTAATAATGATGTCTCCCAAATGCAAGCAATTAAAATGAACCAGTTTGCTTTTGTTAAATTATTCTTCATTTCTGTTCTGGCATTCTTGCACATTTAAACCTCTCCTAGGATAGTTGAGTGACCTATTTTCCCTTGACGTTTATGGCTCAGAGAGGCAAATTCTAGCTACTTGAAAAGTGGCTTTGAGAATACATTTTCTGCAGAATGTGAGTATTATTGATTTGCTTGAACAAAAGTAAACTTACAAGACCTGATACAAATGATTTTTTCTTTCTGAGCACTTAAATTATAAGCTATTAAAGGAAACAGAATCCTAACTTAATTTCTGGTAACTTGAAAGACAGCTGAATTATGGTCAGCATTAGTTTGAATCTGACTGTGTTTGTGCAGACACCTAAGCAGCGTCTTTCTCATTTTTCTAGCTTTGGTAATTTCTGGTTAGTACAGCGTCTTTTTGCTGTAAAACAGTGTACCAACATAATACTTCAGAATGCTGGATCTTTTTAATATTGTGTCCAAAGGTCTTTTCCTAAACTTTCCTGGGAAGCTTTCAAGGAGTCCTCAGAAGAAGAATGAATAACTAATTCGCCAGCAATCCTGTGCATATTTTGTGTCCTACATGTTTTACATCCACATCTAGAAGTATACTTGTAGCCCAAAATTTCCATCATAAAGTGGATGCATCAGGACTTACAGAGGTGAAGAATAGTAACATCAAGCACTGAAATTGTTTGTTTGAATATATCTTGTCTTCAGAAATATGACTAATAAAGATGCGTTGACTATTATAACACTGTTGTCTGTGCACAACAAGGAAACTACCTGCAATCTGACCCCACTACGAAGGATATACTTCCCTCCCCACCCTTATCTGCATCCGCTCTCTCCGTGACTCCCTCGTCCGCTCCATACTCCCCACTAGCCCCAACACCCCCGGCACCTTTCCCTGCAACTGCAGGAGGTGCTACACCTGCCCCTACACCTCACCCTTCACCTCCATCCCAGGCCCCAAGAAAACCTTCCACATTAAACAGATGTTCACCTGCACATCCACTAATGTGGTCTATTGTGTCCGCTGTTCCCAATGTGACTTCCTCTACATCGGGGAGACCAAGCGGAGGCTCGGAGACCGCTTTGTGGAGCAGCTATGCTCAGTTTGCGACAAACAACACCTCCCAGTCGTGAATTACTTCAACTCCTCCTCCCACTTCCTGGACAACATGTCCATCCTGGGCCTCCTCCAGTGTCACAATGATGCCACCCGAAAACTGGAGGAACAGCACCTCATATTCCGGCTTGGAACCCTACAACCCAATGGTCTCAATGCGTTCTCTACGTGCTTCAAAATCTCCCCACCACGGACCTCATCCCAAGCCCAGCCCGCCCTCTTGTACCCACCTCCTTGACCTGTCCGTCTTCTCTCCCACCTATCCACTCCTCCCACCTCACTTCCTAACCCCCACCCCAGCTTCCTACCTACAGTCACCCCTTACTAGCTTCATTCCCACCTCCTTGACCTGTCCGTCTTCCCTCCCACCTACCCGCCCCTCCCTCCCTCCTCACTGATCAACCCCCATCCCAACTCCCTACCTACCCTCACCTTGACTAGCTTCATCCCTGCCTCCTTGACCTGTCCGTCTTCTCTCCACCTATCTGCTTCACTATCCAACTTCTATCACCATCTCTCCGTCTCTCTATTTATTTCAGATCCCCCTTCCCCTCCCCTATTTCTGAAGAAGAGTCCTGACCCAAAACGTCAGCTTTCCTGCTCCTCTGATGCTGCCTGGCCTGCTGTGTTCATCCAGTTCCACACCTTGTTGGCTATAGTGAAAATCGCTCTTAATCAAAATCAGGTAGTGATCCCTTTGGTAATACAGGAAAATCTTGTTTAGTGGAGCATATGTTTGAGCTGCTTTTAATTCTCAGATATCTATATGAATAATTTCCTCTTGGCTGTCATTATATAGATTGTATTATGATTTCAGGGTTTCTGACCTTGAGTGGTGGTTGGAGTCTGGCAGGCTAAGAACTTCCAGAAGAATCATAGAATCCCTACAGTGTGGAAACAGGTCCTTCATCCCAACAGGTTCACACCAACCCATATCCCTATAACCCATCTAATCTACACATCCCTGAACACTATGGGCAATTTAGTATGGCCAATCCACCTAGCCTGCACATCTTTGGACGTGGGAGGAAACCAGAGCACCCAGAGGAAACCCATGCAGACATGGGGAGAATGTGCAAACTCCACATGGACAGTCACCCGAGGGTGGAATCGAACCCAGGTCCCTGGCACTGTGAGGCAGCAGTGCTAACCACTGTGCTGCCCTGGAGTTAGTCACTTCTCAGTTACAGAAAGGATAGTAAAAGGATGGCCATTTTCGAGGAATATCTAAAGCCAGTTTTCAGTGCCGAATGCTGTTAGGAATGACAAGACTTGAGAGAGTATTGCATTCAAACGCATAGTGGGTTTGGAGAAGTGCAATGGCCTTAAGAAATTTAGTTCTCAAAGAGATGGACAGGCTGCTGATTATCAACTGCTGATTACACTGCCACATGGTATGTTACCTCCCAGCTCAGGGTAAAGGAGTGGCAATGTCACTGGACAGGAAATCTAGAGGCCCAGGCTAATGGTCTAGGATAACAAATTCAAATCCCACCACTGCCAGCTGTAATTTAGCATTCAGTTAATTAAATACAAAATTGGTGACTGGAGTGGCAGTGGAGCTATTATCGATTATTGTAAAATCTAACTGGTTCAAACTAATGTCTTTTAAGGTAGGAAATCAACCAGCCTTAGCTAGTCTGGCTTACACGTGACTGCAAACAAACAGTGATCTGGTTGACTCTTAACTGTCCTCTGAGATATCTAAGAGAGATTCTTAGCTGAAAGGCAAAGAGTTACAGGTACCAAATGTTGGCTATATCAGTCACACCCATGTCCCATGACAAAAAAATACTAATGCAGAACGCATTTTTTTTTGGTGAGGAGGCTGGAAGGGTGGCAAGAGGAATATTGGGGAACAGCCCAAATTTGTGGCTCATGTGAGAATCAATGCTATTGGAATGATTAAACAAATAGTGGCAATTAGCTAAAAGACATTAAACAAAGAGTCATGGTAGATAGTTCTTTTGCAAAATGGAGGGGACAACAAATAGATGTTTTCCAATGCTTAGGTTACTGTCCTTTTTTTAATGTATATTAATGATTTTAACTTGGGTATACAAGGTGTAATTGCAAAATTTCCTGATTGCATAAAGCTCAGTGATTAGTTAGATACTTCTGCCCCAGGTATAGTACACTAAATGACTTTCTTCAGTGCTGTACTATTCTATGATTGAGATGTTGTGCCAGATAATATATTTGTAAAAAACAATTGAATAATATATATTATTTCTAAGTTGGTAACATTGACATAATTAAAATATTACAGCACTTCATGATTCTTCATTGTAGAACTTATTTCTGTGGGACATCCTATGTTCCAACAATTAGAATTTTTCACTTGCATTTATGCTTCACTCAGAGAGGCCAGAGCCAACTATAAATTACAGAAATTTGTTTCCATAAAGTTCCTGTTTAAGTTTTTAAATCTTAATTTTCTCTGTACAACTGTACAAGGTTCTTGGGAGACGACATCTGGGTTTTGATCCCCTTATGTACGGGAAGATATTATTTCATTGGAGGCAGTTCAAAGAAGGTTTACTAGAACAATCACTGATATGGAGAGATTGTCTTATGAGCAAAAACTAAACATGTTGGGATTGTAATCATTTGACTGAAGAAGGATGAGAGGTAACCTCATTGAAACAGTTATGATTTTAAGGGCCTGATAGGGTAAATGCTGAGAGGATGTTTCCTCACATGAGACAGCCTAGGACCAGAGGCATAGTGTCAGAATAAAGGGGCACCAATTTAATAATAAGGTAATGAGAAATTTTTTTCTTAAAGTTGACAGCCTTTTGAACTCCTTGCCACTGATAGTTGTGGGGACAGAGTCTCCTTATATTTAAAGTTGATATAGGTAGATTCTTGATCAGTAAGGGAATCAAGGGTTACAGAGAAAATGTAGAAAAATTGGATCAACCATCATTGTATCGAATGCTAAATTAAGTTAGAGGGGCCAAATGTCTATGCCTATTCAGTTTTATGGTCTTATTAATAAAGATTTAAATTCAGGATTAAACCCATACACATGAGCATTTAGAACATAGAACATAGAACAGTACAGCATAGGAGCAGGCTACTTCACCCATTATGTCATTACAGATCATGATGCCATTCTAATCTAATCCCATCTGCCTACACATGGACCATATCTCTCTACTGTCTGCCTATTCATGTGTCTGTCTAAATGCTTGATAAATGTCACTATCCTCTCTTTTTACCACTTCTCACAGCAGCACGTTCAGGCACTGAGCACCCTTTGTATAAATAAAACCTTCTTCAAACATATCTTTGAAACTTTGCTCCTCTCACCTTACCCTTTAACTCCTGGTATTTGACATTTCCACCCAGGGACTATCCACTCTGTCCATGCCTGTCATTATTTTATACGCTTCTAATAGGTTGCCCCTCATCCTCCAATGCTCGAGTGAAAACAATCCATGTTTGTTCAACCCCACCTTATAGCTACTATATTCCAATCCAGGCAACATCCTGGTAAACCGCTTTTGCACCCTCTCCAAAGCCACCACCTCCTACCTATAGTGTGGTAACCAGACGGCACACAATACTCCAAACGTGGCCTAAATGAAGTTTTATACACATCAACATGACTTGCCACTTAGTGCCCCAACCAATGAAAACAAATATTACATACACCTTCCTTACCACATTATCCACTTGTGTTGCCATTTTCAGGGAGCTACAGACTTGGAACCCTAGATTCCTCTAAATATTGATGCTCCTAAAGGTCCTGCCATTTACTGTGTACTCTTGCATTGGACTTCCCAAAATGCATCATTTCACATTTGTCCGGATTGAGCTCCATCTGCCATTTCTCCGCCCAACTTTCCAACTGATCTGTATCTTGCTGTATTCTTTGATGGGTTCCCTCACCATCCACAGGTCTACCAATTTTTGTGTTATAAAGTCATAGAACTGTACAGCATGGAAACAGCCCCTTCAGTCCAACCCATCCATGCGAACAAGATATCCTAAATTATCTGCAAATTTACTAATCAGACCACCTATGTTTTCACCCAAATCATTTATATATATATTGCATACAGCAGAGGTTCCAACATGATCCTTGTGGAACACCACTGGTTACAGATCTCCAGTCATAAAAAAACACTCTCTACAACTACCTTCTGTCTTCTATGATAAGCAAATTTTGCATCTTCTGGACCAGGCTACCATGTGGAACATTATCAAATGCTTTGGTAAAGTCCTCAAAAAACTCAATCAAGTTTGTGAGTCAAGACCTCTCGCCACATAAAACCATGCAGACTATCCCTAATAAGTCCATTCTTTTCCAAATGTGAGTAAATCCTGTCCCTAAGAATCTTCTCCAAGAATTTGCCTACCACTGATATAAGGCTCACCAGCTGTAATTTTATGGATTATCCCTTTTGCCCTTCTTGAACAAAGGAATAACATTGACTTTTCTTCAGTCTTCTGGAACCTCACCTGTGTCTAAGGAGGTTACAAAGATCTCTGTCAAGGCCCCATAAAAGTTCGCTCTGGGAACTTATCTACCTTAATGTTTTTTAAGTCTTCTTAACTTTCTTCTTCTTAATGTTGACCTGCCTCAGAATAGCAACATACCCCTTTCTAATCTTACCATCATCCGTGTGCCTCTCATAGAATTATAGAATTGCTATGGTGTGGAAGCAGGCCATTCAGCCCGTCATGTCCACACTGACCCTCCAGGAGCATCCCACCCAGACTCACCTTGCTATCCAATAATCCTGCATTTCCCATGGCTAACCCACCTAGCCTGCACATCCCAAGACACTATGGGCAATTTAGCATTGCCAACCTACCTAACCTGCACATCTTTGGACTGTGGGAGGAATCTGGAGCACCTGGAGGAAACCCACACAGACATGGGGAGCGTGTACACAGTTCACACACTCCAAGGCTGGAATCAAACCTAGGACCCTGGCGCTGTGAGACAGCAGTGATAACTACTGAGCCACCATGCCATCCTCTCCTTGGTAAATACCAACACAAACTGCTCAAGGAGGACCTCATCCACTTACTCTGGCTTCACATACAAATTCCATCCTTTATCTTTCAGTGGATCCACCCATTCCCTAGTTCTGTTTTTGTTCATAATATACCTCCAAAATGCCTTGGGATTTTCCTTAATCCTACTCACCAAGGACATTTCATGGTCCATTCTAGCCCTCCTAATTTCTTGTTTTTTTCTGCTTCTTTTACATTCCTCCAGGCCCTTGTTTGATTTCAGTTTCCAAAACCTTTCATGTTTCCTTTTTCTTATTTACTAATCTTTCAATATCTCTTGTCAAACAAGGTTCCCGAATCTTGCCATCCTTATCTTTCATCCTCATAGGAATACACTGGTCATGAAATCTGGTCAACTGGCTTTTAAAGACTCCCACACGTCAGATACAGATTTACCTTCAAACTGCTGCCCCCAATCTAATTTTTCCTGTTCCTGCCATAATACTGTCGTAATTATCCTTCCCCAATTTAGCAATTTTACCCAAGGACAAGTCTTATCCCTATACATAACTATCTTAAAATTTATGGAATTGTGATCACTGTGCCCAAAATTCTCACCCACAGAAACATCGATCACCTGACCTGGCTCATCCACAATACAAGGTCTACCTACTGCCCCTTCCTTAATTGGACTATCTATATCCATTTTTGCAGCAGCAGCAGCAGCGGGAGCGGTGAGAGCAAGGACCAGAGGGCTGCTGTGAAGGTAAGTTCTTCATTTCGGCAGCGGAGCTGAATGGGAGCGGTCAAATTGCGCTCTGGGAAGGTGAGTGAACTGATATATTTGGGCAGTGGCTAAACCCGAGACACTACACGTGTAGTGCCTCCCACCCGCCCTCCTCCTCTGACCAAAAAAAACAGACTCTGTGGTGTGTTGATAGGGTAAGGTTTTTCTTTTTCTTTTTTTTTATCGTGTGCTGGTAAGTAGAGTGATTTGGTAAAAACTTTTTCATTTATAGTAGGACTAAGTTAAGCTTAAGAGTAAAAATGGCAGGAGATCCCAGACCCATGTTATGCTCCTCTTGTTCAATGTGGGAGCTCAGGGACGCGGCTGATGTTCCTGACTCCTACACGTGCAGGAAGGTGGTCCAGCTGCAGCTCTTGTTAGACCGCATGATGGCTCTGGAACTGCGGATGGACTCACTTTGGAGCATCCGCGATGCTGAGGAAGTCGTGGATAGCACGTTCAGCAAATTGGTCACATCGCAGATTAGGATTGCTGAGGGAGAAAGGGAATGGATGACCAAAAGGCAGAGAAAAAGCAGGAAGGCAGTGCAGGTCATCTCCCTCCAAAACAGGTATACCATTTTGGATACTGTTGGGGAGATGGCTCACCAGGGGAAGGCATCAGTAGCCAGGTTCATGGCACCATGGCTGGCTCTGCTGTACAGAAGGGCGGGAAAAAGAGTGGAAGGGCTATAGTCATAGGGGATTCCATTGTAAGGGGAGTAGATAGGTGGTCAAAAACGAGACTAACGAATGGTATGTTGCCTCCCAGGTGCACGGATCAGGGATGTCTCAGATCGCCTACAGGACATTCTGAAGGGAGAGGGTGAACAGCCAGCTGTCGTGGTGCATATAGGCACCAATGATATAGGTAAAAATCGGGATGAGGTCCTACAAGCAGAATTTAGGGAGTTAGGAGCCAAGTTAAAAAGTAGGACCTCGGAGGTAGTAATCTCAGGATTGCTACCAGTGCCAGGTGCTAGTCAGAGTAGAAATGAAAGAATAGGCAGGATAAGTGAGTGGCTTGAGAGATGGTGCAGGAGGGAGGGGTTCAGATTTTTGGGACATTGAGACCGGTTCTGGGGGAGGTGGGACTATTACAAATTGGATGGTCTACATCTGGGCAGGACTGGAACCAATGTCCTCGGGGGTGCTTTTGCTAACGCTGTTGGGGAGGGTTTAAACTAATGTAGCAGGGGGATGGGAACCAAATGAGGAGGTTAGTGGACATTAAGGAGGTAGTAACTAAGGCCTGTAAGGAATTAGATAATGAAGTCAGTGTGACTAAGGGGAACCGAGTAGGCAGAGAGCAGATGATGAACGCAAAGGGACAGGCGGTCTGAGGTGCATTTGTTTTAATGCAAGAAGTGTAGTAAGTAAGGCAGATGAACTTAGGGCTTGGATTAGTACCTGGGAGTATGATGTTATTGCTATTACTGAGACTTGGTTGAGGGAAGGGCAAGATTGGCAACTAAATATCCCAGGATATAGATGCTTCGGGTGGGATAGAGAGGGAGGTAAAAGGGGTGGAGGAGTTGCATTACTGGTCAAAGAGGATATCACAGCTGTGCTGAAGGAGGGCACTATGGAGAATTCGAGCAGTGAGGCAATATGGGCAGAGCTCAGAAATAGGAAGGGTACAGTAACAATGTTGGGGCTGTACTACAGGCCTCCCAACAGTGAGCGTGAGATAGTGGCACAAATGTGTCGACAGATTGTGGAAAGATGTCGGAGCAACAGGATGGTGGTGATGGGAGATTTTAATTTTCCCAACATTGACTGGGATTCACTTAGTGTTAGGGGTTTAGATGGAGCAGAATTTGTAAGGAGCATCCAGGAGGGTTTTCTGGAGCAGTATGTAAAAGTCCAACTTGGGAAGGGGCCATACTGGACCTGGTGTTGGGGAATGAGCCCGGCCAGGTGGTTGAAGTTTCAGTAGGGGATTACTTTGGGAATAGTGATCACAATTCCGTAAGTTTTAGAATACTGATGGACAAAGACGAGAGTGGTCCTAAAGGAAGAGTGTTGAACTGGGGGAAGGCCAACTATAGCAAAATTCAACAGGAGCTGGGGAATGTGGATTGGGAGCAGCTGTTTGAGGGTAAATCCACATTTGCTATGTGGGAGGCTTTTAAAGAGAGGTTGATTAGAGTGCAGGACAGACATGTCCCTGTGAAAATGAGGGATAGAAAGGGCAAGATTAGGGAACCATGGATGACAGATGAAATTGTGAGACTAGCAAAGAGGAAAAAGGAAGCATACATAAGGTCTAGGCGACTGAAAACAGACGAAGATTTGGAAGAATGTTGGGAAAGTAGGACCAATCTGAAACGAGGAATTAAGAGGGCTAAAAGGGGTCATGAAATATCTTTAGCAAACAGGGTTAAGGAAAATCCCGAAGCCTTTCATTCATATATAAGGAGCAAAAGGGTAACTAGAGAAAGAGTTGGCCCACTCAAGGACAAAGGAGGGAAGTTATGCGAGGAGTCAGAGAAAATGAGTGAGATTCTTAATGAGTACTTTGTGTCGGTATTCAACGAGGAGAGGGACATGACGGATGTTGAGGTTAGGGATAGATATTTGATTACTCTAGATTAAGTTGGCATAAGGAGGGGGGAAGTGTTGGGTATTCTAAAAGGCATTAGGGTGGACAAGTTCCCAGGTCCGGATGGGATCTATCCCAGGTTACTGAGGGAAGCCAGAGAGGAAATCGCTGCAGCCTTAACAGATATCTTTGCAGCATCCTTGAGCACGGGTGAGGTCCCGGAGGACTGGAGAATTGCTAATGTTGTCCCTTGTTTAAGAAGGGTAGCAAGGATAATCCAGGTAATTATAGACCAGTGAGCCAGATGTCAGTGGTGGGGAAACTGCTGGAGAAGATACTGAGGGATAGGATCTATTTACATTTGGAAGAAAATGGGCTTATTAGTGATAGGCAGCATGGTTTTGTGCAGGGAAGGTCATGTCTTACCAACTTGATAGAATTCTTTGAGGAAGTGACAAAGTTGATAGATGAGGGAAGGGCTGTGGATGTCATATACATGGACTTCAGTAAGGCGTTTGATAAGGTTCCCCATGGTAGGCTGATGGAGAAAGTGAAGTCGCATGGGGTCCAGGGTGTACTATCTGGATGGATAGAGAACTGGCTGGGCAACAAGAGACAGAGAGTTGTAGTAGAAGGGAGTTTCTCAAAATGGAGAACTGTGACCAGTGGTGTTCCACAGGGATCCGTGTTGGGACCACTGTTGTTTGTGATATACATAAATGATCTGGAGGAAGATGTAGATGGTCTGATTAGCAAGTTTGCAGATGACACTAAGATTGGTAGAGTAGCAGATAGTGAAGGGGACTGTCAGAGAATGCAGCAGAATATAGATAGATTGGAGAGTTGGGCGGAGAAATGGCAGATGGAGTTCAATCCAGGCAAATGCGAGGTGATGCATTTTGAAAGATCCAATTTAAGAGCGAACTATACGGTAAATGGAAAAGCCCTGGGGAAAACTGATGCACAGAGAGATCTGGGTGTTCAGGTCCGTTGCACACTGAAGGTGTCACCACAGGTCAATAGAGTGGTCAAGAAGGCATACAGCATGCTTTCATTCATCGGACGGGGCATTGAGTACAAGAATTGGCAGGTCATGTTACAGTTGTATAGGACTTTGATTCGAGTACATTTGGAATACTGCGTACAGTTCTGGTCGCCATATTACCAAAAGGATGTGGATGCTTTGGAGAGGGTGCAGAGGAGGTTCACCAGGATGTTGCCTGTAGCTATGAAGAGAGGCTGAGTAGATTAGGATTATTTACATTAGAAAGATGGAGGTTGAGGGGGGACCTGATTGAGGTCTACAAAATCATGAGAGGTATAGACAGGGTGGATAGCAAGAAGCTTTTTCCCAGAGTGGGGGACCCAATTACTCAGGGTCACGATTTCAAGGTGAGAGGGGAAAAGTTTAAGGGAGATATGCGTGGAAAGTTCTTTACGCAGTGGGTGGTGGTTACCTGGAATGCGTTGCCAGCAGAGGTGGTAGAGGCAGACATGATAGCGTCATTTAAGATGTATCTTGACAGATACATGAATGGGCAGGGATCAGAGGGATACAGGTCCTTGGAAAATAGGTGACAGGTTTAGATAGAGGATTTGGATCGGCACAGGCTTGGAGGGCCGAAGGGCCTGTTCCTGTGTTGCAATTTTCTTTGTTCTTTGTTCTATATAATGTTTCAAGAAACCCACCTGGAGGCAGTTAACAAATTCTGTCCCATTCTAAGACCCTGACACTAAGGGAGCCCCAGTGAATACTTGAGAAGATAAAATCACCCACGACAACAACTGTTGTTTTCCCATCTCTCCATGATCTACTTACATATCTGTTCCTCTATCTCCAGCCAGCTATTGGGACGCCTATAGTATAATCGTATCATAGTGATTGCACATTTCTTATTCCCAAATTCTACCCATAAGACTTTCTGGATGAGACTTTTAAGCTGCCTTGTCTTCGTACAGTTGTGGCAATCTCCACAATCAGTAATACACCTTTTAAAGTTTTCCCTCTGTATCTCACCTAAAACATCTAAACTCTGAAACATTGGGCTGCTGGTCCTGCATGGGTGAATGAAATAAAATTATAAAATGTAACTTATAATCATTACATGCTATGAGAACTAAAACAGCATCCAAAATGTCACTTTGTTTAATGAAAAGAATTTGTTTAGAAGCTAAGCTCCAAGTCATTCTAAGCCCTTTGCATTTATTGAATATGTGTTTGAGAATATTTAAATATCCCTTAGGATATTTTAAATTGAGCTTTTCAAAATCCAACTGTGACAATGGAAACTTTCACTCTGCTGTCTCCTGTAGAATAAATTAGAAACTGTGCAGCACTCGCAAATTAGAAACTGCACACAATTGCTGATGTCAGTATATATGATGCTTTGAAGCCTTGTGCTTTAAAGTAGCAGAACATGGACATCTCATAGTATATTAATACCACAATTTTATAGTACCAAATTTCATTTGAATTTTTACACGGGTCGACATGATAGTACAGAAGGCTTATGGCATGCTTGCCTTCATTGGGAGGGGCATTGAGTCAAGGGATAAGCAAGTTCGCTGCAGCTTTGCAGATCTTTAGTTCGGCCACACTTGGAATATTGCATTCAGTTCTGGTCACCACAATACAAGAAGGATGTGGATGCTTTGCGGAGTGTACAGAAAAGGTTTACCAGGATGTTGCCTGGTATGGGAGATTTTAGCTATAAGGAAGGGTTGGATAGACTGTGTTTGTTTTCACAGGAACGCAGGAGGTCGAGGGGTGACACAATAGACGTTTATAAGATTGTGAATGACATAGATAGAGTGGAAAATATGAGGCTTTTTCCCAGGGTGGAGGGGTCAATTACTAGGGGAGACAGGTTCAAGGTTGTGGGGGGGTGGTTGGAGGTGGTGGGGGGAAATGTTTAAAAGATGTGTGAGGCAGGTTTTTCACATAAGGGGTGGTGAGTGCCTGGAATATACTGCCAGAGGAGGTGGTGGAAGCAAACACAACAGCTTTCAAGAAGCACCTGGATGAATACATTAATAGGAAGGGAATAGAGGGATATAGATTCTGTGAGTGAAGAAAGTTTTAGTATGGAAGAGCAAATGTGTCAACATAGGCTCGGAGGGCTGAAGGACCTGTTCCTGTGTTGTTTTGCTCTTTGTTCTTTGTTTTAATCTCCAATAATCAGAACATTGCTTCCAATATTCTGACAACTTATTTACCAATTTTATTTGTGTGCAGTGAGACATGGATCATTTTGAAGCCATAAAGGGTGATGTGTATGTTAACAAGTAGGACAAGTTCAAGGTTTATGCAATAGAAATTGTCAGGAATATGCAACCCCATCCGAGCAAAAACAGGTCAGCTCAGTTTAGGTGGAAGGTCATTTCTTTCAAGTATCTGATTCCTTTAACATGGTCTTCAATATCGTTGTTTTATATCAGGTTTGAATACATTCTATATTGTCTGATTAATGTAAGTCTTAGTTTACTGGAGTACAGTACTGTTTGGGGTCTATAGTAAGACAATTAAATTACACTTTTCTAATTTCTATGCAGTCAACCAATAAGAATATAATCATAACACCTACTTGAAAACATTTTGCTAAGAAATAAAAGTTTCCATTGGCACAAAAAATCACTTCAATGTTTCTGACATAGATTGATCCAGGAATATTCAGATTATTTTCTTTTTCTATTACTTCTAAATTAATTAACATTATTTTTAGTCTGATACAAAATTTTAAAATGGTTTTACTGAAGTATGAATTTACCGACTAGTTACATGCTAAGCAAGACATTTACGGCATTACATAATGTTTAAACGCTACAGTTTTGAGGTTAAGAAGAAATACTATGTTCCTGGCACAAACATTTGTGTTTTAAATGCTATGAAGCTATAATTTTGACTAACTACCCAGCCCAATCTCTGCCATTTTGTATGAAATCCAGTCCAATATGAAAAACAACATTTTTTAGCATTCAATGGCCTATATCAAATTTTATCACTTTTCTATTCATTAATTCACACAGGATGAGTGTGTTGCTGGCCAGGAAAGCATTCCCAATTGCTCAAAGGGCAGTTAAGAGTCAACAACATTGTTTTTGGTCTGGATGCACATGATGGCCATACCAGTTGAGTATGGATGATATCATTCCCTAAAGGCCATTCGTGAACCAGATGAGTTTTTTTTCCAGACAATCAACAAGGGTTTCAAGGCTTGGATAGGGTGAATAGCCAAGGCCTTTTCCCCAGGGTGCTGGAGTCCCAATCCAGAGGACACAGGTTTAAGATGAGAGGTGAAAGATTTAAAAGGGACCTAAGGGGCAACTTGTTCACACAGAGCATGCTGCATGTATGGAATGAGCTGCCTGAGGCGGTGGTGGAGACTGGTGCAATTACAACATTTAAAAGGGATTTGGATAAGTAAATGAATAGGAAGAGTTTAGAGGGCTATGGGCCAAATACTGGCAAGTGTGACTAGATCAGTTTAGGGTGTCTGATTGGCATGGAATAATTGGACCAGAGGGTTTGTCTCTGTGCTGTACATGTCTATGACTATGGGATGACACAGCAGCTCAGTGGTTAGCACTGCTGCCTTATAGTGCCAGTTTGATCCCAGCCTCAGGTGACTGAGGAGTTTTTACATTCCCCCCATGTCTGCATGGGTTTTGTCCATGTGTTCCACTTTCCTCCCACAGTCCAAAAGTGTGCAGGTTATGTGGATTGGCCATGCTAAATTGCCCATAATGTCCAGGGAATGTGTAAATTAGGTGGATTAGCCATAGGATATGTAAGTTTATAGGGATAGACTTGCAGGTTGGGTCTGGGTGGGCTGTTCATCAGAGGGTTAGTGTGAACATAATGGGCTGAATGGCCTGCTTCCACACTGTAGGAATTCCATGATTCTCTGACTTTATCTGAAAAACTATTGGCTTGAGAAATGCTCTTGCTGTTCTTGATCTAAGTTGGCTCTTGGTCTTCAAATGTGTCCATTTTACAATTTTTGTCCTGTGTTTATGTCTTTTCATAGTCTTGTCATTCCATTTCTACAAAACCTTCTGCAATATTCTTCTGACTCCAAGCTCTTTCACATTCCACCATCCTGTTTGCCTCATAGTGCCAGTGCCTTTGGCCCATGCTCTGAAATTATATTCCTAAAGCTCTCCCCTTGTAAGATTACCATTAAAATCAACAGCTTCTCCAAAGATTTTGGCTGTCCCCATTTAATATTTTTTTCATGCAACTTTATAACACAATTGAGATAAATGCCACACTAAAAGAAGGATAAAAATAGAGTTTTCCTTTGCATTCAGTGTTGTTAATTTGCAATTGCTGGGAAATATATTATTTTTTCCATTTCTTGACTGTTTACTATACAAGAGTACATTGAAAGGTGCATTTTAAGGGCCATTTCCAAAGCAACAAATTCTTTATTCTTATATGCAGTTTTCACTTGGACTTGCGACAGAAAGTATGTTAGAGAAAAGGTGTGCTCCTACAGAAAGTATGTTAAAAAAAACCAACCAAACCTCAAATGGTATCTCTATAACATGTCATTGAATCCCAAAGTGCTGATATATCCAGCCAGTACAGATAAAGGTAAAGGTGTAGCTATGTTGAATTAGTAATGCAGTGAGAATGGATGCGGGTCAGCTGCTAATTTGCCTGCTCTTTTATGGCAGGGTCAAGGACTGAAATGGTGAGAAGAAAATATTTTCAAGTGAGCCTTAAACAGAAAATATCTGGTACCAGTAGATTACTTGTCATAAATTGGCTAGGCTTCCACAAAATTATTGGGAAAAGAGTGGCACAATTCAACTTGAAGCTGTGCATTAGAAAGATACAGAAGAAACGAGAGTTGGCTGAAAGCCTAACTTTCCAATGCTGAATTCCTAATATTAAACAGCCAAGAAATGGAAAAAATAATATATTTCCCAGCAATTGCAAATTAACAACACTGAATGCACGGGAAAACTCATATTTTTATCCTTCTTTTAGTGTGGCATTTGCTGATGAAATTGAATGAGACTTTTTGAAACACCAGTCTTGCTTGCCATCTGCTGAATAAATGTAACATGCAATCACAAAAAGGAAATTGTTTTCAGAGTATAAAACTACATAGAACAAGAAGATGCTTTTTGCATTACCTACAATGGTTTAGAACCAGTAGTCATTATCTCAGAATATGGGGTAGCCATTTAGGATTGAAATGAGGAAACATTTCTTCACTTTAGAGGGTGTCCAACCTATGGAATTCACTTACGCAGAAGTCTGAGGGGACAGGATCAATGAGTAGATTCAAGAAACAGATTCATGCATTTTTATAAATTAAGGCATTGAGAAGTAAAGAGAGAAATTGGGAATATGGCATTGAGATAGAGGATCAGCCAAGGCTCAATTGAATGGTGAGCAGACTCAAAGGGCCAAATGGCCTACTCCTCCTGTTTTCCACGTATTATTAAATTTGCTAGCCTGTGTAAAACTATTCAGTATTTGATATGTTACCCCATCTCAAACTTATCACATGACTTCTAATAGTCTACTCCACATATTGTTTATTTTAGATGAAAACAACTACCAATCTAATTATGCTTGATACATTTGAATATTGTAATTGTCCCTTGCCTTTTGTGCTTAATGTCCAAATTTAAACTTCTGTGTTCTCTCTCATTGATATTTATTTTTTATCATTGTATAAAGGCCTTAGACTTCTATTATCATCTGAAAACTATAATGCATGTTGTGGTCACTCTAACGTACAAAGTGTTTGAAGATAATAATGAATAGTACCCTCAAATAAATCTAATAATGAGTCATGAATGTGCAGATGCACTCAAGTGTAATTTAATAATTGCAACTTAATTGAAAGCTAGGATCGGAGGGCAAATCTTTCAGGCAAATTAGCAGTAATTACAATTTGGTCCATGATGACAGCATCATTTTCCCTCACAAATCCCTTTTTGTAAATGTAACCTCCTCCCAGTTATAATGCTGGAGATAATTCATTCCTAATTGTTAAGTCAACTAAATCGGACTTTGAGATTTCAATTGTTAGTGATACTATCATTTAGAAAGTGATCATTTATTTTAAATATTTTTATGCTATTAATGCCACTTTAACTGCCATGCTCTGTGGTGAGGTAGCATATATTATGAAAAGGCATTTCTTTTATCACTGCAGTTGATACAACTGAATGGCTTACTAGGCTAAGACTCAACCACATGTAAACCAAACCAAGTAATGATGGCAGTTTTCCTTCCCTAAAGCACAATAGAGAACTAGATGGGTTTTTTTTTATAATAGTCAACATGATTTCATGGTCATAATTAGACTTTTAATTTCTTTTATTTATTGAGTTAAAATTCCACCACAAATTGCAATGAAATGTGATTCGAACCTGTGTCGCTAGAACATTACCTCGGTCTCTACATTACTGGTGCTACAATACTTCTCGACCACTGCCTCCCCAATTAACTGATTTAAGTACTGCCTAAGGGTCTCAAGTAAGATAGAAGGAGATAAGACAATCAGAAGGTGAGTGTAGCAGCCAATAATGAAATGCAGTTTTAATGTACTACCAGAAAGAAGATTCCTGTCTACATGTAGGAAAGTTTTCTTAAATTTAAGCTTTTGGGTGGCAACTCCCAACAGTTCCTTTATGTTTCACTGGTTAGGTCACATGTTGCCCTGGAAGTCCAGAACAAACTTGAAAAGGGCAGCAGAGTGGTGATGATGATTGGCTGACATGGGGAAGATCTGCTTCAGTGCAGTCACTGCTTCCAGAAGATGGTTTTCAGAGGGACTGCTGTCAAGTGTCTCGGATTACTACATCTGCAGGAAGTGCAACCAATTGCAGCTCCTCACAGACTGCAAGGATAGGTTGAAGCTGCAATTGGATGCATTTAGAAGCATGAGGGTGGTGGAAAGTGTCATAGACAATAGTTTTAGAGATGTGGTGACCCAAGGTGCAGGCAGATAGATGGTGACTGCTACAAGGGGCAGGCAGCCAGTGCAGGAATCCCCTGTGGTCGTCCCCCTCTCTAACAAGTATACCATTTTGGATACAGTTGCGGGGGATAACCTATTGTAGGTAACAGCAGCAGCAGCCAGATTGGTGGCTGCCTTAACAAGGGAAGGTCAAAGAGCACTACAGCAGTAGTTATAGGGGACTCTATAGTTAGGGGTACAGATCGGTGCTTTAGTGGACGTAAAAGGACGGTGTGTTGCCTCCCTGGTGCCAGGGTCCAGGATGTCTCTGAACAGGCAGAAAGCATTCTGAAGGGAGAGGGTCAACAGCCAGAGGTTGTGGTACATATTGGTACCAACGACATAGGTAGGATGAGTGACGAGGTCCTGCAGCAGCAGTTCAGGGACTTAGGTAGAAAATTAAAAAGCAGGACCTCCAAAGTTGTAATCTCAGGATTACTCCCTGTGCCATGTGCCAGTGAGGCTAGAAATAGGAGGATAGTCCAGCTCAACACGTAGCTAAACAGATGGTGTGATACCTGGGCCTTTGGGATTTCTTCCGGGGCAGATGGGACCTGTACAAGAAGGACGGGTTGCATCTAAACTGGAGGGGCACAAATATTCTGGCTGGGAGGTTTGCTGGTGTCACTCAGGAGGATTTAAACTAACTTGGCAGGGGTGTGGGAACTAAAGCAAAGGTGAATGGACTGAAAAGGAACTAAAGAATAGGGCCAGTAAGATTCAGAGGAAGAGCAGGCAGGATGTGGTTGCTGATCAAAGCGGATCTGGTGGCCTGAAGTGCATCTGTTTCAATGTGTAACAGGTAAGGCAAATGAACTTAGAGCTTGGATTAGTACTTGGAACTATGATGTTTACTATAGACCTCCCAACAGCCAACGGGAGATAGAAGAACAGATATGTAGGCAGATTTTGGCAAGATGTAAAAGTAACAGGGTTGTTGTCGTGGGTGATTTTATATATATATTGACTAGGACTCACTTAGTGCTTGGGGCTCAGATGGGGCAGAGTTTGTAAGGAGCATCTAAGAGGGCTTCTTGAAACAGTATGTAGATAGTCCAACTAGGAAAGGGGCCGTACTGGACCGAATATTAGGGAATGAACCTGGCGAGGTGGCTGACAACTCAGTATGGGAGCAGCTGGGGAACAGTGATCACAATTCAGTAGGCTTTAAGGTTCTGATGGATAAAGATCAGTGTGGTTATCAAGTGAACGTGCTAAATTGGGGGAAGGCTAATTACAACAATATTAGACAGGAACTGAAGAATGTAGATTGGAGGCAGATGTTTGAGGGCAAATCAACAAATGGTATGTGGGAGGCTTTCAAGTGTAACTTGGTCCGAACTCAGGACCGGCACATTCCTTTAAGGATGAAGTATAAGTATGGCAAGTTTAGGGAATCTTGGATAACAAGAGATATTGTGAGCATAATCAAAAAGAAAAGGAAGCATTTATCAAGGCTAGGAAGTTGGTAACACACGAAGCAAGGGTGGAATACTAGGAAAGTTGAAAGAAACTTAAGCAAGGAGTCAGGAGGGCTAAAAAGAGTTATGGAAAGTCATTGGCCAACAGGATTAAGGAAAATCCCAAGGCTTTTTACACATATAATTTGAGCAAGAGGGTAGCCAGGCAGAGGGTTGGCCCACTCAAGGACAGAGAAGGGAATTTATGTGCGGAGCCAGAGGAAATGGGCGAGGTATTAAATGAGTACTTTGCATCAGTATTCACCATAGAGAAGGACTTGATGAATGATGAGTCTGGGGAAGGGTGTGTAGATAGTTTGGATCATGTTGAGATTGAAAGGGAGGAGGTATTGGGGGTCTTGAAAAACATTAAGGTAGACAAGTCCCCAGGACCTGATGGGATATACCCCAGAAAACTGAGAGAGGCAAGGGAGGAAATTGCTGGGGCCTTGAGGGAAATCTTTGTATCCTCATTGGCCACAGGGGAGGTCCCAGAGGATTGGTGAAGAGCCAATGTTGTTCCTTTATTTAAGAAAGGTGGCAAGGATAATCCAGCTAATTACAGGCCGGTAAGTCTTACGTCAGTGGTAGGGAAATTATTGCAGAGGAATCTTTGAGACAGGATTTACTCTCACCTGGAAATCAGTGGGTGTATTAGCGAGAGGCAACATGGTTTTGTGAAGAGTAGGTCGTGTCTCACTAACTAGGTTGAGTTTTTTGAGGAAGTGACGAAGATGATCAATAAGGGTAGGGCAGTGGATGTTGTCTACATGAACTTCAGTAAGGCCTTTGACAAGGTTCCTCGTAGCTGACTGAGACAGAAGGTAAAGTCGCACGGGGTCAGAGGTGAGCTTGTAAAATGGATAAAAAACTGGCTCAGTCATGGAAGACAGAGGGGAGCAGTGGAAAGGTGCGTTTCTGAATGGAGGACTGTGACTAGTGGTTTTCCTCAGGGATCAGTGTTGGGACTTTGCTATTTGTAATCCATATATAAATGATTTGGAGGAGAATGTAACTGGTCTGATTAGTAAGTTTGCGGATGACACAAAGGTTGGTGGAATTGTGGATAGCGATGAGTACTGTCAAAGGATACAGCAGGATATAGATCGGTTGGTGACTTGGGCAGAGAGATGGCAGATGGAGTTTAATCCAGAAAAATGTGAGGTAATGGAAAATATATAGTAAGTGGCAGAACCCTTAAGAGTACTGATAGGCAGAGGGATCTGGGTGTACATGTAGGTCACTGAAAGTGGCAACACAAGTGGAAAAGGTAATCAACAAGACATACGGCATGCTTGCCTTCATCAGCCGGGGCATTGAGTTTAAAAATTAGCAGATAATGTTGCAGCTTTAAAGAACCTTAGTTAGGCAGCATTTGGAATGTTGTGTTCAATTCTGCTCGCCACACTACCAGAAGGATGTGTTGGCTTTGGAGAGGGTACAGAAAAGATTTACCAGGATGTCGCCTGGTATGGTGGACATTAGCTATGAGGAGAGGTTGGAGAAACTTGGGTTGTTCTCACTGGAATGACAGAGGTTGAGGGGCGACCTGATAGATGTCTACAGTACTATGGAGGGCAGGGACAGACTGGACAGTCAGAAGCTTTATCTCAGGGTGAAAGAGTCAGTTAACAGGGGCCATGGGTTTAAGGTGCGAGGGGCAAGGTTTAAAGGTGATGTACGAGACAAGTTTTTTTACACAGAGAGTGATGGGTGCCTGGAACTCGCTGCTGGGAAAGTTAGTGGAAGAAGATACAATAGTGACTTTTAAAGGGCGTCTTGACAAATATATGAATAGGATGGGAATAAAGGGATACGGTCCCCGGAAGGGTAGGGTGTTTTAGTTGTGACGGGCAGCTTGTCGGTGCAGGCTTGGAGGGCTGAAGGGCCTGTTCCTGTACTGTAATTTTCTTTGGTTTTTGTTCTTTGAAGTCTGCTATGTTCAGGTGAAGCTGTTTTTGGTTTAAATCCTAAATCAAATGCTGGACCAATTAATATGCATTTTTATTGGGCCTAATACTTATTTTAGACAGTTATCATGAGGACATCTATGGCACTTGAATCAATATGCCATCTGTTACTGTTCCAATTATGTTTGGGTGCACAAGCTTAACCACTTACATTGGCTAAAATATTCAATTCTGAACATTCTATAAGTTTATCGTATCAATCATGTCCAACTTTGGTTTTAAAAGCTGATACTGTATCTGCATGTTTGTCAGACTCCCTTTATCTTCTGCTCTCTCCCTTGCAGTGCACAAAATAGTTTTGTTGATCGAACAACTATATTTTTCAATATAACCATAAAACAATTCAACTTCTCATTTTTTAAACACTCAGAACATCACCATTACCCATTTCTCAGCAGGTAATTTACTTCAGTGCCAATACCTAAGTCATCGTGATTAATCTCTTTTGGGAAGGAATAACTTGGTCAACGGCTGACTGCTGACCTGAATGTTTGATATATGAAGCTATAAACATAACAGACAATCCAAAAGTGTCATGTACATCAAGTATGTCATTAGTGCTATGACAGTTATGCAATTTGTCAGTTGTTAAATTATAAATCAGTTGTCTGTTTTGATCCTTTCTCCTTGGATATTTTCATCATTCATTGATCTAACTATGCAAAATCTTTATTTTCAATTTCATTTGTTGCTTGCAATACATTTAACTAGCAACATTTCTCATCCATCCAGATGTGAGCTTTAGAAGGAAAATAAACACAAACATAAGTGCTTGAAGGCAGCAGGACAATTGATCAAGTAGTTTGAAAAGTATTTAAGTCATTTGCAGTTACAAATAGAGGAACAGTATGCAAAAGCAAAGAGATCATACTGGAGGCTTGTAAATCACTGTTCATCAGCTTGGCATCACATTTCAGAAACAATGTAAAGATCTTCAAAGTGTTCAGGAGAAGTTTACCAGGGAGAAAGGACTTCAATTATGAGGAAAACTCTGACAGTTAGGATGGTTCTCCTTGTAACAGAGAAAATCAAGAATTTTCAGGATAATGAAAGATTTTGCAGAGTAGATAAGAAAAAAGTATTTTCTCTGGTGAGTGGATAAAAAATTAGAGGTCATAGATTCAAAATTATGATCAAAAGAATTAGAGGGACAAAATGTTTCACTCAGCATTGTAGAGATCTGGAACATGGCTTCTGAAAATACAGGGAAGATGACTCCCCAATAATCTTGAGATGGACTTGGAGACGTACTTGAGAATGAGGAGCTTACAAGAGGACTGGTAAAAAAAATAAGGCTTGGGATTAAGCATAGTTGCTCTTTCAATTTGCAATCACAGAAAGGAAGGGCACAATACCATGCTTCCGTACCATATATTTTTACGATCCCAAAAATCACAAAAGTTCCAGAAACTTCCACTCTCTCAACAAATACCCTCAAATGGCTTCACAACATCCTGAAAAGGGCAGACCTTCATTTTCCACTCCTTCTAAGCTTAATGATATTGACCTAACTAATTAGTTTCTCATATTCAGAGATCTGTTTTCATGTTTTTGATCATGAATATGCATGTGGTCCCCTTCTAATGTTAAAGTCTAGTGGTTATATTGTTCAGATAACGTATGCAGGTTCATGATACATGACTACTCTACACCAGTTAATGTGATGCAGACTGCCTATTAATTTCCAGGTCCTTGTGAGGATCATAATGAATAGCCAGCATCAACCATATTGTTGAGTGGCTGAATACCTCAGCAATGAGCTGTAACTATTAGAGGTTAATGTATTAAAGCTACTCTCCACAACTTAAAAGCCAACCTACGCCTCTTAAAAAAGAGATTCATTGCGAATGGATTAAGCAATGGAAGTTGCTGTGCATGCCAGTCTGATATGGAAAGGACTGAATAATGGCATAACGTGGAGGTGACAATCCTCAAGGTTCTCAGGTGCTTCACTGGAGACCCATACTAACTAACATTTAACAGGAAAAGATGTTGGGTAACAAGAAGCAGCAGGAAATAATTGTTTGTTTGGTGGCACATGTATCTGAATTTCCTTACCTTTGTAGGGGAGATCAGGGGCTTGCTTACCATCATTTAAACTGTCATTGTAGAAACAACATTAGGTTGAAATCATCAAGGCTAATGACATTCTCACTTTTAAGGAGTTAGGTGAAAGAACAATTCTTATTGGCTAGGTGGGGAGCAAATAGAGGAGACATCTCATTATGGAAAGTGTTGACAGAAATCCTACGCAAAGATCCAGACAAAGGAAACACTGCATGTGGCAAAATGCCATTGACACTGGTCATATGAGGACTGGGAATAAAAGTCATTGCTGGGATGTTGGCCATTCCTTATGGGTGCCCTTGAGGTCCCCACACTTTAGGGGAAAGCTTAAGTCTCCACAATCCTGGTTTACTTTCCCCAATCTCCATCCTGAGACCTTCCCGAACCCTCTTGCAATTGTACCACCTGAAAATTTGTTACAAACTGTTCCAATACTTCCTTGAAGATTCGGGTTGGATTGAAAGTAACTCTATCACTCTGATCTAGTCAAAACCACATCTTGCTATTCAGTGAAGCAACATACTGGAGCCACCATACAATATACTTACGTAAACCACGTCTTTGTCCTTTTTTTAGCATTTGTTTTGGGATTGTAGAGAAGAAAATATCAGCTGTTTGTTCTATATATTGACTGAGTGGCTATAAATGTCACTCAATGTTTCTTACTGAATCTGAAAAAAAAGGATACTTTTTTTAGGGTTTAGTTGTCAAAATCTGGTGCATCTCATTAAAATTGGCCTGACATTTATAAGTTGAGCTTAGCAAGCAGTTCAATGAGCTACATTTCATTGAACAAATTGCACAGTTCTGTTAATCCTGACAAAAATGCCAATGAACAGATTCAATTGTTGCATGTTCAACACAAACAAACAGTCTCCTATAAAAACGGAAAGAATTGTGGATGCTGCAAAACAGAAATTGCTGGAAAAGCAAGGTCTGGCAGTCTCTGAAGAGAAATTAGAGTTAATGTTTCAGGTCCGGTGACTCTTCTTCAGAACTGCTATACTTAGGTTTATCATTTATAATTTTTTGAAATTCAAATTGTCCACATGGACAACTTCATCAGATAATAGAGATAACACAGTGTGGAGCTGGAGGAACACAGCAGGCCAAGCAGCATCAGAGGAGCAGGAATGTTGACATTTTGGGTCAGGACCCTTATTCAGAAATGTCAACTTTCCTGCACCTCTGAGGCTGCCTGATCTGCTGTGTTCCTCCAGCTCTACAGCATGTTATCTCTGACTACAGCATGAACAGTTCTTGCTGTCTCTGAGTGAGTTATAACTCCATTGTGAAGCCTCCAGCATCTGCAGTTCTTGCTATCTCTTCATCTGATAATAGTTTGCAGAATGTTTTCTTCACAGCAGAACAACATTTTAGCCCCTTGAATTCCCTGAATATGCAATATCTTTAATGCTATAGGGTATATTCAATCGTTCCTGAAACAGGCAGAAAGATTACACTGCGTGACAATGCCATGTCCATTCTGTCCGATGGAGGCAACACACAAACTTCATCCTGCCTGTTTATTTTAATAATAGCAATATGCAGCCCAATGCTAAACGCAATATTGAATGATTACATGCTTCAACCCTGGCCTTTCAGCTGGTTCACTTTTTTCTTTTCATTTTATCTTTCATTTAGTAATTGTATGTTTAAGATGTGATGGGTCTTCGTGGTAATTTAAGCCTCAAGCTACAGTCTTCCTCCTAAACATTTCTTCAACCTCACTCTCTTTCTTTGAATACCTTCTTCATTCCACAACACATTCCCCTTCCTATTAAGCCCTTGCTTAGAACCAAAGGACCATAGAAATGATACTGCACAGAAGGAGGCTATTCTGCCCATCTTGTCAATGCTTGTTCAATGAATATTTATCCTCTGTGTTCACCGTGGAGAAAGACATGAAGAATTGGGGATGGGGAAGTTAGTGGCGATAACTTGGGGACAGTCCAAATCACAGTAAAGGAGGTGTTGGAATTATTAGTTGTGTGAAGGTGGATAAATCTCCTGGTCCAACCAGATATACACAAGAACCCTGCAAAAGTCATAGAGTCATAGAATAACACAACATGGAAACAGGCCCTTCAGTCCAAATTGGTCCATGTTGACTGTGGTGCTCACTCAGCTAATTCCAATTGCTCGCATTTGGTCTATATCCCTCTAAACCCTTCCCATCTATGTAACTATCCAAATGTTTTTTAAATGTTGCAACTGTACCTGCCTCAACCACTTTCTCTGGCAGCCCATTCCATAAAGGCACCACTCTCTATGTGGAGAAGTTGCCCCTCAGGTTCTTCTTAAATCTATCTCCTCTCACCTTAAACCTATGCCCTCTAGTTTTCAATTCCTGATCCCTGGGAAAAAGACTATATGCATTCATCCTATCTATATCCCTCATAATTTTATACACCACAATAAGGTCGCCCCTCATTCTCCTACGTTTCAAGGAATAAAGTCCTATCCAGGCCATCCACTCCCCATAACTCAGGCCTACTAGTCCTGGCAACATCCTCATAAATCTTCTTTGCACACTTTTCAGTTTAACTATGACTTTCCTATAACAGGGTGACAATAGTCCAGGTGCGGCCTCACCAATGACTTATACAACTTATACAACTTATAACATAATGTCCCAAATCCTATACTCAATGCCTTAATCAATGAAGTCCAGCATGCTAAATGCCTTCTTCACCTCCCTGTCCACCTGCGATGCTGCTTTCAACAAACTATGTACTTGTACTCCCCTTCTGTTTCACAACATGCCTCAGGACCTTACCATTTACTGTATAAGTCCTTTCTTGATTTGACATTCCAAAGTGCAACACCTCACACTTATTTGTAATGAATTACATTTGCCAATCCTCAGCCGACTTTCCCAACTGATCAAGATCCCTCTGTAATTTTTGATAAGCTTCTTTGCTATCAATGATACCTCATAATTTTGTATCATCTGCAAACTAATCGTGCCTTGTACATTCACATCCAGATCATTTATGTAAATAACAAATAACAAAGGTCCCAGCACCGAAACCTGTGGCTCACCACTAGTCACAGGCCTCCAGCCTGAGAAACAACCTTCAACCATTACCCTCTACTTCCTACCATTGAGCCAATTTTGAATCCAAGTAGCTACCTCTCCATGGATCCTATGCGAACCAACCTTCATGACGAGCCTGTCGTGCGGGACCTTGTCAAAGCCCTTACTAAAGTCCATATAGACAACATCCACTGCACTACCCTCATCCATCCTCGTGGTTACCTCTTCGAAAAACTCTAAAAGATTTGTCAGACATGACTTTCCAAGCACAAACACGACTATACCTAATCAGACCTTGACTATCCAAGTGTCGGTTGATGCTGTCCCTCAGTATCCTCTCTAATAACTTGCTTACCACTGATGTCAAGCACACTGGTCTGTAGTTCCCTGGTTTGTTTTTGCTACCTTTCTTAAACAATAGAACAACATTAGCCATCCTGTAGTCTTCTGCAACTTCACCAATGGCTAAAAATAAAAAAAGAAGAAATAGGGAGGGAGGTAAAAGAAGTGGGGGAGTGGCATTGCTAATCAGGGATGGTATCACAGCTGCAGAAAGGGAGGTCATCGAGGAGGGTTTGTCTACTGAGTCAGTATGGGCGGAAGTCAGAAACAGGAAACGAGCAGTCATTTTATTGGGAGTTTTCTATAGACCGCCCCCAAGAGACACTGAGGAACAGATTGGGAGGCAGATTTTGGAAAGGTGCAGAAGTAATAGGGTTGTTGTCATGGGTGACTTCAACTTCCCTAATATTGACTGGAACCTCCTAAGTGCAAATAGTTTGGATGGAGCAGATTTTGTCAGGTGTGTCCAGGAAGGATTTCTGACTCAATATGTAGATAGGCCAACTAGAGGGAAGACCATATTGGATTTGGTGCTTGGCAATGAACCAGGCCAGGTGACAGATCTCTCGGTGGGAGGGATTTTTATCTTTATTAGTTAATGGGATGAAGACGTCGCTGGCTAGGCAGCACTTATTGTCCATCCCGAATTGCCCAGAGGGCAGTTCACAGTCAACCACATTGCTGTGGGTCTAGAGTCACATGTAGGTCAGACCAGGTAAGGATGGTAGTTCCCTTCCCCTAAAGGACATTAGTGAACCAGATGGGTTTTTCCCGACAATTGGCAATGGATTCATGGTCATCATCAGATATTTAATTCCAGATATTTTTATTTAATTCAAATTCCACCATCTGCCATGGCGGAATTTAAACCCAGGTCCCCAGAATGCTATCCAGGTCTCTGAATTAACAGTCCAAAAATAATACTACTCAGCCATTGCCTCCCCTTAATTTCGGTGACAGAGATCACAACTCCCTGACCTTTATAAAGTCATGGAGACAGACAGGAGCAGACGATAGGGGAAAGTATTTAATTGGGGGAGGGGGAATTACAATGCTATTAGGCAAGAACTACAGAGCATTCAAGAGGAAGAAGGAAGCTTACTTAAGGTTGAGGAAGGAAGGATTGGGCAAGGGTCTAGAGGGCTACAAGGTATCCAGGAAGGGATTGAAGAATGGACTTAGGAGCGCTAGAAGGGCGTATGAAAAAGAAAAAGCGGGTAGGATTAAGAAAAACCCAAAGGCGTTCTATACTTATGTGAGGAACAAGAGGATGGCCAGAGTGAGGGTACAGTTGATCAGGAATAGTGGAGAGATCCTGTGCATGGAGTTGGAGGAGGTAGGGGAAGTCCTTAATGAATACTTTGCTTCAGTATTCACCAGTGAGAGGGACATTGATGTTTGTGAGGACAGTGTGAAACAGGCTGATATGCTCAAACAGGTTGATGTTAGGAAGGAGGATGTGCTAGAAGTTTTGAAAAACATGAGGATAGATAAGTCTCCTGGGCCAGATAGGATATAACCAAGGTTGCTACGGGAAGTGATGGAAGAGATTGCTGTGCCTCTGGTGATGACCTTTGCATCCTCACTGTCCACTGGAGTAGTACCAGAAGATTAGAGGGTGACAAATGTTATTCCCTTGTTCAAGAAAGGGAATAGGGATAATCCTGGGAATTACAGAACGGTCAGTATTACTTCTGTGGTGGGCAAATCATTGGAGAGGATTCTGAGAGATAGTATTTATAATTATTTAGAAAAACACAGTTTGATTAGAAATAGTCAGCATGGCTTTGTGAGGCGCAGATCATGCTTCACAAGCCTTATTGAATTCTTTGAGGATGTGACAAAACATATTGATGAAGGTAGAGCAGTGGATGTGGTGTATACGGATTTTAGCAAGGCATTTGATACGGTTCACCATGGCAGGCTCATTCAGAAATTGAGGAGGCATGGCATTCAGGGAAATTTGGTTGCCTGGATACACAATTGGCTCTCCAATTGAAGACAGAGGGTGGTAATAGATGGAAAGTATTCAGCCTAGAGCTCAGTGACCAGTAGTGTTCTGCAGGGATCTGTTCTGGAACCTCTGCTCTTTGTGACCTTTATAAATGACTTGGATGAGGAAGTGGAAGGGTGGGTTAGTAAGTTTGCGATGACATGAACGTTGGTGGAGTTGTGGATAGTGTGGAGGGCTGTTGTAGGTTGCAAGGGGACATTGACAGGATGCAGAGCTGGTCAAAGAAGTGGCAGATGGAATTCAACCCAGAAAAGTGTGAAGTGATTCATTTTGGAAGATTGAATTTGAATGCAGAATACAGGGTTAATGGAAGGATTCTTGGCAGTGTGGAGGAACAGAGGGATCTTGGGGACAACATCCATAGATCCCTCAAAGTTGCTACCAAAGTTGATGGGTTTGTTAAGAAGGCATATGGTATGTTGGCTTTCATTGGCAGGAAAATTGAATTTAAGAGCCGTGAGGTTATGCTGCAGCTCTATTAAACCCTGGTTAGACAACACTTGGAATATTGTGTTCAGTTCTGCTTGCCTCATTTTCGGAAGGATGTAGAAGCTTTAGAGAGGGTGCAGAGGAGATTTGCCAGGATGATGCCTGGACTGGAGGGTAGGTCTTATGAGGAAAGTTTGAGGGAGCTAGGGTTTTCTTATTGGAGCAAAGAAGGATGAGAGGTGACTTGATAGAGGTGTACAAGATGATGAGAGGCATGGATAGAATGGAAACCCAGAGACTTTTTCCCAGGGTGGAAATGACTATTATTAGGTGGCATAATTTTAAGGTGATTGGAGGAAGGTAGAGGGGAGATGTCAGAGGTAGGTTCTTTACACAGAGAGTGGTGGGTGCGTGGAATGCGCTGCCAGCAGTGGTAGTGGAGTCAGATACGTTAGGGACATTCAAGCACCTCTTGGATAGGCAAATGGATGCTGGTAAAATGTAGGGTATGCAGGGTAGTTTGATCTTAGAGTAGGATAATAGGTCGGCACAACATCATGGGCCGAAGGGCCTGAACTGTGCTGTACTGTTCTATGTTCTATGTAATTTCTGTAAGGTCCTCTGCAATTTATTCCCGAGCCTTCCATAACCTTTGAGGACAGACTTGATCAGGTCCAGGGGATTTATCCACCTTCATGCTCTTTAAGGCTGCAAACGCCTCCTCTCTGGTAATGTATATATCCCCACTCGTTTCCCTTACTTCCTTAGCATTCATGACCCTCTCCTCAGCAAACACTGAGGGGAAATATTCATTAAAAATCTCCCCCATTTCCTGTGGCTCTACACATAGATTGCCATGCTGATCTTTAAAAGGACCTTTTCTCTCCCTAACCACCCTTTTTACTCTTAATATAGCTATAGAATCTCTCAGGATTATCTTTAACCTTACCTGCCAGGTCCATCTCATACCCTCTTTTTGCTCTTCTGATTTCCCTCTTAAATGTGTCCCTACACTTTTATAGTCATCTAGGGATTCACTTGAGCAAGATAGCTTAAACCCAATGTATGCCACCTTCTTTTTCCTGACCAGAGCCTCAATATCCCTCGTCAGCCAGCGATCCCTAAACCTGCCAGCTTTTCCTTTCAACCTAACAGGACATACTGTCCCTGGACTCTTGATATCACACTTTTAAAAGCTTCATATTTGCCAATCGTTCCTTTTCCTTCAAATAGACTCACGCAATCGACCTCTGCTAGATCTTACCTAATGGCGCCAAAATTGGCCCTGCTCCAGTTTAAGCATCTTAACCTGTGGACCTGTCCTACCTTTTTCCATAACTATGTTAAAACTAAGAGAGTTATGGTCACTGGATCCAAAGTGCACTCCAACTGACACTTCAGTCACTTGCCCGACCTCATTTCCTCAGAGGAGGTCCAGTATTGCACCCTCCCGAGTAGGGCCCTCTACATGTTGTTTTAGGAAAAAGAAGATGCTGAAGAAAAAGTTGTGGGCACCCTGGCTGATATATATGCATCATTGTTAGCCACAGGTGAGGTCCTGGAAGACTGGAAGGTAGCGAATGTTGTGCCCTTATTAAAGAGGGGCTGCAAAGAAAATCCTGGGAATGATAAACCAGTAAGCCTAACATCTGTGCTGGGTAAGTTACTTGAGAATATGCTGAAGGATAAAATGTACATGCATTTGGAAAGACAGTGTTTGATTAAGAATAGTCGGTTTGGCTTCTTGCGTGGGAGATTATGCCTCACAAATTTGTTAGACTTCTTTGATGAAGTGATCAGGAAGGTTGATGAGGCCAGGGCAGTAGACATAGTCTTATGTGGATTTCAGTAAGGCCTTTGATAACGTTGCACATGGTGGGCTGCTGTGGAAGTTTAGAGCCCATGGATTCCAGGGAGAGTTGGCAAATTGGATACACAATTGGCTTGATGGTAGGAAGCAGAAAGTAATAGGGGAAGGATGCTTGTCAGATTGGAGGCCTGTGACTGGTGGTGTGCCTCAGCGGTCAGTGCTGGGCCCATTGCTGTTTGCTATCTATATCAATGATTTGGGTGAGAATGTACAAGACATGATTAGTAAGTTTGTGGATGACACTGAAATAGGCAGTATCGTGTACATTGAGGAAGGTTATCAGAAATTGCAGCAGGATCTTGATCAGCTGGGGAAGTGGGCCGTGAAATGGTAAATGGAGTTTAATATAGATAAGTATGAGGTGTTGCATTTTGGAAAGTCAAATCAAGGTAGGAGTTTCATGGTGAATGGTATGCTTTAAGGAGTGTAATGGAACAGAGAGACCCTGGGGTTCAGGTGCATGGTTCTCTGAAAGTTGAGTCACAGGTAGACAGGGCAGTGAAGAAGGCTTTTAGCACACTGACAATCATCAGTCAGGACATGGAGTATAGAAGTTGGGAAGTTACGCTGCAGTTGTACAGGATGTTGGTGAGGCCGCACTTGGAGTATTGTGTTCGGTTTTGGTCACCTTGTTGGAAGGATGTTATTAAACTGGAAAGAGTGCAGAAGAAATTTACAAGGATGTTGCTAGGCTGAAGAAACTGAGTAATAGCTAAGAAGTTGGACCAGCTAAGACTTTTTTCTTTAGAGCGTCGGAGACTGAGGGTTGATCTTATCGAAGTGTCTAAGATCATAAGAGGCATGGATCGGGTGAATGCACTCAGTCTTTTTCCCAGGGTTGTGGAATCGAGGACTAAGGGCATCAGTTTAAGCTAAGAGGGGAAAGAATACATGGGAACCTGAGGGGGAACTTTTTTATACAGAGGGTGGTATGCATATGGAATGAGATACTGGGGATGTTGTCGACCTAGGTACATTAACAACATTTAAGAGGCATTTGGATAAATATATGAATAGCAAAGGTTTGGAAGTATATGAGCCAAGTGCAGGGAAATAGAGTTAGCATGGATGGACATTTTGGTCGGTATGGACCCATTTAGGCTGAAAGGCCTGTCTCCGTGCTGTAGATCTCTATGACTCTATGACTATCCAAAAATGCCCGTATGCCCTTTCAAATTCCACCTTCCTGCACACAACCCCAAGACCTGCAGCTTCATCAAAAGGTACTCAGTGTTCGAAAAGAATAGAACACAGTCACTCCTTACAGTTGAATAAATAATGCTTAGACTTCACATTCCTGACACTGCTCAGAGTCACAGTTCTCAGTAAAAATCTAAACCCAGCTTTAAATCTTCAAGTAGATATTTTAATTGAAACCAAAAATATACTTCAATATATTAACTTAATAATGCTTTGTGAACTTAATTTGTTTTCCAAAAAAACTTTGTTTAAATGTTTATTTTGGATATTAGAAACTTCAGCTGTTGTAGGAACAGAAATGGATGAAAAAACATACATAAAACATATTGAACATTTTTGTAATTCCCCAGGAGCCAGATTATACAATCCCAAGATGGTATATTCTAACTGGACAATAGCAGAGAAGTCCATGTTGCACTGTGTGGCCTTTAACCTACATATACCTACAAGAAGAGCATTAATTTCCAAAGGGAATGTGCATCACAAATATTCAAAATACAGTATTTTGTTCTTTTTACAATTTGAGAAGCAGCATTTATCAGTTATGTAGAAAATACTAATGGCATGGAGAAAAATGTTTCCTTGACCTTCAATGTTTATGAAAAGAGCTTTTCCAAACTTATCACTATCAAAAGAAGTCAGATTCTAAGAAAATGTATAATTTGACAAAATCCTAAACTGTTCTTGGTTATTATTGTTATTATTTGCTTCTGAATTCATCCTCGTTCTTTACATAGCTGATTTGGATATTAGACCAATGCTCTCCCTATAAATGATGAAAAAATTGATAAATTAAGAATATATTTTAAAAACTGAAGAAAAGGTAACATTTATAAACAACAGAAAGGCTCTGTCATAAAGTTCAAATTCATACCACAAAGTTCTCAGTTTGCTAATAAAAGTTTATTTATAATCAATTGCAACCTTTAAAACAATGGTAAATAACAGGCAGTGTTTGAAGAACTATAGAATTTGACCTTGGAAATACAGGAGGAAGATTTATTCTATGTGGCAAAATCATGAACATTTTTGCTATGCATAAGTCCCTAGTCACCAGAAAGGCTGCTGTTCTTTTAATCAACCTATTCAGGCCTGTTATGACATACCTTTGGAGCAGGTAGGACTTGAATGCTATCCCCTGCTACCACACCCCAATCTTCTCTGCTTTAAAGAAAACAATCCAAGCATATCCAGTCTCCCCTAAAAGCTCAATTTCTCCATCCCAGGCGACATCTAGGTGAACCTCCTTTCCTTATCCTCTCTCGTGCTATCACATCTTTCCTTTAATGAGGTGACCAGAACTGCACACAGTACTCCAGTTGTGGCCTAACCAACACACTGTACAACTCCAGCACTACTTCCATGCTCTTATACTCTATGCTACAACTGATAAAAGCAATGTCCCATATGCCTTCTTAACTATCCTATTCATGTCCGCTGCCAAATTCAGGGATCTGTGAATAATTACCCCAAGACCTCTCTGTTCCCCATAATCTACACAGTTTCCTGCCATGCATTAAATACTTCCACATCCTGTTTCTTCTTCCAAAGTGCATCACCTCACACCTATCAGGTTAAATATCATCTGCAACTTGTCTGCTCACCTGAGAGGACTCTGAAAGTTTCCAGAGGGATATCGATAGTTTAAGTGAGTGGGCAAACGTCTGGCAGATGGAAGTACAATGTTGATAAATGTGGAGTTATCCATTTTGGTAGGAATAGCAGTAAAAAGGACTATTATTTGAACGGTAAAAAATTGCTGTATGCTGCTGTGCAGAGGGGCATGAGTGTCCTTGTGTATGAATTGCAGAAGGTTGGTTTGCAGGTGCAACAGATAATTAAGAAAGAATTTTGTCCTTCATTGGTAAAGGGATTGAATTTAAAAGCAGGGAGGTTATGTCACAGATGCGTAGGGTGCTGGTGAGGCCAGATCTGGAGTAATGTGTGCAGTTTTTGTCTCCTTATTTGAGAAAGGATGTACTGGCACTGGAGAGGGTGCAGAGGAGATTCACCTGGTCGATTCCAGAGTTGAGAGGGTTGGCTTATGAGGAGATACTGAGTAGACTGGGATTATATGATTTGGAATTTGGAAGAATGAGGGGCAAATCTTATAGAAATATATAAAATTATGAAGGGGATAGATAAGATAGAAGCAGGGAGGATGTTTTCGCTGGCGGGTGAAACTAAAAGCATAGCCTCAAAATTAGGGGGAGCAGATTTAGGAATGAATTGAGGAGGAACTTCTTCACTAAAGGGTTGTGAATCTGTGGAATTCCCTGCCCAGTGAAGTAGTTAAGGTTTCTTCATTGAATGTTTTTAAAGCTAAGATAGATAACTTTTTGAACAGTAAAGGAATTAAGGGTTATGGTGAGAGGGTGGATAAGTGGAGGTGGGGCCACAAAAAGATCAGCCATGATCTTATTGGATGGCAGAGGGCTCAAAGTGCCAGATGGCCTACTTCTGCTCCTGGTTCTTATGTTCTTATGTCTGTATCTTCCTCCAACCTACAACCATCTTCTTCATTATTCACTCTACCAGTCTTGGTGTCATCTGCAAACTTTTAACATTCCCCCCACATTATCATCTATATCATTTATGTATATAACAAATAGTAGGGGTACCAGTACACATTCTTTATGGTACACTGCAGGACACTGGCCTCCACTCACTCAAACAGCCTTCTGCCACTACACTTTGTGTCCTATTACTGAGCCATTTTATGAACCATCTCGCAAAGTTTTCTCAATTCCATATGCTTCTCAATCAGTTTCCCATGTTGGACCTTGTCAAAAGCTTTGCTGAAATCCATATAAACTACATCAATTGTACTTCCCTCATCCACACACTTGATCACATTTTTAAAAAATTCTAACAAAATTGTTAGACATGATCTTCCGCTGACAAAACCATACTGACTATCACTAATTAGCCCATGGCTTTCCAAGTGGGTATTAATTCACTCCTTCAGAATTTTCTCCGTTAGCTCCCCTGACATGAGACTCACCAATCTGTAATTTCCTGGTTCATCTCTATTATCCTTCTTAAAATGTGGAAACATATTTGCCGTCTTCCAGGGCTATGACACCTCCCCCATGGCCAGAGAGGAATTAAGAATTTGTGTCAGAGACCCTGCAATTTTCTGCCCAACCTTCCTCAACAGCCTGGCATGCAATTGATCTGGGCGGGGGTATTTTTCTGTTTTTAATGCTGACAGACCTTCCAATACCTCCCCATTTCCTATGTCAAACTGTGAAAGTTCCTCACAGTCACTTTTCCCGACTTCTGTTCCAACATTCTCCTTTACTAGCATGAAGACCAAAGAGGATATTCATTTGACATCCTTCCAATATCCTGCAGCTTCACACACAGATTACCCCCTTGTCCCTAATGGGCTCTACTCTTTCCCAGGTTAGGCTTTTCCCTTTAATGTATTTATAATGAACTAGGACATAAACTAGGACTCTCCAAGAATGCAAACTTCAAAGGCAAACAAGTAATTCTGCAAGCTCTAGTGGCAAGACATGCTCGAACTTACAAGTAGAAACATAGGAGAATAGGAACAGGAGCAGGCCATTTAGGCCCCAAGCCCGTTCTCCTATTCAGTGAGATCATGGAAGATTTATGGCCTAACTGCATATAACTGCCTTTAACTCTTATCCCTTAATATCTTTGATGAATACAAATTTATCTCAGACATAAAAATAAATTTAAGTGGGTTGAGATTCCCCCACATGGGTGCAGTAAAAATAAACAAAAGTTTGGCACATGAATCTACCTATCCTGCCGGTATTAATAGACATTGATTAACTAATCAAGTTAGATAAAGCATGTCAATTCTATCAATTTCAATAATTGAGATGACCTCCTTTCCCACACAATATTTCTTTGACGATAACGTAAGATTGCAACTGATATTTTACTTGGCCGCAGGCAGTGTTATATTCTGGTGATTGACTACCTCACCAAATTCATTTTTGTGCAACAAACCAAGGATATCACCAGTACTTGTTTGTTGATACTTTGAAAGTAACAGTCAATCTAGTCAGATTACTTAAATAAATTGTGTCTGATAGCAGTCTCCAAAATGCAATGCATCCTTCCAAGATGTGCAAGAAACAGGGTGTTCATCATAATACCTCTTCAACTCACGAATCTCAACTGCACACTCTCGCAGAACATACTGTTTGCATGATAAAATCTATGATCTTTAAATATAAAGCAACTTGCCAAGATTTTTGGATAGTTGAATCTATACGCTAATCAAATTGCAATGGTTTCCCCTCACCAGCTGCTTTCATGTTTGGAAGAGAGATCCACACAGCTCTTCCCTCCACATTCTGAACACAAGTGCACAATTTATTGTTGGAAAGGTGGCAGAAAATGATACAAGAACATGATTAATGAACATGATGACTGTTATCTGAATTTTAACCAGGACAAAGCAGATGTGTTTGAGACTTTCATATATACACATAGATTTGCGAAGGTAATATGTTTTTGTGCCTTAACTAAATCATCTGACATTGTAATGAGCAGACATAATAACGGGTCTATATATCAAACACCTCACACATGATGATGACTCTGATACTGAATTTATCATGGGATACAACAACATCCATCCACAAGGTTGGAGTGCACAGTGCAGAGTGAAGCTACACTGCTAAGTCATGACAATTACTTAAGGAGTAGTTCTTGTACTTTACTGAATGACGTTTTGAATCTATAGTGACAGTATATTAATATGCATCCTTGTACATATCTTCAGAATAGGGTTCCCAAACTTTGATGAAAGTGTTTTTGCATAGATTTCATAGCAGATGAGCCTATACTTTCATGACATGAAATGGCATCGTGACATGTAACATTCTGGTGCAAAGGTATCTGCTGCGGCTTCAGTCACTCTTTTTGTGTAAGGACATCTATGTAGTGTCTTTAGTCAGTAAGCTATGTGTATGTAGCAGACATACACATTATGGCAGAATTTGACAACGTCTAGGTGATTGACACAAAATATGAAAACTTTAAATCTTTATTAAATTTCTTGACAAACATGACAAGAAATAAAGTAAACGCCGAATCAGAGTGAATTTACACAATTACCTAATTCATTTCTTTAATGCTTTGGACACTTACACCAATTTCTACTAACCTCTTTTCACTCAGGTACTAGACTTAAGATTAAAAAAAGGGTCAGAGTCGCCCAGCAATTCAACACAATTTTATTCACAAAATACACAAAAGACACAAAACGGGCCATATGGCAAAGTGATAAAACTCATGATTCTTACATTAATTACTCTACTGACCACAGTCATAAGTCTTTGCGCGGTGACCTTCAGGTTGAACCATGACAGTTATCTCTCTCTCTCTCTCTCTCTGTCTCTTTCTCCCTCTCCAGGTGTTTGCAACTCTGTTGTTGGGACTGGTGGAATCTTCACTGATGGCTGCCAGGTGTACCTACTTATCTCCCGCTGCTGCATCCTTCCAGAATATTCTCTGGCCCTCAGCTAATTGGCCTGCCAGGTCAAGGTCACAGCCTCCAATGGAATATCCAATGTCGTATTTGGAAGATGCTGGGGCTGCCCTCAGTGCCCCTCCTCTGATGTATCAAGGGCACATTCCCCTCTTATAAAGATGGTTATGGCAGGAACCTAGGATTCTGTTAAGTCTGCTCGCTGCACTTCAATACACAAACCAGCCTAATTTTCCAGGGCAAGTCTAGGCTTGTTCTTCTTGTTCTTGCCTACCTTTGTCTTGTGTGTATGCTTTGCACTTGACCTGGTCTGAAAGTCCCATTCTGGTTTCAATCCTTGCCATTTAGGCCCTGACTTATCTGGCCAAAATGCCTTGATGTTCATGAAATTGTTATTGTACTATAAACTGTATTCATGGTCTCAACTATGAGAAGATTTTACTTTTATCTGACAAAGAGAAGTACAAATTAAATTAGTTACTATTAATTTACTGTTCACCCTAACTTCGGCATTTAATTGCTGATATTACTGGTCAGATTTCCTACGTACTGTACATCTATTAACTTCAGTCACCTGGGTTAGACTGAAATTTTTTACCTGCCTCAAAATTATGAACACTTTATTGCCCAAAGAACGAATACCATGCATCTGAATTTGTAGGCAGAAGCTTGGAATACAATTTGTTGAAGCTCAATAGTACCAATGGTAATGTTAGAATGATGTTTTCCAACTGCTTGTGAACTTTGTAGAAATGGTGGGTATGTGGCAGGGGAGATACAAGGAGAAACTTTGCAGTTTTATTTCCTTAGAAATTTTACCTGTGCATATTTACTTCAAAAAGATTAACTAACATGGCAATTAATGGTAGCACAAATTGCCCTTGGGTTGTTGGAATGTAGAAAGGGAATAAAGGGATACAAGTCCTGTAGGTGAAGACAGTTGTAGTATAGAAGGGCAAAATGTATCGGCGCAGGCTTGGAGGGCTGAAGGGCCTGTTCCTATGCTATATTGTTCTTTGTTCTTTGCTCTTTGTTCTACTCATTGGCATGGAAATATATTGTTCAAATATATTATACAATAATGTATATATTAAGAAAGGTACTGTACTGATGCTGTTTGTATGTAGGTGTTCCTAAGGCAGTGCTGTTAAGTGACTTAATAAGAAACTGGACACAACAAAAATTAGTATTTATCTCCAAATCCTGCACATGGGGAATTCTTAACTTTAGGAAGAAATGCAATCCCACATCTCTGAAGTAATTGTATTATCTCAGCAAATCGTTTCTTGCTTTCAACATAACTGACATTCAAGGAATGACATAAAATGTAACTTCAGTGTTAAGATGGAAAAGTTGAGAAATGTAAAAGAATGCCTTTTGGAGGAGGTGTGTTTGGCATAATCTAGAGAGGTAAATAAAGCAAGATAGAACCTAACTTTAGTTAATACATCCAAAAAAATGCAAAATGTGGATAGATATATAAAAGATATTAAAATATAAAAGCTGTAGAGTGTCATGTTTACCATTTTAGCAATCATTTACATTGAACGAAAATGAACAATCGTACAAAATCAATCAAAAATGTTTTTCTTTGTACGTGATAAGATCTGATTGTCTATGACTACTATTAGATATAATATGCGCAAGAGGGAAAGAATTAATTTGAATGTTTCCAAGACTGAAGATTCAGCAGTGCCAGATGGTCTCTACAAGGCCTAACGTTGTCAAATTCCTACACTGTCTCACATACAGACCAAGGTATGTTTTTAATTCAATTATTGAGGGCGTTGCTGGCTAGGCAGCATTTATAGCCCATCCCTAATTGCCCAGAGGGCAGTTAAGAGTCAACCACATTGCTGTGGGCCTCGTGTCACATGTAGGCCAGACCAGGTAAGGATGGCAGTTTCCTTCCCTAAAGAACAATAGTGAACCAGATGGGTTTTTCCAACAATTGACAATGGATTCATGGTCATCATTAGACTCTTAATTCCAGATATTTATTGAATTCCCCCATGGCGGGATTTGAACTTGGGTCCCCTGGACATTATCTGGGTCTCTGAATTAACAGTCCAGCAATAATACCACTAGGCCGTCGCTCCCCCCAAATCAAGTAATGCAAAACTGGGCCCAACATATGTCCTGAAGTATAAAGTATTTTTGTTTTACTTATTTGCATGGAATGGAAAACAATTACAATGGCAGATGGAGACTAGCATATTTGATGTGATTTATTTATTGTTGTCACATTATACTTAAGTACAGGGAAATGTTTGGTTTTGTGTACAGTATAGGCATATCATAACATACAGGGACATACAGATGATAGGGTGATTGAACAGATTGAGGCATACAAAGTTACAGCTGCACAAGAGGTGTACAAAAGCAAGATCAACGTAGGAATGAAATTTGCAGTCCAATGGCAGCAGGGAAGAAGCTGTTCTTGAACCCATTGGTACATATGTTTAAGTTTTTATATCTTCTGACAGTAGAGGCCTTTGATGTCGGCAGCTTTTCCATGGCAACGATAAGTGCAGATGGAGTCGTTGGATGGGAAGTTGGCTTGTGAGATGGCCTGGGCTGTGTTCACAACTTTCTGTAGTTTTTTACAGTCCTGAGCAGAGAGTTACCATACCAAGCCGTGATGCACCCAGATAGAATGCTTTCTATGTTGCATCTGTAAAGGTTGGTGAGGGTCCTATGGACATGCCGAATTTCCTTATCCTCATGAGGAAACAAGTGTTGTTGTGCCTTCTGGATCATCATATCTACGTGGGTGGTTCAGGACAGATGGTTGGTTATCGTTGCTCCCAGGAACTTGACGGTGTTGACCTTCTCCACCTCAGCTCCGTTAATGTAGATGGAAGGGGTGTCCTCCTTTCGTTCCGAAGTCGATGTGCAGCTATTTAGTTTTGCTGACATTGAGGGAGAGATTGTTATCTTTGCACCATGACACCAAGCATTCTATCTCCTTTTTGTATTCTGTCTCGTCATCATTTGATATCCGGGCTATTTTGTCAAAACATGATGCATCTATGCTTGTAAACTTCAACATACGTTACTGGAATTCCATCCATTCTAATGATAAATGTCAGTGTTGTGTTTTGATAAGCATGCTAAGGATATATATTAATCAGAATTGTGACTTGTGTACTTTGGTTTACTTAATGAGTCATAATACGTGCATAATGAATGATAATTATTCGATGAAAGACAAATAATCATAGCTCATAGAATCTCTACAGTGTGGAAACAGGGTCTTCGGCCCAACAAGTCCACACCGACCTTCAGAGCATCCTACCCAGACCATCACGCTATAACCCACCTAATCTGCACATCCCTGAAATCTATGGGCAATTTAGCGTGGCCAATCCACCTAGCCTGCACACCTTTGGACTGTGGGAGGAAACCGGAGTACCCAGAGGAAACCCACGCAGACATGGGGAGAAGGTGCAAACTCCACACAGACAGGGTGGAATCGAATCCGGGTTCCTGGCGCTGTGAGGCAGCAGTGCTAACCACTGAAAATAATGTTCTCTTGTATAAGCAAATTAAATTATAGTTGTAAAACAATCAACCGAGATCAATAATAAGAAATAAAACAATAATTTTTGGCAATTCCACTGTACAACACCAAGCTAAATCTGACAAAAGCTGGATGTTTATCCTGGCAACAAACTATTGCAGACTATCCAAATCACAAAGAAATTGCACATGATAAAACACATTCAGATCACTTTCAGCACATCAACAAGGAAGGCACTACAGTGTCCCCATTGTAGTACCTAACTCTTTCTTGCATAAGTCCAAAGTTTAAACTTCCACCCATCTATTTGGTGTCTCCATCCTAACTAAACCTGTTTTATATGAAGGTGAACTATTTGATGTTCATCCTAACTTTGAATCCCTAATGTAGTAATAATAATGTATTCTATTCCCAAAATTTAATTTAAAGCTAACATTCTGGAGTTGTCATTTCTATAACTGTACCTTTCTGGTATTTAGTATAATTTACAGCAAGATGCCTCAGAGGTTTTTTTTTACAACAATACACGACTTGCGCAGACCATTTTTTTTCAATCTCACGTCTTGAACCTCAGAGCCAATCCCTGCCTCTTCTCTATTCAGAATGCATGGATGCCTTCCCTGCTTTTGGTGTTCCAAATGAACATAACACACCAGCTTCGCCTTGGCTGGGACCTTACATAGTTAAATCTTAGACTCCACTATATTTCTATTTTATGCTTATTTATTTTAACATCATTCATGAAGTGAGTTCATGATACTTTTCTTTATTTTCTTTCGCATATTTCAGTGCACATACGCATTTTGCACAAATCAATCCATCACTTTTGATATCTTCCTGCCCTCTATCAAACTAGTTTGATATTAAATGCGAACTTTTAAAATGTCATTGATATCAATTAGAAATTAACATCTAAAAATGCTACATTTTATCAAACAGTTTTGATAAGCACTAATAACACAATTGACAAAAAAAAACTAAGTAAAAAGGCAACCAACATTTATATAGTATGAGAGAAGAATGCTGATTTGCGGGTAAATGAACAAATTAGTAGAGGTATTTCCATCGAGAATGTATCAGTTAATTATAAGTGACCATTAACTGTCAAGCTTGGTTTAAATTTTAAACAAAGCTGACCCCGATTTGTCAAGTCATTGTTCCGAGTAATGGATCAGAGAATAAGTTATTATTTTGTTGCATTGAAACAGGTGCAATGTGTACATATTTTCTCTGCAAATCACAGGTCCTGTGTATTGATATATGTAGTTTACAATACAAACAAGTACACCATACTGCAGTTGTTGATTAGTTCGCTGAGCTGACTGGTTTTCATGCAAACATTTCGTCTTCCTTTCAGATGACATCTTCATTGCTGTGCAGCCTCTGTTGAAGCGCTGTTGTTCTGTCCTGCTTTGAATTTATATGGTCCAGTCTGCCATGGTGGATAATCCTGTTTCCAGTTTTGCACCGTAGTGGGTATGTAGATGGGGTCTACTTCAACATGTTTCTTAATTACATCGGTGGTTGAAAACCAAGCCTCCAGGAATTTTTGTGCTTGTCTTTGTCTTGCTTGTCCTAGTGCTATAACTTTGTCTCAGTTAAATTGATGTCCTTTTATGTCAGAGAGTATTGAAATGAGGGAGAGTTGGTTTTGCTGTTTTGATATCCCAGTCCCATGTTCCCAACCATGCTCTGACTTCATTTGCCTTACCTGTTAGGCCTCTTGCATTGAAATAAATGCAGTTTAATTTATCAGTCCTACTTCGTTCTTTGCTTTGTTCCTGCCTGTCCTGACTGTTTGACTTACTTGTTTTCCCAACTGTATCAGTCTCAGACTCCTCTCTTTCTTCACTATCTCCCTAGGTCCCATCCACACCCCCTTACTAGTTTAAATCCTCCTGAACAGCTTTAGCAAATCTCCCCACCAGTATATTAGTCCCCCTCCAATTCAGGTGCAATCCTTTCATCTTATACAGGTCATCTCTACCCCAGAAGAGATTCCAATGATCCAAAAATGTGAATCCTTCTCCCCTGCACCAGCTCCTCAGCTACGCTTTTATCTGCTCTATCCTCCTATTCCTACCTCACTGGCTTGTGGCACTGGGAGTAATCCAGATATTACTACCCTCGAGAACGTCTTTTCTAAATTCCTGCCTAACTTCCTATATTGTCTGTTCAGAATCTTGTACTTATCTCTTCCTGTGTCATTAGTGCCAATGTGTACAACAACCTCCTGCTGGTCCCTCTTGCCTTTGAGATTATTCTGCACCCTCTCAGATATTCTTGATCCTGGCACCAGGGAGGCAACACACCATTCTGATGTTTTGCTGCCAGCCGCAGAAACGTCTGTGTGTGCCTCTGACTAGAGGGTCCTCTATCACAATTGGCCACTTGGAACCTTGTGTTCCCCTCATTACATTAGAGCTAGTCTCGGTACCAGAAACCTGACAGTCAGTGCTACATTCCCCTAACAGTCCATCACCCCCTACATTTTTCAAAACAGCATACTTGTTTGAGATGGGGATAGCCACAGGAGACTCCTGCCCTACCTCCCTCCCTTTTCTACCTTTCCTGGAGGCAATCCATCTACCCATCTATCTTCAGTTTATTTCCCTTCTTGCAACTGCCATCCATCACACCCCTTAGCTCCTGTAAATTCCTCATTGTATCTAACTGCTGCTCCAACCAATCCATGCGATCTGATAGGAATCGCAACCAAGCACACTTCCTGCAGTCATAATCGTTAGTAACATGGAAACTCTTCCCTAATCTACCACATCGGACAGGAAGAGCATATCACTCTACTAAAGCCCATCTTTGCATTTTAACAATTTGCAGACCGAAAAAATAGCAGTCTTACTGCTCTAAAACATTGCTCCAGGCTAACTTAGTACCAATGTTTTATATTTTTAAAGTTTAATCAAGAGGCATCTCGAAAACATATAATTAAAAAGAACCCACTCTACTCACTATTACAGATTTACAAAAAAAACTAGACACTTAGCTGCTCCCCTGCTGTGATCTCCCCACACAGGTTTCTCCAAGATCAGCTGTGAATGTTGCTGTTTGTTTATTTTACTTAAACCAACTCCATTGTCCAGATGTACTTGAAATCAAACAGCAGAAGCAGTAGCTGTGAAGGCTCACTGTTGGGTCATTTCCAACCATGTGGTCACTGCCTTTATCTCCCTTCCTCCTCTTTTAAAGTGCTGTTGTTTTGAGCTTCAAAGAATCCGTACAGTGTGGAAACAGGCCCTTCGGCCCAACAAGTTGACACTGACCTCACAGCATCCCACACAGACTCATCCCCTAATCTGCACATCCCTGAACACTACAGGCAATTTAGCATGGCCAATTTGCCTAGCCTGCACATCTTTGGACTGTGGGAGGAAACTGGAGCACCTGGAGGAAACCCATGCAGACACGGGGAGAATGTGCAAACTCCACACAGGCAGTTGTCTGAGGGGGAATCAAACCTGGGTCCCTGGTGCTGTGAGGCAGCAGTGCTAACCACTGAGCCACTGTGCCACCCCGCTTCTTTTTCCCAAAGCTCCAAAACAATGCAACAGCTTATAAAATAGTAATTATTACTCCTAGAATTCGAGGAAATTAGCTTCAACACTGAAAATACCTCAAAAAAAGCAGGAGCTCTTACAGCCACAAATTTTTCCAGTCCTCCATCTCTGATTACCCAGAACATGGGGCTGGAATTTCATAGCAATTACAAAGACATGGCTCAGGGATGAACAGGACTGGCAGCTTAATGTTCCAGGTATAGATGCTATAGGAAAGATAGAAAGGGGGGCAAGAGAGGAGGGGGAGTGACGTTTTTGATTTAAGGATAATATTACGACTATACTGAGGGATGACATTCCTGGGAATATGTCCAGGGAATTTATTTGGGTGGCACTGAGATATGAGAAAGGGGAGATCACCTTATTGGGATTTTACTATAGACCCCCCAATAGTCAATGGGGAATTGAGAAACAAATTTGTAAGGAGATCTCAATTATCTGTGAGCATAACAGGGTGGTTATGTTAGTGGATTTTAATTTTCCAAACATAGATTTGGACTGCCATGGTGTTAAGGGCATGATTGGAGAGGAATTTAAGTGTGCACAAAAAAAAAATTTCCGATTTCAGTATGTTGATGTACCTACTAGACAAACTTGACCTACTCTTGGGAAATAAGGCAGAGCAGGTTACTGAGGTGTCAGTGCGGGAGCACTTTGGGGTCAGTGACCATAATTCTATCAGTTTGAAAATAGTGATGGAAAAGGATAGACCAGACCTAAAAGTTAAAGTTCTAAATTGGAGGCAGGCCAATTTTGATAGTATGAGGCAAGAACTTTCAACAGTTGACTGGGTGTGGATGTTCACAGGTAAAGGGATGGCTGGAAAATGGGATGCCTTCAAATGAAACAACAAGGGTTCAAAGACAATTTGTTCCTTTTAGGGTGAAAGACAAGGCTGGTAGATGTAGGGAATGCTGGATGACTAGATAAATTGATGTTTTGGTCAAGAAACAGAAGGAAGCATATGTTAGGTATAGACAGCAGGGATCGAGCGAATCTCTAGAAGAGTATCAAGGCAGTAGAAGTATACTTAAGAGGGAAATCAGGGGGGCAAAAAGGGGACATGAAATTTCTTTGGCAAATAGGGTTAAAGAGATTCCAAAGGGATTCTACAGATACATTAATGACAATAGGGAAACTAGGGAGACAATACAGCCCCTTAAAGATCAGCAAGCCCACCTATGTGTGGAACCGCAGGAGATGGGGGAGATATGAAATGAGTATTTTGCATCAGTGTTTACTGTAGAGAAGGATATGGAAGATAGAGAACGTGGGAAATAAATAGAGACATCTTGAAAAATGTCCATATTACAAGGAAGAGGTGCTGAGTGTCTTAAAACGCTTAAAGGTAGATAAATCCCCAGGACCTGATCAGGCATACCCTAGAACTCTGTGGGAAGAGAGGGAAGATATTATTGGCCTACTTACTGAGATATTTGTATCATCAACTGCCACACGTGAGGTGCCAGAAGACTGGAGGTTTGCCAACGTCGTGCCACTTTTTAGAAAGGTGGTAAAGTAAAGCCAGGGAACTATAGACCGGTAAGCTTGACATCAGTGATGGGCAAATTGTTGGAGGGAATCCTGAAGGACAGGATTTACATGTATTTGGAAAGGCAAGGGCTGATTAGGAATAGTCAACATGGCTTTGTGCGTGGAAAGTTGTGTCTTACTAACTTGATTGACTGAGTTTTTTGAAGAAATAACGAAGAGGATTGATGGGGACAAAGTGGTTGATGTGAGCTATATCAAATTGAGTATGGTGTTCAACAAGGTTTCTCATGGTAGGCTGGTTAGCAATGTTAGATCACAAAGAATATAGGAAGAACTAACCATTTGGATACAGAACTAACTCACCAAGGTAGAAGACAGAGGGTGGTGGTGGAGCATTGCTTTTCAAACTGGAGGCCTATGATCAGTGATGTGCCACAAAGATCGGTGCTGGGTCCACTGCTTTTTGTCATTCATATAAATGATTTGGATGTGAACATAGGAGGTATGGTTAGAAAGTTTGCAGGTGACACTAAAATTGGAGGTATAGTAGACAATGAAAAAGGTTACCTCAGAGTACAATGGGATCTTAATCAGATGGGCCATTGGGCAGAGGAGTGGCAGATGGAGTTTAATTTAGATAAATGTGAGGTGCTGCATTTTGGAAAGGCAAATCAGGGCAGGACTTATACAATTAATAGTATGGTCCTGGGGAATGTTGCTGAACCATGAGACCTTAGAGTGCAGGCTCATAGTTCCTTGAAAGTGGAGTTGCACGTACATAGGATAGTGAAGAAAGTGTTTGGTATGCTTGTCTTTATTGGTCAGTGCGTTGAGTACAGGAGTTGGGATGTCATGTTGAGGCTGTACAGGATATTGGTTAGGCCACTTTTGGAGTAATGCATGCAATTCTGTTCTCCCTGGTGTAGGAAGGATGTTGTGAAAATAGAAAGGGTTCAGAAAAGATTGACAATGATGTTGCCAGGGTTGGAGGGTTTGAGCTATAGGGAGAAGCTGAATAGACTGGGCTATTCCTGGAGCATCAGGGGCTGAAGGGTAACCTTTATTTTTTATAAAATCATGAGGGGCATGGTTAGGGTAAATAGGTCTTTTCCCTGAGGTGGGGAAGTCCAAATCTAGATGGTGTAGGTTTAAGATGAGAGGCGAAAGATATAAAAGCGACCTAAGGGGCAACGTTTCACGCAGAGGGTGGTGGGTATATGGAATGAGCTGCCAGAGGAAGTGGTAGAGACTGGTACAATCACAACATTTAAAAGGCATCTGGATAGGTATATGAATAGGAAAGGTTTAGAGGGATATAAGCCAAATGTTGGTAAATGGGACTAGATTGATATAAGATATCTGGTCGGCATGGACGAGTCGGACCGAAGGGTCTGTTTCTGTGCTGTGTATCTCTATGACTCTGTGTTGTTTGTGTATGCTTGGTACCTTGCTTGCTATGAATAATTGAAGAGATATGCTGTTCATATGATCCAGTAATTGTTGGGACATATGGTGTACACGTTGCACTAGCATTGAACTGGCATTGAAATTCATATACTGCATTTTTCATTTCTGTAATCAGCAAAACGCCTTTTTGCCTTAATGGTGACATCCTATTAGTGGCATTTTTGCTGCTCATAACAGAAATGTGCACTAGCTAGCTTTGTTATTACTGAAACGTATGAGATACCTTACACTTCTTGGGTAATCTGAGGTAGACTGGGCACTTTTGAGGACCAGAACTGGGTGATGCCTTGATCTATCGGAGTCAACCTGTCTTGTTTTAAAACAAAGCTTGGAAGTTAACTTTTAATAATCATTAAACTAGTGCATACACGAGTGTAACGCCTATCAACCAAAGTCCAATTTCCAATCAGTTTGTACTCTCCTTTCATAAAGTTTAGATGTTGTTTTCCCTTTACTTTTGTATTCTTATGATTTGTCGTTGTGAGTGCAAGAAGGAAACTTTTGACAAAATGTCCCGTTTTTCATCAATATTTAAGTTCTAGACAGTGAAATAACTAAATTAACTCCTGATAACTCGTCTCCCCGAAACATTAATGAACTTTTTTTTGGATATATTGCTTTTTATTTTCTTCTATCATTTAAGTTAATTAAGAATGCTGAGAGTTATTTTGTTCTTAATTAATTTTGTTTTATATTTTTGTTTGAATTTATAAAAATTTTAGTTGTTGCATATTATAGCGTTCGATTATTTCTTAATTATTCTGCAATTTTATCTACTTCATGTGTTAATTACTTCTTGTAAAGAAGAATTCCTTATCATCAGTACTAAAATTGCCCTTTCACTTGCTTGTGCCTGTGTCTGTTTGTTCTTCTCTCACATTTGAATTTAAAATCATATTCTTAAGTTCCCAATACTGTTACAAGCCTGTATAATTCTATAAGATTGTCTCTCACAGATCTCCCTTGTCTAGTTTTCTGCAATCTTTCCTTGAAATTCAGACCCCTGTTAATAGGAATCAGCCTCAAACCTTTTTCCCTGTATTTTCTTCAATATCAGAAACTCTTTCTTCTTTCTTGGTGCCCAGAACAGGATGCAATATTAAAGATGCAGTCTGAACAGAACACTCTAAGGTTTGACACAAGAACAAAAACAAAGTTCCTGGAGAAACTCAGCAGGTCTGGCATCATCTCTGAAGGAAAAAAACAGAGTTAACATTTGGGTCCGGGGAGTTCTGAGGAAGGGTCACCGGACCTGAAACATTAACTCTGTTTTTTCCTTCACAGCTGCTGCCAGACCTGCTGAGTTTCTCCAGCAACTTTGCTGTTGTTCCTGATTCACAGCATCCGCAGTTCTTTCGGTTTTTACTCTAAGGTTTGACCACTGTCTCTCCTTTTTAGGTGCGTCATGGATCCTGGGCTTCTATGTTGGTCCATGGTTATGCTTCACAACATAATGCGGTGGTTTGCCATTTTTTTATGCAGGTGGCTGACCCAGACTATATCCTGTTCATACACTGCCATTGGCCTATGCTGCGTAGATTTACAAGTTGAATCTCAACCTGTCTGGCAGTGTAATAAACAGACATTCCTTAACCATCAAGTCCTTGAACCCATATTACTTCAGATTCTGAGCTAGGATACTATTCACTGCAGAACAGGATCCCTGCCCACTGTTTTTACTAACATATTTTATTGATTTGTAATTCAACACCCAACTTGCTTTATTGGTGTTGTTTGATATGAAAGTATTTCCAGCAATTTTTGTTTTCCCCTTTGGTTTTCTCAATTGTTGTTCTGCATCGTTAGATCATTTGAGGCTATCAGGATTCCAAATCCTCCTCTGGTTTCATAGTTATACCATTTAATATAATTCCTAGATTAGCCTCTTACCTATTTTGTTAGTTTGTGTTTAATATCTTACATTTCTCTGCTTTGTTTCTTGTGTTGGTCTTCACATGTAAGGTGACATTAATCTAGACAGTAAAATAGTCTTACACTTTCTTTTATTCTGCAGAACACTCTTTCATTGAAGGAGCAGGAGAATACATCAAGTGCCCAATCCACTGACCTATCTTATCCAATTCAGTCACCTACCTTGTCCAATTCAGTCTGAACTTTTGACATGCTGCTTCCAAATCCACTGTCCCTCCTAATTTGGAACCTGACAACTGTGCATTGAGTTCCTGATTTTTTAATTCATTTATTTGTTCACAGAATGAGGGTATCACTGGCTAGGCCAGCATTTATTGCCCATCCCTAATTGCCCAGACGGCAGTCAGGAGTCAAACACATCGCTGTGGGTCTGGAGTCACATGTAGACCAGACCTGGTAAGGATGGCAGTTTCCTTCCCTAAAGGATATTAGTGAGCTAGATGGGTTTTTCTTGACAATCAACAATGGATTCACGGTCATCACTAGATTCTTAATTCCAGATACTTATTGAATTCAAATTCCACCGTCTGCCATGACGGGATTCGATTCCCCAGAACATTATCTGGGTCTCTTGATTAAAAGTCCAGCGATAACACCAACAGCCATGCCTCCACTTATTACATTATCGATATAAAATAGGAAAAAGTGATCACAGGATAGAGAGCAGAAACATCTTTTCAAATATTTTGTTGTTTCAATTAAATTTGGAATTGCTAACATAAAACATATTTGGTTAATAACACGTTTAGGCAAGACAGGAGTTGTTCTGATAAAAAGGTCATAGACCTGAAATCACAGGTCATAAAACAAAGAACTGTGGACCTGGAAATCTGGAACAAAAACAGAAGTTGCTGGAGAAACTCAGCAGGTCTAACAGCATCTACAGAGTTCACGTTTCCAGTCCAGTGACCATTTTACAGAACGTTAACAATTATCTCTCCACAGATAG
>NC_063336.1:73226905-73263518 GCF_021869965.1 Rhincodon typus | reverse complement strand
AAACTGAAGAAGGGTCCCGACCCGAAACGTCAGCTTTCCTGCTCCTCTGATGCTGCCTGGCCTGCTGTGTTCCTCCAGCTCCACATTGTGTTCTCTCCACAGATGCTGCCAGACCTGCTTCATCACTGTTGTTAACTCTTTCTCGCCACATTTGCTGCCAGACCTACCGAGTAGTTCCAGCGTTTTCGGAAACTGCTGGCGAAACTCATCAGGTCTGACAGCAACTGTGGGGAGAAAGCGGAGTCAATATTTCGAGTCGGATGACTCATCAGAACTGGGTTAATCAGTTCTGCCAGCAATTTCTGTTTTTGTCTCAGATCTCCAGCAACTGCAATTGATTGCATTACAGATTTACAACACCTACAATATTGTGTACAGAGCAGCACCAATAACGCTTCATTCCTGACAAAGTACACCTCTCCCTTTAAACTACTCAAAGGGTGATCGAATGCTGACGTCACGATGCTCGGAGGCTCAGAGATACTCGTCGCGACTGCGCGTCTGGAAACTTACGCGTTTCCGCTCTAGCGGCTGGTGACGATTGACGTGTCAATCACTCAATCAGCGTAGGGAATGTCCCAGGAGGTGTGACATTTGCCGCCAATGGAAGAATCGAGTCAGGGGTGAAAGGGTTGGAAGGGAGAGCAGCTCTCGTGTTCAATCAGCGCATGGATGACAGGGCGGCTATGTGCAGTGATGGAGGGCCAGGAGGGTACGGTGCAGGGCTTTGGCATAGAAATCGTGATGTTAGTGTCCAAATCAGCAGCAGAAAAGAACGAGAAAATTCTGCTCTTACCGCCGAGCCGCAGCTTGTCGGAGTCAGTGTGCCCCCAACTATTTTTGAGGATCTGCTTTCTTTCTGCAGCTTCAGTGAAGGAGAGAGACTGATAGGAAGAAATTAACGGAGAAGGGAAGAAGCTAACGTCGGCTTCCGCACTTGAATGCATCCGAGTCACTGGGAGACCAACTCATTGAGGGGATTGTTGTCGATGGATTTCTCTGTTCTTTCACATCGTGTGCGCGTTTATTTGGGTGATTTTACTCGCACACGATGTGAAGTGAGTTGTTTGACACAGATTATGTTTTCGAAAGTTGAAGGAGTTTCTTTGATTCCATAAAAGAAGAATAACAATGATTTTATTTCTTCCGGTCGCAAAACTCTCTTTTTCTCCCCCGCCACTCCCCTGTCCCCACTCCGAAGACTGACGGTGGACCGTGGAACTTCGTTTTCATTTTCTCCCACGGCAAGTCTGCAGCTAGGTCGGGGTCGTAAAAGAAAATATGTTTGCGGTGCAGATGGTGCCCTTGGCTTCTCCGCCGAACAGACGATAGATTTAAATAGTTAAGAGTAAATAAAATCAAGCACACTGATCATTCCAGATGACAGTCCAACGGGAAGGATCACAGCAGCATAAATAATTATGAAACACATTCAAACGCATGCAAGATGGCTATCGTCATCTCAGAGTAAAAGAATGGGAAAAGAAGTTTCCGATGACAGGCTCCTGCACTCTAACTCCCAGACAAGATCAAGGTACATAATAATTGTACATACAATCACTTAACAGAAAAATACTATTACTGGTCAATGAGCATCATTTGGTAGAAACTGGGACTGCATTCCCAATTTTTTTTATGGTAGCTTGCATTATAAATTGTTTATATTTGTTTTTGTATCTTTGCCTAAATATCAGTATTTGTGCTGATTTGCCCTTTCTGAGAGGAAACTGCTCTAGATATACCACACAGCCAATTTAAAGTACAAGAGGCTCTGTTTATATTTCTAAAGTTAAGATGACAATGTTTCACATTGCCCACAGTTGTCTTTATGGCTGCTGTTCCTGTTGCCTGTCATTAAGGATTGCAGAATGTCTGGCTGTAAAAGTGTCAGGCTTCTGAGCCTTTTTTTACTGGATTGTATGAGAGTGGAGGATGGAGTGAGCAGCCCTTGGTAACCATATTAATGTGGTGGTAAGAGGGTGCTTCTGCTTCAGTATGGGCTAGAGGAGTCTGAGCCACGAACATCCTCCCTGACCCCAGCTCCAAATACCTCTCTTTTCCACCCAACTCGCATGGTCAATACAAACTATAGGGCTTCACACACTCTCATCCCATCAACCCCCAAAAGTAGACATTTTACAATTGGGTTTCTAGAAATCTTTGCCATTGATACTTAACTGTCTTTAATTGAGAGTTGATCAATTATTCTTTTTGTCTATGATATTTTGTGGGGTTATCAAATTCTAAGTGGAAATTATGTCTGTCTCATCCCCACACCCCACCCCCAAACACCCATCATTTCTTATGCGTTTCTAGTGGCTCTCTGTTTGCCCACATGCAGGCCAAGATAAGGTATCTTCTAATGTCATTTGGTGCCTGTCTTTTGCTGCTTTTCTACCTGGGAGGAGCATGGATCTGGCAGTTGCCTCCAAATTTACCTTCATCTTCATCGTTGTCATCTGATCATCTTCACCACAATCTAAGAAATCAAGGTTTGTCCCCAGTCAGATGCCGCTGGTCTGTGTGGATTAATCTCTTGAGCAGCTATTTAAGGTTGGAAGATGGGCCAAATGATGAAGAGGAGTGGACCCATCTTGGCATCAACCCTGGAATTTCTCTGAAGGAGAGGAGAGAGATTGAGGCATATGTTTGCAAGAGTCAAAAATGTGAAATGGAGACTTGTTTTGATTCTTCTCTTCGCCAAAGGAGTGGATTCAAAGTGTACATCTATCCGCTTCTAAAGGGGGAGAAAATTTCTGAAAGTTATCAGAAAATCCTTCCTACTATTGAGGATTCAAGATATTATACTTCAGATCCAAGGCAAGTATATTTGTTTGTCCTCAGCATTGATGCCTTGGATAGAGATCAACTTTCATTTCAGTATGTTCATAATATAAAAGCTAAAATTCAAAACCTCCCACTGTGGAACAATGGGAGAAATCACCTAGTGTTCAATCTGTATTCAGGAACCTGGCCTGATTACACGGAAGATTTGGGTTTTGATATTGGGCAAGCTATGTTAGCTAAAGCCAGTATCGGTGTGATTACCTTCTGATCTGATTTTGATGTGTCTATCCCCTTGTTTTCCAAACAGCATGTACAGAAAGGAGGTGAGAAGGGCTGGCTTATGTACAGCAATGTGCTATCTGCAAGAAAATACTTGCTGGTTTTTAAAGGTAAAAGATATTTAACTGGCATTGGGTCAGAGACCAGAAATGCCTTGTATCATGTACATAATGGAGACGATATTATTTTGTTAACTACTTGTAAACATGGAAAGGACTGGGAGGAGCAAAATGATGCCAGATGTGATAAAGTTAATGAGGAATATGAATAGTAAGTAGCCAGCCTTTATGGTTTGATTCTGTTATAGCAAATGTTACTGCAATTGTGTCAAGTTGAAGTGCTTATGCTGCCATTCTTGAAGTGTGTAGTTTTCAGTGCAAAGTGGTACAGATGTGGTACTTGTACTAATGGCAGTATTGTACCAGAACAATATCGTCAACGTATAACATCAACATGGGCATTTCATTTTTTTTAAAGGAAAGCCAACATTGATTTTGTTTGCTCATTACAATTTGTCTTTTACTGGTTTGATGAATGTCCACAGGATGCACATGGTTACAAGTACACTTTTAAAATTAGTTTTTTTAAATAATGTGGTATATTGCAGATGCATTAAAATTGCCATTTTATAATTTGCTTACACTTATACAATAGTAAAAATGTCAAAGAATATAACACTTGATGTTGGTATGCTATAAGTTAACTAACACTTAAGTTCATAAACACAGCTGAAATCCTTTAATAGGACACATCATCATCCAAGGGTTCCAACCGAGTAGTCACTTGAATTGTTACCTATGTTATTCATCATTTACATTTTCTCCAAACCTTTGCTACCTCCAGATTTAACTATACAAAGACTCTCTTGACCAGCTTACTTTTCTTCATTGTATATAATCTTGTATATAAGTCTCGTTTACCTATTACTCCGGTTTGCTGACACTCAGTAGCTCCCTGTCCAATAATGTTTACATTTTAAAATCCTTGTCCTTGTATTCAGTACTTTCCTTGATTTCTTCCCTCCTTATCAGTGTGATTTCCCAAGCTCTACAGGCTTTCTGTCTAAACTTTCAATACTAACCTCCTGCACATCCTGATATTTATCATTCTACCTTTGACCATGTTCTCTACCTCTCTTTCATCTTTTAAGGCACTGATGAAAATCCACCTCTTTGATCACTGTCTAGGTGACATCTCCTAATTTTTCCTTTCGCTTGTTAAATATGTTTTTATTAATGTAGCTCTTGTTAATGTGCTTTGGACTTTTTAAAACTACATTGATATGCTATATAAATGTAAGTGGGTGTGTTTCTTAGGTGGTGTTACTGAATATCCATAGCTACTTTGCGTTGTAGTGTAATAGACACATTTGCAGTTGTCTGCTGCTCAAAATGTCACATTTGTTACTCACTTATGTGGCTTTATAACCTAACAATTAAAAAATGCATGGGCTGATTGCACAATCTGATCTAAGTAAAATCATTGTTATTAGATACACTACATACAAAGTGGTACAGATGTGGTACTTGTACTAATGGCAGTATTGTACCAGAACAATTATTGACCTGCTCTTATTATAAAATACTTAGAGCCATGGTGTCATTGAGCTGTACAGCATGGAAACAGGCCCTTTGGTCCAACTGGTCCATGCTGACCATGCTGATCCTAAATAAATCTAGCCCCATTTGCCAGCATTTGGCCCATATTCCTCTGAACCCTTCCTATTCACATACCCATCTAGATGATTTGTAAGTTTTGTAATTGTACCAGCCTCCTCCATTTCCTCTGGTAGCTTATTCCACACATGCACCACCCACTAGGTGTGAAAAAATTGCCCCTTTGGCCCCTTTCAAATCTTTCCCCTCTCATCTTAAACCTATGCCCTCTAGTTTTGGACTCCCCCACCCCAGGGCAAAGATCTTGGCTATTTACCCTATCCGTGCCCCTCATGATTTTATAAACCTGTACAAGGTCACCCCTCAGCCTCTGACACTCCAGGGAAAATAGCCCCAGCATTTTAGCCTCTCCCCTATAGCTCAAATCCTCCAACCTTGCAATATCCTTGTCAAATCTCTACCAGGGAGAACAGAATTTATGCAGTATTCCAAAAGTGACCTAACCAATGTCCCATACAGCTGCAACATGACCTCCCAACTCCTATGCTCAATGCACTGACCAATAAAGGCAAGCATACCAAATGCCTTCTTCACTATTCTACCTGGGACATCACTTTCAAGGAACTATGAACCTGCACTCCAAGGTCACTTTGTTCAGCAACACTCCCCAGGACCGTACCATTAAGTGTATACATCCTGCTCTGATTTTTCTTTCCAAAATGCAGCACCTCACATTTATCTGAATTCAACTCCATCTGCCACTCCTCGGCCCATCTGATCAATATCCCATTGGACTTTCCTCCCCTGGGGACAGACCTTGGCTATTCGCCCTATCTATGCCCTTCACGATTTTATAAACTTCTATAACGTCACCCCTCAGCTCCGATTCTCCAAGGAAAATAGCTTCACCCTATTCAGCCTCTCCCGATAACTTGAACCTTCCAACTCTGGTGACAAGCGTACCAAACACCAGCTTCACTACCCTGTCAATCTGCAACTTCACTTTCAAGGGACTATAAAGCTGCACTCAAGGGTCTCTTTGTTCAGCAACATTCCCCAGGACCTTACCATTAATTGTATAAGCCCTGCCCTGATGTGCTATTCGAAGGATCAGTGTGAACTTGATCGGCCGAGAAAGCCTGCCTCCACACTGTAGGGGTTTTATTCTATTCCACTTGACTCATTGAAGATTAAACTCCTAGATATTATTTAAAGTTTTGGCAAAGATCTGTAGCTCATGTTGTGGTTGAGGTTGTTGATTTGCTCGGCGATCTGGCTTGTTTTTGTTCAGATGTTTCGTCACCATGCTAGGTGACATCATCAGTGGAGCCTCTGATGAAGCAATGTTATTCTACTCTGCTTGGAATTTATACTGTCCAGTCCATTATGTTGAGTACTGTCATTTACGATTTTGATCTGTGTGGGTTTATATACGGGGTCCAATTCTATATGTTTGTTGATTGAAGTATGGGTGGAGAACCATGCCTCTAGGAATTCCTGTGCATGTCTATGTTTGGCTTGGGCTACTACGGTTAATTTGTCCCAATTAAATTGATAGCCTTCATTGTCTGAATGTACAGATGTTAGGGAGAGTTCGTCGTGCAGTTTTGCTGCTAGCTAATGTTCATGTATTCTGATGGTTAGTTTCCTTCCTGTCTGTCTGAGGTAGTGTTTGTGACAGTCATTGCATGGTATTTTGTAAACGATGTTTGTTCTGCATGTTGAGGATGTTATTTATGAGTAGATGGGTTTCCTCCAGTTTAGAGCATTTGACAATAACAAAAGTGTCATCCGCATAGCAGTTTTGGTTAGATGGTAGGAAGGGCTCTCCCTTCCAGTCTTTGCATTACGGCTTCCGTTATTAATCCTGATATCGGTGCTCCCATGGATGTCCTGTTGATTTGACTGTGTACCTTGTTGTTGAAGGTGATGTGGTTGTGAGGCATGGGTCCTGTAGTTTGAGGGTACCGTCTATGCTGATGGTGTTGGTGTTGTCGGGTGTTTGTATCCCTGGTCGATCTAGTAGCGAGGCTAGTGTTTCCTTAGCTAGGGGAATGTTTATGGAGTGAATAGTGCAGTCACGTCGGAGACCAGGATCTCGTCCTCATCTCTTCTGGTCTTCTTGATGATGAGGAATTTGTGCAAAGACACGCACGAGAATTCCTGGAGGCCTGGAACTCAGACTGGAACTCCATTCACAAACATGAAGACCAAATACCAACCACTAAGAAACAAATCTGGAAATGATGCCATCCACCCCCAGCAAACTAAGGCACAGGAGTAGCAAGTGGCACGGAATATCAACACTTCACCAGAGGTGCACTGATGGATGTTACCTAGTATGGTGACCAAACATCTGCAAACAAACTTAACAGCTCGGCGAGCAAGTCCAGAACTGCATAGCTGAAATTTTAAGATTATGCCTCTGTTTCAGGTTACTCCACCATCAGAAATCGTTTCTCAGTATTTATCCAATTGAATTCAGTTGCTGTTTTGAAGGCGTATATACGATGGGCGGCACGGTGACTCAGTGGTTAGCACTGCTGCCTCTCAGCACCAGGGGCCTGGGTTCGATTTCACCTTTGGGTGACTGTCTGTGTGGAGTTTGCACATTCTCCCCGTGTCTGCGTGGGTTTCCTCTGGGTGCTCCAGTTTCCTCCCACAGTCCAAAGATGTGCAGGCTAGGTGGATTGGCCATGCTAAATTGCCCATAGTGTTCAGGGATGTGTAGATTAGGTGGATTATAGGGGGATGGGTCTGGGTGGGATGCTGTGAGTCGGTGTGGACTTGTTGGGCCGAAGGGCCTGTTTTCACACTGTAGGGAGTCTAAGTCACTAAATAAATCAATGTTTTAAACTCAAGGGACTAACAGCCGTATTCATTAAATGTGCTGTTACAACTTAGCTGTGTTTAACTCTGTTAAATCTGTGCAGCATTCTTTCCAAGGCCAATAAGTCTTTCCTGAGGTTTGCTGCTCAAAACTGAAAGTAATACTGCAGTTGGCATCTGCTCTCCAAGCATTGCTTCCTCGCTTTTCTCCTTGAAATACCATGAAATAAATGCTAGCATTTCATTAGTCTTTTTGAATAATTTTTATAACCATGCATTAGCTTTTTCTGAGTTGTGCACGTTAATACATAAATTTTGCTCCTCACCTCGTTTAGAAAATATTGTAAGTTGTCTTTTTTGCTTAAGTGGATTATTTTACAGTCACTGTATGAATCAGTTACTAATTTGTTGTGAATACAACTTGTATTCAATCATAAGCACTTTCATTTTTGATTTTAATTACTTCTGCAGAAACTTATAAAATGTTTTCCGGACCTTCAAAAAGACAACATTTGTAGACTCTTCTATTCACCATATGACTGGTCTCTGCAAAAATTCAACTAGACTAGTCATATGTAGTTACATTATTCTTCACAAATTCATGCTTTCTCTCCTTGATCACACCATCTCTGATGCAACTCACATTAAACTAATTTATCCCTCCCTCTTTTTTTCAAATAATAAAATGACATTTACAATTTTTGAATCCATAAGCTTACTTTCCTAGTACAGACAGCATTGCAAAATCATTGGCTAATTCATGTGCAATTTCCTCACCTATTTGATACCAGGAAGTGAAAACCATAAGGAGATCTTTCTGTTTTAAGTTCCATTATTTTCACCTTGGATTACGTCTGGATTTTTGCGCTGCTTGTCTTTTGTTCTGTTCATTCACTGTGGAAGCAAATGGAAAGTGTTCGTTTAACATGTCTGACATATGCCTAATGTTCATTGTCTGCACATTTTTAATGGGCCCAAATGTCTGCTAACACTCTTTTTTTTCCCCCTTTGAGGTGATTATAAAGAATTCAATTGGTGCAAATTGTACTGCATGATCTGAATATTGCATCATTATTTGATGTTATTCCATTATTAGCTTTATGACATAAGTATTTGAAAATGTTATGTAGGTTGAATCATTGATCTGTTGATTTTTGTCCAACACTTTAACCTTTTACTCTTGGTTATTTAATGAAATAGGTTTTTAGTATGACTTCCTTGAATTTTAATTGTTTATTCAAAATAACTTGTGTAATGTACTTATGTACTTCAAACTATTTATATTTTGCAACTAGGTTCAATAATTATACATAGCTGCAGAAGTTATAATTAGTAACAGTATTTCAGATTATGCAATTGTCACAATGTAGTAAAACAGTTTACTTAAAAGTAGATTTTTCTAGATATGTAAATCCACACGTTTGTTTGATTACAAAGCTGGTATCTTTAAAGTCCTATAACTTGTGGTTTGTTGCATTTTTGCTGTGCCTTATATGCAAGTAGAAATCAGGTTCCATGCTTATGGTGTGGTTAAGCACATGTTTATGTTAACTTATTGCACAATTCTGGCCAAATGAGATTGTTGATTTTCATTTGGGTGGTTTGTCCTTTTGGAGGGATTATGCATTGTGAACAATACATAGAAAATGATTAAGTACTGAGCGGGTCAAGTTCATAGTGCTTTGGAAAATTGAATGTTTGCAGTTTCACATTTTGTTCTTTAAAATTTAACCCTATTGTTTCCAAAATTAATTTTAATGCAAGATTTGTTAAATTGTAGAGAGACTAAGACATTTGTGCAATAACCTTGGGCTTAGTGTATATTATAGACTGAATGTGGATAAGTGTATCTTTAAATAAGGCCCTGTTACATTGATTATTATTAAAAATGGATTTACAATGATCCTAACCTTACATTTAAACCAAATTGTCATACATATTTGTAAATTGTGCTGCTAGTTTAGGGATGTGTTAAAAAAGACAACATTAAGAATAGAAATTGCTCCTAAAGGTAACTGATTAGCCCCCTTATGTTGTATTTCAATTTATTTGCTGTTCAGCAGCTCTTAGTTTTATTCATACAATATTCTGCAGATTTCTAGACAGTGGGCGTAGAGAGAAACTGTACTCATTGACAGAAGGGACAAGAACAAAAAAAACATTTATGGTGATTGGTAAACTAGTGAACAGCGATATGAAACCTTTTCTACACAGCATGTGGTTAGGACTTGGAATGCTGTGCCTGACAAGGTGATCGAGGTAGGTTCAATGCTAAGTTTCTAAAGGGAGTTGGATAATCATATAAAGAAAGAAATTTTGAAGGCTAAAAAGAGAGTAGGATTAGCTTGCTAAGAGCAGAGAAAACATGAACTGAATTTCTATTATTTGTTTGTTAGCATTTTATGGTTCTTATGTGATTGCACATGCAAAATTCATTATATTTAATTTACTAAATTGTTACAAATGAATGAAAGAATATGAATTCGCACCATGCATTTTCACACCTATACTGTAGACAATTAAGTAATTCTAGTTAGGCTGTAAAAAGAGAAAAGTACAAATGTTTTAAATTTAGAATTGCTGGAAGTAAATGTGATCAATTTGCATCAGAGATTTAAAAATCTGAGATTTTTTTGTGATGATTGTGTTCTGACAAAAGGCTTCCACCCAAAATGTTACTGTGTCTTTCTAATTTGAAATCTGATGTGATGTGGTCTAATTAGTAAGTTCGCAGATGATACAAAGATTGGTGGAGTTGTGGATAGTAAGGATTGTCAGAAAGTATAGCAGGATATAGAACAGATGGAGGCATGGCCAGAAAAATGGTAGATGGAACAAAAACAAAATTGCTGGAAAAGCTCAGCAGGTCTGGCAGCATCTGTGAAGGAAAAAACAGAGTTAACGTTTCGTGTCCGGTGACCCTTCCTCAGAACTGATAGTGGCTGGAAAAACGTCAGTTTATATGCAGAAAATAGGGAGGTGGGTGGGTTTGGGAGTAGACGATAGGATAGAGCCCAAAGAGGGAGAAAGACAGTTGGACAGACAAAGGAGTTGCTAACGATCAGGCTGGTAGGGTGATTAGTTGTTAATGGGGACTGTTAGTGACTAACAACAGGCAGGCTATGTGGTAACAAGGCCTGGTGTGTGGGGTAGGGGGCTGGGACATAGGAGAGTTTAGGCCCTAAAATTATTTAACTCAGTATTGAGTCCGGAGGCCTGTAGGGTCCCTAAATGGAAAATGAGGTGTTGTTCCTCCAGCTTGCGTTGGGCTTCACTGGAACACTGCAGCAAGCCAGAGACAGAGTTGTTGGCCAGGGAGCAGGGTGGTGCATTAAAGTGGTAGGCAACAGGTTGTTCAGGGTCTTTTTTGCGAGCAGAGCGTAGAGGTTCTGTGAAGTGGTTGCCAAGTCTACACCTCGTTTCCCCAATGTAGAGGAGACCACATTGTGAGCAGCGAATGCAGAAGACCAGATTCTGGGAAGTGCAGGTGAAGTGTTGTTTCACCTGGAAGGTATGTTTGGGCCCTTGGATACTGGGGAGGGAGGAGGTAAATGGGCAGGTGTTGCATCTTCGCTGGTTACAGAGGAAGGTGCCTTAGGGCTGTGGGGTGGTGTTATGGGTGAAGGAAGTGTGGACCAGCGTGTCCCGCAGGGAACGGTCCCTGCGGAAGGTGGACAAGGGAGGGGAGGGGAATATGTGTCTGGTGGTGGCATCTCGCTGGAGGTGGCAGAAATGGCGTCTGATGATCTTCTGGATGTGGATGCTGGTGGGATGGTAGGTGAGGATAAGGGGAACCCTATCGCTGTTGCGGGAGGGAAGAGAAGGGGTGAGGGCGGAAGTGCGGGAGATGGGTCGGACCTCCCAGCTTGATTGTTAGCAACTCCTTTGTCTGCCCAACTGTCTTTCTCTCTCTTTGGGCTCTATCCTATCGTTTACTCCCTACCCCACCCACCTCCCTATTTTCTGCATATAAACTGACGTTTTCCCAGCCATTATCAGTTCTGAGGAAGGGTCACTGGACCCGAAACGTTAACTCTGTTTTCTCCTTCACAGATGCTGCCAGACCTGCTAAGCTTTTCCAGCAATTTTGTTTTTGTTTCTGATTTACAGCATCCGCAGTTCTTTCGTTTTTTAAAATGGTAGATGGAGTTTGATCCAGACAAATGTGAGGTGTTGTATTTCGGAAAGCCAAGTACAGATGGAAATTATATGGCAAATGGCAGAACCCTTAGGATTGTTGATATGCAGAGGGATTTAGGCAGTTCCACAGATCACTGAAGGTGGCAGCACAGGTAGTAAAAGTAGTATAAAAGGCTCATGACATGCTTGTCTTCATTTGAAGGGGTATTGAGGATAAGGATAGACAGGTTATGCTACACCTTTATAGAAATTTCTTCCAAGTTTGGCCTAACTATTGCATACGGTTCTGGTCACCACACTAACAGAAGGATGTGGATGCTTTGGAGAAGGTACAGAAAAGGTTTACCAGGATGTTGCCTGGTATGGGGGATATTAACCATGAAGAAAATTTGGATAGACTGGGTTTGTTTTCACTGGAACACAAGAGGTTGAGGGGTGACCTAATAGAAGTTTATAAGATTGTAAATGGCATGGATAGTGTGGAAAGTATGAGGCTTTTTCCCAGGGTGGAGGGGTCAATTACTAGGGGGAACAGGTTCAAGGTGCTGGGGCGTGGGTGGGGAGTTTAAAAGAGATGTGCGAAGCAAGTTTTTCACAAACAGAGTGGTGAGTGCCTGGAATGTATTGCCAGATGAGGTGTTGGAAGCAGACACAATAGCAGCATTCAGGAAAGGAATAGAGAGATACAGATCCTGTAAGTGAAGACAGTTGTAGTATGGAAGAGCAAAATGTGTTGGCACAGGCTTGACTGTTCCTGTGCTATACTGTTCTTTAATCTATTTACAGCATTTTCTGTTTTGACATTATAATTAATGGAGATAGTTATCACTACAGGACACATTATTATGTATAAGCACACATATAACTGCCGTTTGTGAATATCAGTGTCATCCTTCTAATTTCGTGGCCTGAATATGCGTCTTTTCCATAATATCCTGTAATGATATTTATGTAGAATTATAAATATATTGTTAATACAAAAAAAAGGTCTGACGATCAACATCCATATTTTGCCAAAAGTGAATGTATCACTTAAAGGATGCACTCAAAAATATCAGAGATAACAAGGTGTAGAGCTGGATGAACACAGCAAGCCAAGCAGCTCTGTAACAACTCAAAAATATCATCTTTGACTGGAGGGGTTGCAGTGGTGTATTATCATTCTGTTGGTGTTGATGACCTTTACCTTTTGCTCACAGTGTTGAAAATGATGAGAGTGAATACAGCCTGTTGTACCCAAGTCTACTGAGCTCAGCCATCTCCTGAGAATAGTAAAGTATTAATAATATTAAAGGGTAGAGACTACAACTCCTTGATGTGCTCATTAATTGCAGGTGATGGCAGTCTTAAATAGTCTTTGGAATTGTCATATCCCGATGTGGCTCATACTGATTTACAAATGATCCAGGCCTCGTCTTATAGCCCCCATCTAAAATAAAAGTTAATATTATTTATAAAGACATAGTAGTCATTGTGCTCACGTAATTAATTATCTACGAGGCACATGAGACATTTTTGAGATACATGATTGTGTGCTGTCTGTATGCGAGCTTTTTTTCTTTAAATCATTTGTTAACAGTTTCACAGACGTCTCTTGATTCCTATAATCCAAAAGTTAAGTAAAGATTTTGGACATTAAGAGTACTAGACTTGGCAATTATGCTCAGCTTTTGCTCCCATCCCCTTTTTCAGTTTGGTGTTGACAGGAATGATTAAATAATACATGCATCTTGTTAACTGAATCCTTTTTCTGATCCAAGAAAGATTATTTGATATGTATTATTGAATGAAGAAAAATCCTATTTTAATCTGTTGAGACAATGGCACCAATTTTCCTGGAAATTTTGAATTGAATCTTTTCCCAGGCAATGTGAAGTAATATAAGATGCTTATCTATTCACATGTATTTTGTGAATAAAATTATCTTTTGACAAAAAGAAAACTATAAGTTATAATCTGGCCATACAAAGAAACCCATTCAGTAACTTGAACGTATACATATGTAAGTAACAGGTTTCCCATGCCAATTTCTATCAGAGGTCAGCAGTTGCACTGTTCTATAAGGACAGAAACATAAGTCAGTGTAAAGTGCACAGTATTATTCACCTGCCAAAATGTGGTTCTGTCTCACTGTGAGGAATAACTCAATCCGTAACCTGTCTCAGCAATTATGGAGTCATAGAGTTGTATAGCATGGAAGCAGACCCTATGGTCCAACTTGTCCATGCTGACCAGATATCCTAAATTAATGTCCTTTTTGCCAGCATTTGGCCAATATCCCTCTAAACCCTTACTATTCATATCCCATCCAGATGCCTTTTAAATGTTGTAATTCTACCAGCGTCCACTACTTTCTCTAACAGTTCATTCCATACATGCATTAGCCCCTGTGTGAAAAGATTGCTGCTTAAGTCCCTTTTAAATCTTCCCCTCTCAACTTAAACCAATGCCTTCTAATTTTGGACTCCGCTACCCTAGGGAGAAGACCTTGGCTATTCACCCTTATCTATGTCCCTCATGATTTTATAAACTTCACGCCTCCATATCCGATACTGTAGGGAAAATAGTCCCAGCCTATTCAGCCTCTCCCTATAGCTCAAACTCTCCAACCCTGGCAACATCCTTGTAAATCTTTTCTGAACCCTTTCAAATTTCATAACATTCTTCCTGTAGCAGGGAGATCAGAATTGAATGCAGTATTCTAAAAGTGACCTAACCAATGTCCTGTATAGCCTCAACATGACTTTTCAACTCCTACACTTAATGCACTGACCAATGAAGGCAAACATACCAAACACCACCTTCATTATTTTGTCAACCTACGACTCCGCTTTCAAGGAACTATGAACCTGCACTCCAAGGTCTCTGTGTTCAACAACGCTCCCTGGGAGTTTGCCGTTAATTGTATGAGTTCTGCCCTGATTCGCCTTTCCAAAATGCAGCAATTGATTTAAAATATGCTTCAAACATATTATTCTTGGAAGGCCCTGGTCTGAAACACACCGGTGAAGTTTACAAGATGAGTCTGCCTTCTATGGGACTGTATTAGATAATAAAATTAGAGACATTTACAAAAATCTGGCAAAGGTTCAAAGGGAAAGTTTTGGATAAGATCATAAGGTGAATTGGCAGGCTTTGGAGTTAATACAGTGTGGAGGTGGAGGAACACAGCAGGACAGGCTGCATCAGAAGGGCAAGAAAGTCGACATTTTGGGTTAGGACCCTTCATCAGGATAGCAGGTCTTGCTAGCTCTTAGCTTTGGAGTTAGTTTGTTTAAGTCAAGTAAGACCCACTGAGTTAATGTTTCATGTCGCTGACCTTTCATCATCAACCTGAAACATTAACTCTGTTTCTTTCTATAGCTGCAACCTGTAGGGTGTTTCTAATTATGTGAGGGTTGTTCAGCCTTACTGGTCACAACTGAACTCACTAATTTATACTTGAAGGCCAGGGCTTACCTTTATTAACCACACTGAGGGATGATAATTAATGCAATTGACACAGATTTCAGACGTTTGAACAATAAGAGTATGTTTAATGCAGCAAATCTCCATATGACACAACCTATGCCGGACATTCTTATGATTAATTACAAAACAGTTATTAAATTACCCAAGGCATGGTGTGGAGATGCGGGGCAGTGGGTTGAAGGTTCTGTAGGCTCTGGATGAAATATTCACGATGCCGTGTCTCCTGTGTTGAGCGTCCTCGGGGCCATACTCATTCCTTGGGTTATGAGACTTTCTTCAGTTCTGGTTGTGGATAGAGAGCGAGCAGGAGCTGCCCTGATGTCCCAATTTCGTTGTTTCTTCCTTCCCTCTAACATTTGACCCCTTCATTTCAGAGGCTGCCCCAGTTTATACCTTTTGTTTGTTCCACTCAGACCGTAAAAAAGACAAAAAAAATGCCTTGATTGATTTCCCCATATAGAGATCTTCGTTTAGGTGTGTATTGTTTTCTGCCCTCATTTATGTTATCAGCTGGTATTGCTGATTAACAGGCCCTTTTCCCAAACCTGGGATTATCCCTGGTGAAATGGCTTAAAATAACTGTGACTTGCTTACTATTTCCAGCATTTTCCAGTTTTATCTCAGATTTTTTGTAATATTTTGCTTTTGTACAACAACTGATGTGGAGAAGTGTAGGGTATTTGTTATTTTGATTATTCAAATGCAAGTTGTACTGAATAAACGAAGTGATGCTGTATGATCACTCACTGTGAAGCATAATGAATCATAGCTGGTCTTATCTCAATTAATACTTTGATACGTGCGAATCATAGAATTCTTACAATGTACATAGAGGCTCTTGGCCAGTCGAGTCTGCACTGACCCCCCGAAAAGCATCCCAGCCATCCCACCCTTGTAAAAGCTGCCAAGTTTTAGTTCTGATCATGATGATATTGTTGTTACATTGCTAAATTGTGCTATTATGTAATTAGATAGGGACTCCAACCTTAAACCTATGCCAGGAGCAATATGCCCTTTGTGGCATAGAATCTTATAACTCTAGAAGTTTCATCTCCATTAACTATTTGAAAAGTATTTTGTTGGTCATTCTTTTATTTGAAGATATTGTTTTTAATGTCTATCCTAATTTTACCATTCATTAATTTCAACTGTGCTCCTTTGTGCTATTCTTACAATTTACTGAGGGGTAGTTTTAATTTTTTAGATCTCCAACAACAAAGATTATCCTCATTTGACTTGGTGATAGAAGCTTCCTTCATGTTTTGTTGATAGGAAATGCATGCAGCGTTCCAAGATATGGTTCAAATAGATCTATAAAGTTTGTGTGTAATGTGTTCTGATTTGTATTCTTCTGTCTTGCTGTTCTAGTGTAGAATTCTAATTATTCTGTTGGTTGCTTTCTTGCAGTACTATGCATGTTTAATATTAGATCCACAACGTCTACTGGCTAGTCTTTAAATGTTATTGTGTTGGTTGTCTTAAACGTTAATGGCTCCCTTAGAGCTTTTGCTTGACCTATTAGCTGCTCCTATTTTTAATCACCTGATATTCTCCTGACAAAATATAGGTCTGTTAGGTAAACCCTTCGTATGTGCTTGGAATAAGAGCCTTCCAAATTGTGAAGTTGTTTTTTCAGTCAGTTGTTCAGACAGGCTATTGAATTAACTATTCTGTATGGTTTCGGGGAAACACACTCGCACTTTAACACCTAAGCAATTATATTTATACTAAACCTTATCTGTGTTTTTTGTTCCTATTTATATATTCTATTCCACCATATTTTGGATTTCCAGTACTACTCCTCAAAAACGACTGTCCCACTTGGTTTAGTATCACCAGCCATATTTAATTGGTAAGTATTAAATATTTGAATCAGTCATTACTGTAATTTAGAAATAATATTGGTCCTACTACTGAAAGCTGGAACAACTCACTCCTTACTTCTGTTCTGCCCAGTATAATTCTTTCAACAATTTAAAAACTATTCTCTACACTCAGTCAATTTCTGATCCATTTTATAATTTCATCCTGAATCATCACCACTTTAAACTTAATCACAAGCTTTTGACAAATGGTTCTTGGAAGGTCTACCACCATGTAGGGATTTTCAAAGTCTACATAAAATGGCACTTGCTCAAAATGTTTTTAAATCCAAGCCAATAAATCACTTTAGTGTTCTATCTGAAGGCGACCATTCGTCTGCTTTAATTCATTTTAATCCTTGCCACAGCTGTTTCCCACTGCCAATTTCTTTATTGTTATGAGCTAACTATACTCTGTTAAGCTATTATTCGATTTTTCTTCAACATAACTAATTTTACCAGTAAAAAGAGATGTAAGGTGAGCAATAATAGTTGCTGTGGAACCTCAAAAACAGCATACAGAAGAAACCATTAAAATATAACATTAGTGGTATGAATGAGAATGCCAAATGATTTAATGGGCTGCAATGACCAATTATTGTCATTAACATTGTCATTATTAACATTCAAATACTTTTATATCGTTGAACTGCAAAACTTTAGATCTGTTTGAATGAGTGGTCGCTAGAGTAAACGTAGAGCACAGAATGTAGGTGCTGGAGTAGGTTATTGAGCCTATTTTGCCATTCAACATTACCTCTAATCCTTTATGTCAATGACACACTCTCACTTCTACTCGTACTCTTTTCGCCACTAAACATGCATTTCTTTCTTAAATATCTACTGTGACTTAGCCTCCACAGTCTTCAATGGTAAAGAATGCAACAAGTTCACTATTCACTGCGTGAAGAAATGTCTCCTCAATTTTGTCTGAAATGGCCCGCCACATATCCTGAAACCATTATCCTTTGTTCCAGACCTCCTAGCAAGGGGAAATAGCAACCCTGCATCCAGTCTATCCAGCGCTGTCAGAATTTTATGTTTCCCTGATCCATTGCTCCAAAATCCAATGAATACAGGTCCAGCTGACCCAATCTGCCCCCATATGATAAACCTATCATCCCAGGAATCAGTCTGATAAATCTTCACTGCACTGTCTGTTTTTTTTTTAGGTATTGAGACCAAGCTGTCCACAGTAGTCCAGGCATGGAAAAACCAAGGTCCTGTGTATTTGCAGCAAGCCTTCCTTGCTCTCATACCCTCACCCTCTTATAATGAAGGTAAACATACCATTTGCCTTTTTAAATGCTTGCTGCACCTGCATGTATGTTTACAGTGACCAGTGTACAAGAGCACCCTTTGTACATCAGCATTTCCCAATCTACCATGTTTTAAATGATACTGAGTCTCATTTTCCTATTGAAGTGCTATTTATGCTCAAGATGAGATTGGGGCATGAGAGTGGGGAAGAGGTGAGAGGTCAGGTGGAGATGGAGCCCAAAGAGAGAAATGAAAATGGAAGGTAAATGAGGGGATTATGGATGACAGGTTAGGACAGAAGATAAGCTGAATAAGTTGCAATGAGAGCTGAGGGTAGCAGAGAATGAGGGTTGAAAGCAAATCATGTAATGTGACAATAGGTCTGAGTGGGTGAAAATGGCTGTGCTAAATGCAACCCATGTCATAACAGGACTAGGTGTGGGCTTGGGTAAAAAAAAAACATGGAATAATGGAATCTGGCTCTAAAGTTATTGAACTCTGTGCAGGATCCCCAAACAGAAAATGAGATGCTGTTCTTCCAGCTGGTGCGGACGCTTGCTGGAACACTGCCTCAGGACAGCAACAGAAAAGTTGACATGGGAACCTATTCGCTGCTCATGACATGCTGAGGCCACCAGGTCAACCTTAGTGTTCTGGTTTTGGGGAGGGTTTTGCCACCACTCAATTGTAGCCCACACCCCCTGCTGGGGCCTACTTCATTTCCTTGGAGAAACAATCTGTTAACATTGGTGCCAACCCCTCTTGTGAGGGACTAACTGCAGTAGCACTACTGGGACTTTATTTTCTTCATTTATTGGATATGAGTGTCACTGGTTAGGCGAGCATTTATTACCCATCCCCGTTGCCCTTGAAAATGTGATGTTAAGCTGCCTTCTTGAACCACAAAGCCCATTAGGGAAGAAGTTTCAAGATTTTGACCCAATGACACAGAAGGAACAGCCATACATTTGCAGGTTAGGATGGTGAGTGCTTTGGAGGAGAATTTGCAGGTCGTGGTGTGTCCATGTAACTACTGCCGTGTTCTTCTTTGGGGATGGTTGTAGTTTTGGAATATGCTGTCATGCATTGGAATGTCAAGGGGCAATGGTTGGACTGTCTCTTAGAGTCATACAGCACAGAAACAGACCCTTCAGTCCAACAAGTCTATGCCGAACATAATCCCAAATTAAACTAGCCCCACCTGCCTGCTCCTGGCCCATATTCTTACAAACCTTTCTTATGCATGTCTTTTAAATGTTGTAACTATGCCCACATCCACCATCTCATCAGGAAGTTCATTCTACATGCAAACCACCCTCTGTAAAAACAAAAATTTGCTGCCATGTCTTTTTAAAATCTCTCTCCTCTCACATTAAAAATGTATCTGCTGGTCTTGAAATCCCCCATCCTAGGGAAAAGACAACTAACCCTATCTATTCATTATTTTGTAAACATGTATAAGGTTGCCTCTCAACCCTTATGCTCCAGTGAAAAAAAGTCCCAGCCTTTCTTTACAACACAAACCTTCCATACCCGGCACCATCCTGGTAAATCTCTTCTGAACCCTCTCCAGCTTAATAATATCCTCCCAATAACTGGGTGACCAGAACTGGACATAGTGTTCCAGAAGAGGCCTCACCAATGACCTGTACAACCTCAATGTGACTTCCCAACTCCTTTGCTCAAAGGACTGAGCAATGAAGGCAAGCATGCTAAACGCCTTTTTAAACACCCTGTCTATATGTGACATAAACTTCAAAGAATTATGTACCTGAACCCCTTAGGTCCTTCTGTTCTACAACAGTACCCAAGGCCCTACCATTAATTGTATAAGCCCTACCCTTGTTTGTTGTACCAATATGCAATACCTCACATTTATCCAGATTGAAGTTCATCTGCCATTTTTCAGCCCATTGACCCATTTGATCAAGATCCCTTTGTAATCTTAGAAAACCTTCACTGTCTACTATGTCATCAATTTTGGTGTTATCTGCAAACTTACTAACCATGCCATCTATATTCTCATCAAAATCATTTATATGAATGATAAACAAAAGAGTACCCAGAACTGATCCCTGTGGAACACTGCTGGTGACAGGCCTCCAGTCCGAGAAACAACCCTCCTACACCGCTCTGTCTCCTGCCTTTAAGCCAATTCTGTATCCAGTTGGCAAGCTCGTCCTGAATGCCTAACTTTATTATTTAGTCTTGTTGGAGAACGTACATTCCTGGCACTTTTATGACATGGATGTTTTTTCTCACTTGTCATGTCATATCCGTGGAGCTGTGAATGGTATTGAACATTGTGCAATCACCGTTTCTGACCTTATGATGGCAGGAAGATCATTGATGCATTAGGGAAGATTATTAGGCCTAACATGCTATTCTGAGGAACTGCTGCAGAGATATCCTGACTGGAGGGTTGCCAGTCATTTGACAAATCAGTAGCTCTTGGTAGCAGGGCTTCCTTCCAGATGAGGATGGGTACTGCCATCTCAGCTAGCAAACAGTCCTTGATGTCTGCAAAATCAGGTTAGGCCATCCCTGCAATGCAGAGGTGCTTGCTCTAAACTTTTCAACCGGGAAGGCAGGGCCACTACATCCACAAGATTTTAACATGTAGGTAGGTGTGAAAAATTGAGTATTATTGTTGATAGTGAGCCTCATGGAGAGGGATTTTTATAGTGAACTTTCACAAGAATTAAAGATCAAATCAAAAACAGAAAATGCTGAAGAAACTCGGGCCTGGCCGCATCATTCTTTTTCTTTTGTAAATATCAGATCATGTGTTTCATTTCACATCTCTTCTTCATTGACAAAGTCTATTGTTTATAAATTCACATATGATGAATGACTGAACTCAGCTACTTCTCAGTCCTTTTGATGGTTGGAAGTTGTGAAAATTGTCACATGCACATATGTGGTTGAAAATTAGCTTCAGTGCTGAGAGTTACAAAAATCACATCAAGCTTTTGAGAGGGGCCTTGAATTAAAGTTTTGAATGGAAGCTCAATTGTTGTCTTCAGTTGTTAGTGATAAATTATTGTGTAATTTCTGAATTGATTGTTTTTTGTATTTGAGGTTGCACTTAGAACAAAACAGTTTTCAGTTGAAGAAAAATGCATTTTTTATTGGTTTATTAGCAAACAGTGGCAAATGTTTATGTAGGGTAAAATCAATTTCAAGTAATTTAATAAGAAATTTAAAATTAAATATTGACAAATGTCTAACAAAAAACAATGGAAAGAGAAACTTATGGACTGGGAGAATTTGTTACAGGGAATGTGGGCATTGCTGGCTTGAACAGCATTTATTGCGAATCCCTAATTTCCTTGGAGAACATTGTGCGAGCTGCTTTCTGAAACCGCTACAGTTCGTGTGGCATGGGAACACCCACTCTACTGTTAGGAAGTGAGTTTCAGTAGTTTGACCCAATGCTACATAGTGCCGAGTCAGGATAGTATGTGACTTGGAGGGCTACATGCAGATGGTGGTGTTCCCATGTATCTGCTGTGCTTGTCCTCGAGGTTCTGTAGCAAAACTGGATTTAATGTTGAAAGGGCCTTGGTGGGTTGCTAAAGTGCACCTTTCAGATGATACACACTGCCACCATTGTGCATCAGTGATGAAGGGAGTGAATTTTGAAGGTTGTGGATAGGGTGCTATCCAAGTCTGCTGCTTTGACTGGCAGGTCAATTGTTGTTGGAGCTTCACCCATCCAGAAAATGAGTAATATTCCATCACACTGCCTTGTAGATGGTGTACTTGCATTGGGGAGACAGGAGATCTATTAATGGCTGCGGAATTCCCAGCCTCTGACCCACTCTTGTAGCCACAGTATGTTTCTGGCTGGTCTAATTCAGTGTCTGGTCAATGTTGACCTCCAGGATAGTGGGGGATTCAGTGATGGCAGTGTCATTGAATATCAAGATGCAATTCTTAGATTATCTCTTGTTGGAGAAGTTATTGTCTGGCAGTTGTGAAGCACAAATGTTACTTGTCACTTACTAGCCCAAGCCTAGATGTTGCATGTCTTGCTATGAACATGACTGCTCGAGTATTTGAGGAGTCACAAATGATGCTGAATGTTGTGCAGTCATCGCACACATCCAGCTTCTAATTGAAGGAATGTCATTGAAGCAACTGAATATGGTTGGACATAGGACACTATCCTGAGGAATTCTTGCTTTAATGACCTGGACCTTCTTAATTTCTGTCAGGTATGACTCCATCCAACGGAGTTTTTGCTGATTCTCACTGATTCCAGTTTTCTTAGGGTTCCATGAGGTCAATGGCAATTAGTCACACCTTGCCTCTAGAACTCAGCTGTTTTTGTCGATGTTTGGTCCAAGCTGTAATGAGGTTGACCATCAATAGGAAATTATTCATTTGCAATTCCCACTTGATGGCACTGTTGACGGTCAAGAGTAGACATAGGGCGGTACTCGACTGGGTTGAGGTTGTCTTTTTATTCACAGGATATGCCTAGGCAGTTAATATTGTTAGATATCAGTGATGTAACTGTCTGGAACAGCTTGGCTAGGAGTTAATTCTAGAGAACAAGACATGCATCCTATTGCTGGAATAGTATCAAGATCTATAGCCGTAGCAGGTCCAGTGTCTTCAGCTCTTTCTTAATGTCACATAGAATAAATTGAATTAGTTAAAGACTGACCGATTACCATCTGGGATGGTGTACACCTCAGATGGAGGCCTGCATGGATCATCCACTTGACACTTCTGGCTGAAGATAGAATCGCTACACATGCCCTCCGAAGAGCATCCCACCCAGACCCGGCCCCCCCATTATATCCCAGTATTTACCATGGCTAACCACCCAGTCTGCACATCCCTGTACATTCCGGGGCATTTTAGCATTGCCAATCCACCTGAACTGCATATCTTTAGACTGTGGGAAGAACCTGGAGCACCTGGCGGAAACCCACACAAACACTGGGAGAACATGCAAACTCCACACAGGCAGTCACCCAAGGCTGGAATTGAATCCTGGTGCTGTGCTGATTACTGAGCCACCATGCTACCCAAAAGGTGAATGCAAATATTTCAGAAAACCAAAAAAAATCAAAGAACTGCAGATACTGTAAATCTCAAATGAAAACAGAAATTGCTGGAGAACCTCGGCACGTCCAGCAGCATCTGTGGAGAAAAAGCAGTTTCGGGTCCAGTGATTCTTCTTCAGAACTGGTTATTTCTGTTTTTGTTGCTAATACTTAAGCCTTGTTTTATGCACTGATGCCTTTGGCTTCCCCATTATTGAGGATGGTGACTTTTACTGACCCACCAACTCCTGCTAGTTGTTCAATTATCCACCGCTATTCACAACTGGATGTTGCCAGACTGCAGAATCTAGATCTCATCTATAGGTTGTGGGATTGCAAAGCCTTGTCAATTTCATGCTGCTTCTAGTGTTTTGCATACAAGTCGTCCTGTTATGCAGCTTCACCAGGTTGACACATATGGGCAGGTATGCTTGGTGCTGCTTCTGGCATGCCCTCTTGCATTCTTCATTGAACCAGGGTTGATGTCCTGGCCTGATGGTAACGGTAAAGTGGGGCCTTATGCTGGGCCATGGGGGTTACAGATTATGGTTGAATAGAATTATGCTACTACTCGCCCAAGGTGTTGCACGGATGCCCAGTTTTCAGTTGCTAAATATGCTTGAAGTGTGTCATATTTAGCATAGTGGCTGTGCTGCACATCATGATAGAGAGTATCATCAGTGTGAAGGCGGAACTTCACCTCCACAAGGACCCTGCAGTAGTCACCCCTAGTGATACTGTTGTGGACAGAAGCATCTGCAACAGATTCGTAGATTCAGAGTCAAGCAGCATTTTCCCTATTGTTGGTTCTCTCATCACCTGTCACAGACAGACCCAGTTTAGCAACTACATCTTTCAGGACTCCACCTGCTCAGTCAGTAATGGTGGTAGTGAATCTGTTTTGATGGACATGGAAATTCCCAACCCAGAGTCCAAAATTGTCTCGCGTGTCATGTTTTCTTATTGATGGTGGTGGTATATCTCAACTGTATGATACAATTCTGTATGCATGCCTACCATAACTGTCAGGCTTTTAGTTGACCAGTCTGTGGGAACAGTTTTAATTTTTACACAAGTCCCCACATGTTATGAAGTAGGATTTTGCAGGGTCATTTCTTGCCATTTCTGGTGCCTATGCCATTGCCGGCTGGTCTGTTTGGTTTCTTCAGACTTTATCATGCTTTCATGCAACTTAGTGTGTTGCTAAGCCATTTCAGAGGGGAGTTGAGTCAACTATATTGCTGTGGATCTGAAGTTGCATGTAGGACAGACCAAATAAAATGGCAGATTTTCTTCCCTGAAATGCAGATGTAAAACAGGTTTTTTTATGATAATTGTTACATGTTCATTATTAGGCTAGCTTTTAATTCCAGATTTCAAATTTCATGATCTACCATGTGGAATTCAAACTGATGTCCCCTGAAGTTCGGTGACATTACCACAATGCCACCACCTCTTCACTTGTCTATGTAAGTCTTCTAATAGATTGTCGGTTTTTGACATGGCTACTACTATCTGTACTTTTCTGTTCACCCTCCGCAAACAAAACCAACCAAATACACTTAGAACATAGAACAGTACAGGCCCTTCGGCCCACGATGTTGTGCCGACCTATTATCCTACTAAGATCAATCTACCCTGCATGCCCTACATTTTACTATCCTCCATGTGCATATCCAAGAGTCGCTTAAAAGTCTGTAAAGTATCTGACTCCACTACCACTGCCAGCAGCGCATTCCACACGCCCACCACTCTGTGTGAAGAACCTACCTCTGACATCTCCCCTATACCTTCCTCCAATCACCTTAAAATTATGCCCCCTCGTAACAGTCATTTCCGCCCTGGGGAAAAGTCTCTGACTATCCACTCTATCTATACCTTTCATCATCTTGTAAACCTCTATCAAGTCACCTCTCATCCTTCTTTGCTCCAATGAAAAAAGCCCTAGCTCCTTCAACCTTTCCTCATAAGACCTGCCCTCCAGTCTAGGCAGCATCAGGGTAAATCTCCTCTGCACCCTCTCTAAAGCTTCCACATCTTTCCTATAATGGGGTGACCAGAACTGAACGCAATATTCCAAGTGTGGTCTAACCAGGGTTTTATAGAGCTGCAGCATAGCCTCATGGCTCTTAAACTCAATTCCCCTGCCAATGAAAGCCAACACACCATATGCCTTCTTTACAACGCAATCAACTTGGGTAGCAACTTTGAGGGATCTATGGACGTGGACCCCAAGATCCCTCTGTTCCTCTACACTGCCGAGAAGCCTGCCGTTAACCCTGTATTCTACATTCAAATTCGACCTTCCAAAATGAATCACTTCACACTTTTCTGGGTTGAATTCCATTTGCCACTTCTTTGTCCAGCTCCGCATCCTGTCAATGTCCTGTTGCAACCTACAACAGCCCTCCACGCTGTCCACAACTTCACCAACCTTCGTCTCATCGGCAAACTTACTAACTGACCCTTCCACTTCCTCATCCAAGTCACTTATAAAGATCACAAAGAGCAGAGATCACAGAATAGTTCCCTGCGGAACACCACTGGTCACCGAGCTGCAGGCTGGGTAATACTGTTTTAATTACTGTCAGATATATTTTGTGTTAACCAAGCCATTTAGAAGAACACTTTAGAAAACATCAAGAAAAATACATCCTTTTCCCTCCAGTGCCTGTGTAGGATAGTATTTGCCAGTTCCTGTTATATGGATTGACCTGTCTATCATTTCTGAACTAAATATTGTAATTTGAGCTCTGTGTATTTAAGCCCTCACAGGTACATGCGGCAAAAAAAAAAATGCCTGTGTATATTGCTTGAAAATTGTGGTATCATCATTGACTCTGACTCTGATTTGGTACCTTTGTATCAGAAGGTATGGATTCAAGCCTGACTAAAGTATGTAACCTAGACTTCCACACAAGAGCACCACTGTGAATATGGCTCCAGTATTGGAGCTGGATGAGATTTCTAACAACACTGACTTTACTTAAAAACTACTTCATTTCCTATGTACATTTAAATGTCATAAGGTTATAAAAACAGGTATATAATTCCCTGTGCAACATACATGGAAATGTCAGCTGTTTATGCTGAAAAGTTGGAATAAAAATCAATGCTTCGATGTCTGATGGCTGCTTGCCTCTCTTTCTTGGCTTTAGCTTCCATCCCCAATCTATCGGTATTGTTTAGATTCATTACATACTTTGACCTCAAGTGTTGCTCTCACATCTGTCATTTGTTAAAACTGCATCCAAGAACCTATATTTTCTCTTTCAGGTCAAGTAACTTTTCTTTTCTCTCTGCTTAGCAATCTAAACAATTCCCCAAGTAGACCAAGATTCTCAAAGTGTTTGATGCCTATGGAAGATACAACCAGTGATATCATGTAGTAACTAAGAGAAAAAGCAAAGCATCCAAAGTAATTTGCTTATGAGTCTGGTAATGCTGACTGTTTGAATCCAGTCCAATGTGATTTGTAATAGTACTAATCAAACAACATTTGGGAAATTAGCAATGACAAAAAGTCTAATTTCTAGAAAGACCTGATATCTGTTTGTCACTGTAAATATGATTGTAATTCTGAACTCCAATTTAGTATATTAAGTATAAACATGTTGTTAATAGCAAAAAATGCTAGAATTTGACAACACATTTTTATGTTTCCTGTGCAGAAGAAATCGAATTGCATTCTAGAAACAGTGAGGAGGGAAAGAAGGAAATGATTTTCCAGATGCGTTTATCCCATTGTTATCTGCAACCCTATAATCAAACTTTGTTGTTGATATACCTTGACTGTAACAAACTGATTCAGAAATTCTTGTGGCCATTAGACTCCGAGCTTACTTTTGCAGTCTGAATTATTTTTTTGAAAATTGAGCAAAAACACTGCAAGGGAAAAGGTTGCTGATTAACTTAATGAAAAGTTACCTATAACAGCTGACTCCAGGAGTTGATTTGTTTGAAATTGTGTAATATTTTAAAAATTTAGAGTTGTTTGTTTTCTGAAAGATGTTGCAAATGCCACATCCTATTTGGTGAATGCGAACTGCTTTGCTTAAATTAAAATTCCCATGCTGTATCCATTTGCAAAGAAACTCTTACAGTGCTGCTTCTGCCAGGAAGTTTGGGATACCCTGGATCATGTACCTTTCCATATTTGGGACTAGTATTGCTTAGTAGAAACCAATAAAGTTTTCATATGCTAATGTTTTCTGTGTTTTTCATTTTATGATTCTGCATGTTTCCTTAGCAACCATCCTGATCGCGAACTAAACTAATTCATTGGAGAAATTAGTTGAGGTGCTAACTTGGTTGACGTATTTGCAAAACCAGTGTTGATCCTCAGTTGTTTTTCAATTTGGCGCCAGTATAGTTTTAAATCACTGGATGCAAATTTCATCTCTGTAATCTATAGTCTTTGGTAATGTGTAATATTATTTGTGTCTCTCGTTAAGTATGTCAGGGATTTATACTGAGGCCCTAGCAGTGGAGGTTGGCCGTGCAGGGACACTTGCTTGTTCTTATTCTAACTGTGGGAGTTCAAATCTGAATTGAACGATGGATTTTGTCAGAAGAAACTTGTTAGCAACTTCCTGTGTTTCCCATTACTTGATCCAAAGAATGTTTGTTGGTAGATCTTAGGCAGACTGCTGCATATTGGGTGGAAGGTAGGCAATAGATAGGTTGAACAGATCATCATGGCATGATGAACAAGGTGTAGCATGGATAGTTTCAAGCAACTTGTGAATTTTTGTCAGTGATGTACAATGTCATGTTTGCAAGCACACAAAGCCAGAGGGAAGGACTTGAATGGAGGCTTCTAGTATGTTACACATTGTTGTGTAAGATACACCAGGAGATAGAAAAGGTGTGTAAGAAAGGCAAAGTCACAGTGATCATGGGGGATTTCAATATGCAGGTGGACTGGGAAAATCATGTTGGTAGTGGATTGCAAGAAAAGGAGTTTGTGGAATGTCTACGAGGTGGAACTCATAAGGGAACAGGCAATACTGGATTTAGTGCTGTGCAATGAGGCAGACTTGATAAGGGAGCTTAAGGTAAAGGAACCCTTAGGAGGCAGTGAGCATAAGATGATAGAATTTACTCTGCAATTTGAGAGGGAGAAGATAGAATCAGAGGTAACAGTATTACGGCTGAATAAAGGCAAGGGAGGAGCTGGGCAGAATTGACTGGAAGAGGACCCTAGCAGGAAAGACAGTGGAACAGCAATGGCAGGAGTTTCTGGGAGTAATTCAGGAGACGCAGCAAAAATTCATCCCTAGGAAAAAGAAACTGGTGCAGGGAGGATATGGCAACCATGGCTGACTAAGGAATCAGGGATAGCATAAAAGCAAAAGAGAAAGTATATAATGTGGCGAAGGGCAGTGGGAAACCAGAGGACTGGGAAGCTTACAAAGACCAACAGAGGGCAACAAAAAAAGAAATAAGGAGGGAGAATAGGAGGGTAAGCTAGCCAGTAATGTAAATGAAGACTGAAAGAGTTTCTTTAGGTATATAAAGGGCAAAAGAGAGGCAAAAGTGGACATTGACCACTGGAAAATGACGGTGGGGAGATAGTAGTGGGGAACAAGGAAATGGCTGACAAACTGAATAATTACTTCGCGCCAGTCTTCACGATGGAAGACACGAGTAATTCCCCAAAAATTCAACAGAGTCAGGAGGCAGAGCTGAGTATGGTGGCCATCACCAAGGAAAAGGTGCTAGTAAAACTGATTGGTCTGCAGTTGGATAAATAACCTGGACCAGATGGACTACACCCCAGAGTTCTAAAGAAGATAGCTGAAGAGATAGTGGAAGCGTTAGTGGTGATCTTTCAGGAATCGCTAGAGTCGGGGAGGGTCCCAGAGGACTGGAAAATCGCTAATGTGTCACCCCTGTTTAAAAAGTCAGTAAGGCAAAAGACGAAAAATCACAGGCCGATTAGCCTAACCTCGGTCGTGGGTAAGATTTTGGAGTCCATTGTAAAGGATGAGATTTCTGAATATTTGGAAGTGTATGGTAAAATAGGGCAAAGTCAGCATGGTTTCATCAAGGGGAGGTCATGCCTGACAAATCTGCTAGAATTCTTTGAGGAAGTAACAAGCAGGGTAGACCAAGGAGATCAATGGATGTTATCTACCTGGACTTCAAGAAGGCCTTTGATAAGGTGCCACACAGGAGGCTGCTGAGTAGGATAAGGGACCACGGTGTTAGAGGCAAGGTGCTAGCATGGATAGAAGATGGCTGTCTGGCAGAAAGCAGAGAGTGGGGATAAAGGGGTCTTCGTCAGGATGACAGCCGGTGACAAGTGGTGTTCCGCAAGGGTCAGTGCTGGGACTACAACTTTTCACTTTGTACATTAATGATGTAGATGAAAGAACTGTGGGCATTCTGACTAAGTTTGCAGACGATACAAAGATAAATGGAGGGACAGGTAGTATTGAGGAGGTGGCGAGGCTGCAGAAGGATTTGGACAGGTTAGGAGAGTGGGCAAAGAAGTGGCAGATGGAGTACAACGTGGGAAAGTGTGAGGTCATGCACTTTGGTAAGAAGCATAAAAGCATGGACTATTTTCTAAATGGGGAGAAAATTCAGAAGTCTGAAGTGCAAAGAGACTTTGGAGTTCTAGTCCAGGATTCCCTCAAGGTAAACTTGCAGGTTGAGTCAGTAGTCAGGAAGGCAAATGCAATGTTGGCATTTATTTTGAGAGGACTTGAATATAAAAGCAGGGATGTACTACTGAGGCTTTATAAGGCTCTGGTCAGGCCACATTTGGAGTATTGTGTGCAGTTTTGGGCCCCATAATCTCAGGAAGGATGTACAGGCCCTGGAGCGGGTTCAGAGGAAGTTGACGAGAATGGTCCCAGGAATAGAAAGTTTAACACATAAGGAACGTTTGAGGATGCTGGGACTATACTCTTTGGAGTTTAGAAGGATGAGGGGGGATCTAATTGAAACTTTCAGAATACTGAATGGCCTGGACAAAGTGGATGTTGGGAAGATGCTTGGTAGGAGAGTCTAAGACCTGAAGTCACAGCCTTAGAGTAAAGGGAAGACCTTTTATAACGGAGATAAGGAGAAAATTCTTCAGCCAGGGAGTGGTGAATCCATGGAATTCACTGCCACAGAAGCTGTGGAGGCCAGGTCATTGAGTACATTTAAGACTGAGATAGATAGGTTTTTGATTATCAAGGGGATCAAGGGTTACATGGAGAAAGCAGGAGAATGGGGTTGAGGAACTTATCAGCCATGATTGAATGGCCTAATTTCTGCTCCTATGTCTTATGGTTGTGGATGACTGAGCGTGAACAAAATGTGTGTGATGACCTTTGACAAACAGGTACATGGTACTCTGCTGCGGAGTACGATACGGCAAGGTATGGACTATTGTGGCAGCAGTGCACTGAGCGGATCCAACTAGTTTGGCTAGTAGGTTGTTTCTCGTTTTGATTGCTGCTGCTGTTTTCTTCATATGTTCCCAGAAGGACAAAGGCTAAATCTTGGGCTGCTCCAAAGTCTGTTGGATTGGGATAATGTTTAGTTTCTGGCCATCCATGTAAACATGCAATATCTATATAAGGAAGGCAATGGCTTGGTGGTATTATCATTAGATTGTTAATCCAGAGACCCAGGTAATGTTCTGGGGACCAAGGTTTGAATTCCAAAAACAAAATCTGGAGTTACGAATCTACTGCTGGCAGTGAAATCATTGCTGATTGTTGGAAAAACCCATCTGGTTCACTAATGTCCTTCAAAGAAGGAACTATGCCATCCTTACCTGGTCTGGCCTATATGTGACTCCAGACTCGCAGCAACATGGTTGACTCTCAACTGTCCTCTGGGCAATTACGGACGGGCAATAAGTGCTGGCATGGACAGTGACGCCCTTGTCCTATGAATGTATATAAAAAAATCCTTTTTGGCATTGGCATTGTGGAGGTAGAATGCACTGCAAGAAACATTGACTTTGTAGTATCATTGTTAAGAATCTGGTCTGGGTGGCAGAAGAGTGGCGCTTGGATGACGCAACAGATGTCATTGATGTAACTGAACTTGCAGGATGTGGTTGTTGGTAGGTAATTTGTATAAATGTTGAACAGCTTTGGGGCTGTTGTTAGTTGGTTGCTACCTTTCTGCATATTAGTTTCCCTTGCCCAAGCTGAACTCTAAATCATTTGTTCAACAACTGACCAGGTTGGCAACAATATTATCAGCTTGAGGAGCAGATCTTTGTGCCATACTGTATCATGGGTGGCTGCACTTGTTAGCAATGCCACTGCTAGGTGGAGCATTGCAGTCTATAAACTGTGAATGTTGAGGAAGTTGTACCTGATTGTGCCACAAACAACCATGTTTTTTGTAAAATTTGTTCCAAGCAGGAAACAAGTAACCAGATAGCAGCAATTTCTTATATTAAATTTTAAACTGGCTATAAACTTCGGGTGAAAAATTGCAACGATTACAATCAGTCTGTTAATTTCTTTGCAGATTGGTCCTTCTGGTGACTATTAAATAGCCTCCGAGTTACAATTTTAATGTTGTGCTGTATCTATAAAGACAGGTTATTTAACAGTCACCAGAAGTGCTGGTTTGCAAAAAAATTCACAGATTGTGTTTATAATTGTTGCTATTTATTTCTGATTTGACAACTGCTTTAAATTTTTTTTTTCTGCTGGTATCACACTATAGTTGCACGTGTACGCCTGCATCATGGAGGTAATTTATTGTTGGGAACAGACACTCTGATCATAGGCAGCTGTGAGGTCCAGTGACATTATGGCTGTCTTCAGATATTTTTGGAAGCCATTTATGATGTTGGTGGTAAGTGCCCGAACTTGATCACGTGTGCTGAGTACTTTACAGAAACTAGATTGTTCAATAATAAGGATGATCTTTACTACCAGAATTGTGCATCAGATTTTGAAGCAAAATAATGAAATCTGCTGAGCTGGCTGCCAATGTAAAATATTTTGTAAGTTTTGAAATGACAATGACTGTATACCACAACTTTGGGAGTGGATTTGAGCTGTTAGTCAGCACAGCAAGTGCACTAGGGCCAGGTTTATTTAAGGAATTCTGGTACAATGTGCTTCTGCTGCTTTGCCACATTTCAGACTCCTTTAATGCTTTCTGCTGTTCTATGGTCTTGAAGGGATCTGGACTGACATGTTCTGATGTTGCTTACATTGTTTCATGCTTGATGTATTTTGTTATTTTTCTCAATGGCATGCTTAATACATGGAGCAGATGGCTAACAATTTGTTTAAGGATGACTGATAAGTGATCTAGTACAAATGATTTTGCACTGCTGCAAGGCAGCTAATCAGGATCCAGTACTGCTGATTGACATGATAAAGATGAGTCCTCCTTTTTGTTTGCTCCCATCTAGTGCAGTGTGCAGCGTTGAGAGACCCTGGAGGTGTTCTCTGTATCAGGGCTACCAGATGATTCATAATGCAAGCAGCTTTATGAATGACACCACGTATAATACTTCCACAGATATATTATGAATAAGCATAATAGAGTATACCTTACAATTTTATACGCCCCTGTTAAACACTTTTCAATTCCTTAATTTCAAAGAAAACAGACTACTCAATCTTTCCTCATTGCCAAAATTATCTACTCCTGACAAATTCTTCATAACTCTCCCCGTATCTTCTCTACTATAATTTCATTCTTCCTATGATGTAATGGCTAGAGTTATTTGCAATACTATAGCTGTGGACTAACTAGATCTTTGATATACATTTGGAATAACCTCCCAAGCTCTTTGGATATTGAAGGGAAGTATCTCACGCGATAACTCACTGCAACACCCCGGAGCTATGCAAAAACGAAGAGGAATACCTATACAGAGTCTTTGCAAACAATGGTTATCCTAACAGCTTCGTCTGCCGATACCTGGCAAACAAACAACACCAAGAATACACTGTATGCCCCAAAACACTGACCACCCTACTATATATTAGAAACACATCAGAACTGACTACAAGACTTGGAATAAGGATAGCACACAAACCAACAGCCACACTTGCCAGTTACTCTCAAAGACAAAAAACCCCATAGCCACAATGAGCAGGACAAATGTGATATACAAAATACCATGCAGCAACTGCGAGAAACACTACATAGAACAGACGGGCAGGAAACTCACCACCAGGATACATGAACACCAACTCGCAGCAAAACGGCACAACCAATTCTCCCTCATTTCAATACACTCCAACATAGAAGGACATTAATTTGACTGGGACAGAAAAGCACGGGAATTTGTGGAGGCCTGGTTTTCAACCACCGATGTTATTAACAAACATGTTGAAATTAACCCCATCTGCATTCCACTACGGTACAAAACCGGAAACAAGACTGCCCACCATGACAGACCGGATTGTAGAAATTCAGAGCAGGACAGAACAACAGTGCTTCAGTGAAGGCTACACAGCACTGACGATGTCACCTAGAAGGGAGACGAAACATTTGCATAAAAACCAGTCAGCCCAGCAAACCAACCAACAACTGGAAGTATCTCACAAGTTCTTGGTCACTTTTTCTACCTGTATTGCTACCTTCAGGGATCTGTGGACCTGCACGCGTGGGCAATATTCCCTTGGAGCCACTGCTCTGAGACTCCGTGCATGGCAGTTGGTGTTGACACGCGAAACACGCCATTGACTTGTTTCAGGAGTCGTTGCTGTGCACAGACATTGGAGATCCATGCAAATGGGGGAAAAGAAATTAGAGGGAATGGTGTTCTTGGGTGGCCTGTTCCTTTACACTTCTCAGTATCTTGTTGTTTATAATTTATTCCCTTCCCTTGCTTGACTCTCAAAATGATTTATCTCGTGTGTCTTATCACTGAATTCAGTTTGCCAGTTTTCTGCCTTCTGGCAAATGCATTGATATCATTTTGCAATCTATAGTCTGCATCTGCATCATCTGTCTTCTCTTATCTGTAAACAACTTAATCGTGCCCCTATATTTATCTGAATCTTTGACTTGTATAGCAACCTCATACTGAACCCTGTGGAACCCCATTGAAAAGTTTTTTGGTCGCAGAAACACCCACCAGCATCCTATCCAGACCCATTCCCCGTAACCCAGTATTTCCCATGTCTAATCCACCTAATTTTCACTCCCTGGACTCTATGGACAATCTAGCGTGGCCAATCTACCTAACCTGCACATCTTTTGACTGTGGGAGGAAACCCACGCAGACCCGGGGAGAATGTGCAAATTTCACACAGACGGTCACCTGAGGGTGGAATCAAACCTGCGTCCCTGGTGCTGTGAGGCAGCAGTGCTAACCACTGAGCCACCATGCTGCCCATACATACAAACTTGGTCAGTATGTCCTGGCTGTTCCAATACTCACTCCTGACCATAAATGGCCAGCAGCTCCTAAGGATAAACTTCGTTCTGCTGATGCTGAAGTCCCACACTCAACCCTATTATCCTCCCTCCAGTGTGCTATGGTGGGCTGGATGAGGCTTCTTTATGATATCTAAGGAAGGATCACCGGACCCGAAATGTTAACTCTGGTTTTTCCTTCACAGATGCTGCCAGACCTGCTGAACTTTTCCAGCAACTTTGTTTTTGTTCCTTCTTTATGATATGTTGGCCATAACCTGACTTCATTTGCTTTTTTATGTAGCCTTTTGAAAAAGGTTAAACAAAAAATAAGCAAAGAATTGCAGATGCTGGAAATTAAATGAAACAGAGTGCTGGAAAAACTCAGCAGGTCTAGCAGCACCTGTGGAGAGAAAGCAGACTTGATGTTTTGGGTCCCGTGAGCTGCCTTCAGAACAGATTGTAGCTTGGAAAAGATTGATTTATATATGCTGAAGGAGGGGGAAGGTGTAAACAATAGGTGGAATGGAGCCCAGAGAAAAACAGTTGGTCAGACAAAGGAATGGGTAAAGGTCAACCTGGGAGAATGAATAGCTGCTAATGGGAACTGTTAGTGGCTGATAATGGGTTGATTATTGTTGCAGCCCATGTGACGACAAGGCCTGGTGCATAGGGTTCAGGGTAAGGACATGGCAGAAGGTGCTTAGGCCCTAAAATTATTGAACTTGATACTGAGTCCAGAAGGTTGCAGAGTTCCCAAACGTGGTGTTCTTCCAGCGGGTGCTGAGCTTCGCTGGAGCACTGTTGCAAGCCCAAGATAGAGATGTTGGTCGGGGAACACAGTTATGTGTTTAAGTAGCAGGTAACCAGAAGCTCTGGGTCATGTTTGTAGGCAGGGCCTTGGTGTTCTGCAAAGTGTCACCTAGCCTGCACTTCATCTACAAAATGGTCTCTCTACGCCTGTTTTTGAAAATGATTGTATAATACAGCAATAAAAAGATTTTATACTGTGCTGAATTATAGCACTACAACATATATCTCATCATATATTCCCTACAGCGTGGGAACAGGCCCTCGGAGCATCCCACTCTGTGAGGCAACAGTGCTAACCAGTGAGCCACCGTGCTGCCCATATCTGACTATTCTTTCTCGTGTTTATCTGTGCTTGTACAGTACCTTGGAGAAGAAGTGTTACTGTTTCCCAATTCGCTTTATTAAGGTTGTTTTCAGTTCAGTCTTGTGGTTTGGAACAGTTCATCTGATTTTGTAGACTGCAACTGAATCAATTATGCAATCTATATACTCATGAGAACGTAGCTACATAAATCTTTGAAGGTGACGGGACAAGTTGAGAAGCCTGTTTAAAAACGTGAATGGGGAATGTGCCTTTGTAAATACAGGCAAGAATGAAAAAGCAATAAGGTTATCCTATACTTCATTAAATCTATACATTTGGAGTATTGTGGCCAATCCTGGGCCCCTTATTTTAGGAAGGATTTAGGGGTGCAGAGGAGATTTACTGAAATGGTGTCAGAGATGAAGTACTTTAGTTATGTGAAGAGACTACAGAAGTTGGCATTATTGTCAAAACAGAGAAGACCAAAGGGAGATTTGATAGACAACAAGGTGCAGAGCTGGATGAGCACAGCAGGCCAAGCAGCATCATAGGAGCGGGAAGGCTGACGTTTCGGGCCTAGACCCTTCATCAGAAATGGGGGAGGGGAAGGGGGTTCTGAAATAAATAGGGAGAGAGTGGGAGGCGGATAGAAGATGGATAGAGGAGAGGATAGGTGGAGAGGAAACAAACAGGTCGAACAGGCGGGGATGGAGCCAGTAAAGGTGAGTGTAGGTGGGGAGTTAGGGAGGGGATAGGTCAGTCCAGTCCTCACGTACCACCCCACCAACCACCGGATCAATCATCCTCCGACACTTCCGCCATCTGCAATCCGACCCCACCACC
>NC_063336.1:73101339-73226505 GCF_021869965.1 Rhincodon typus | reverse complement strand
ACCAGTCCGTCCTCCCTGGACTGACCTATCCCCTCCCTAACTCCCCACCTACACTCACCTTTACTGGCTCCATCCCCGCCTCTTCGACCTGTTTGTTTCCTCTCCTCTATTCATCTTCTATCCGCCTCCCACTCTCTCCCTATTTATTTCAGAACTCCCTTCCCCTCCCCCATTTCTGATGAAGGGTCTAGGCCCGAAACGTCAGCCTTTCTGCTCCTATGATGCTGCTTGGCCTGCTGTGTTCATCCAGCTCTGCACCTTGTTGTCTCGGATTCTCCAGCATCTGCAGTTCCTACTATCTCGGGGATTTGATAGAGTTGTTCAAAATCATGAAACATTTTGATTGAGTAAATAAGGAAGAATTATTTTGACTGGTCAGCATTCAGGATGCAGATTTAATGTTTAGTGCAAAAGTGCCATAGGTGACAGATGGAAAATCTGCTTTATGCAGTTTGAAAGCATAGTGCAAGCACATTCAATAGGGATAAATATTTGAAAGGAATACATTTGCGGAGCTGTGTGGGAGAAAAAACAGATGATTGGGGTAAACTGGGTAGTTCCACAAATAAGGAAGCACAGGCAATGTTGGGCTAAATGATATCTTTCTATGCAGTATCATTTCATGCTTCTATGCTGTGCTTGATGTCTCAACATGTAGAGGTCCTGCTGCTGAGCTTTTCTGTAAGTTATACACTTCGTAATTCATTCATAGTATGTTGAGCATTGCTGTCTGGGTTGGCACTAATTACCTATCCCTAGATGCCTTTGAAAAGGTGTTAGTGATCTGCTTTTTTGAACTGTTGCAATCTGAGGCTCTTGGGCTAGTGTGGATAGTAATGTATTTTTGGCAGTACAGACTCAGTGGGCTTTTGTACTAAACAATTCTATGATTTTGTTTGGTTCAAATAAATTGAGAATGCATTAAGGAGGGAGTTCTAGATTTTGACTCAGTGACACTGAAGGACTGTCAATATATTTCCAAGTCAGGATGGGGAGTGGCTTTGAAGGGAACTTGCAGTGGAGCTCCAATGCTCCAATGTGTCTGCTGCCCTTGTCGTTCTGGATGGTAGCGGTTTTTGGTTTGGAAATTGCTATCGAAGAAGCCTTGGTGAATTCTGCAGTGCATCTTCTCGATGGCGCACACTGCCAGTGAGTGTTGGTGGTAGAGGGATTGAAGGCTTGTGGATGTGATGTCAATCAAGCAGGCTGCTTTGACTTGGATGGTATCAAGCTTCTTGAGTTTTGTTGGAGCTGCACTCACCAGGCAAGTGGGATTATTCTATCATACTTCTGACTTGTGCCTTTGTAGATGGTGGACAGGCTTTAGTGACTCAGGAGGTGAGTTACTCATCATAGGATTCCTAATCTTCGATGTAGAGTCATAGAGTCCTACAGCACGGCGACAGGCCTTTCAGCCCAAACTGGCCCATGCTGACCGAAGTGTCCATCCACACTAACCCCATTTCCCTGCACTTGGCCCATATCCTTCTAAACCATTCCTATCCATTTATCAGTCCAAATGCCTTTTAAATGTTGTTAATGTACTTGCTTCAACCACTTTCGCTGGCAGCTCATTCCATATGCATACCACCCTCCGTGTAAAAAAAAAAAAGTTGTCCCTCAGGTTGCCATGTATTCTTTCCCCTCTGACCTTAAACTGATGCCCTGTAGTCCTCAATTCCCCAACCCTGGGAAAAAGACTGAGTGCATTCACCCTATCCATTCCTCTCATGATCTTATACACTTCTATAAGATCCCCCCTCAGTCTCCTGTGCTCTAAAGAAAAAGTGTTAGCTTGTCCAACCTCTCCCTATAACTCAGTCCCTTGAGTCCTGGCAACATCCTTCTAAATTTCTTCTGCACGCTTTCCAGTTTAATAACAACCTTCCTATAGCAAGGTGACCAAAACTAAACACAATACCCCAAGTGCAGCTTCACCAATGTCAAGTACAACTGCAACATAACTTCCCAACTTCTGTACTCCATGCCCTGACTGATGAAGGCCAGTGTGCCAAAAGCCGCCTTCACTGTCCTGTCTACCTGTGACTCCACTTTCAGAGAACCATGCACCTGAATTCTAAGGTCCCTCTGTTCTACCACACTCCTTAAAGCCCTAACATTTACCATGAAACTCCTCCCTTGATTTGACTTGCCAAAATGCAATACCTCACACTTATCTATAAAAAACTCCATTTGCCATTTCATGGCCCACTTCCCCAGCTGATCAAGATCCTGCTGCAATTTCTGATAACCTTCCTCACTGTCCACGATACCGCCTAAATATAAAAGTGAACAATTCTACCTTCTTAACATGCTTTCAACTTATTAATGTTAATATCATTGTTTTTTTTAAAAACATGTGAGAGTATGTTTTCCTTTGTTGTTATTCCAAACAGAGCCCAAGAAATAGTCACAGCACAGGAAAAATGTGTGCTCATGCTCTATGGTTTTTCTGATGTCTTTCTGTGTCTATATCATTGTCAGAGGGCTTTGCATAGAAAATTCCTTTTGTAATACAGATGGCGGATTAAGGACAGAGTACTTCAGACACCTTGGTGCGACAACATTCTGTATTGTACGTAGGTGTGTGTATGGTCTGTCTTAGCTTCCAAAATTGTGATGGATGTGCTCAGTGCTTCTAAGAGGTTATTTTGACCCACTGAAATTGATAATTATCATGATGTGTGTGGGTCTGCAGGGCCTAACAAGAAATTTGAAGGTTTAACAATTGCTTATTAGACATAATATTTGTGGAGTTAACGTTTCGTGTCTGGTGACCCTTCCTCAAAATTGAGGAAATGTTAACTCTGATTCTTTACTTCACAGATGTTGCCAGACCTGCTGAGCTTAGAACATAGAACATAGAACAGTGCAGTACAGTACAGGCCTTTCGGCTCACGATGTTGTGCCGATCTTTTACCCTAATCCTAAAGTCTATCTAACCTCCACCCCTACCTTATACTATCATCCATATGCCTATCTAATAGCCGCTTAAATGCCCCAATGAGGCTGACTCCACTACCCTCTCCAGCAATGCACTCTCCACGCCCTTACCACTCTCTGAGTAAAGAACATGTCTCTGACGTCTCCCCTGTACCTACCTCCACGCACTTTAAAACTATGCCCCCTTGTAATAGCTACCTCCACCCTAGGAAAAAGTCTCTGGCTGTCCACTCTATCTATACTTCTGATCATTTTGTACACCTCTATCAAGCCACCTCTCATCCTTTGTCGTTCTAAAGAGAAAAGCCCTAGCTCTCTCAACCTTTCCTCGTAAGACCTTCCCTCCATTCCAGGCAATATCCTGGTAAATCTCCTCTGCACCTTTTCCAATGCTTGCACATCTTTCCTGTAATGAGGCGACCAGAACTGGACACAATACTCCAGATGTGGCCGAACCAGGCTTTTGTATAACTAGAGCATAACTTCACTGCTCTTGAACTCGATCCCTCTATTAATGAAAGCTAACACACCATACGCCCTCTTAACAACTCTATCCACCTCGGTAGCAGCTTTCAGGGAACTGTGAACATTAACCCCAAGATCTCTTTGCTCCTCCACACTGCCAAGAATCTTTCTGTTAACCCTGTATTCTGCTTTCAAGTTTGTCCTTCCAACATGAATCACCTCACACTTTTCAGGGTTAACCTCCATCTGCCATTTCTCAGCCCAGCTCTGCATCCTATCAATGTCCCTTTGTAACCTAGAACAGCCCTCCGCACTGTCCACATCGCCACCCACCTTCACATCGTCCGCGAACGTGCTAATCCACCCTTCCACTCCTTCATCCAAATCATTTACAAAAATCACAAATAGCAGAGAACCCAGAACAGATCCTTGTGGTACACGACTCATAACTGAGCACCATGTTGAATATTTTCTGTCCACTACCATCCTTTGTCTTCTAAGGGTCGGCCAATTCTGAGTCCAATCTGCCACATTTCTCCCTATCCCATGCCTCCTTACCTTCTGCATGAGCCTACATGGGGAACCCCTATCAAACGCCTTACTTAAATCCATGTATACCACATCCACTGCTCAAAAGAATTCACTAAGGTTTGTGAGGCATGATCTACCCCTCACAAATCCAAGCTGACCATTATGAATCAAACTGTGCCTTCCCAAGTGATCATAAATCCTATCTATTAGAGCCCTTTCCAATAATTTGCCCACCATAGCTTTTCCAGCAACTTCTGCTTTTGTTCCTGATTTACACTGTCCGCAGTCCTTTCAGTTTTTATTTTATAATATTTGTGAAGCAGTATGTGTGGGTTCCACCCCAAGAAAGCAAAGAGTATTTTTGGCTGGTACACATCAGTACTTTGCAGGATGACTCCAGTATCAAAGGAAATTGACTAGAGGTTGTGATGGACGACATCAGAGGGAAGAGCGGTCCTGTAACTCAATGAAGAAGGAAATGCCACTTGTTCTTCTCTCCTACAACAGCCATGCTGCTCTGTGTAGCTTCATGTCCTCCCATTGCTTGTCCAACCAAGGTAGTACAAGTTGAGAAAAGGACGAGATTCTCAGGAGATACTGTAGGAAGTTAGATGGGAATTGATAAAGGAGGTCCTTGAGGGTAGTAATATCTGGATTACTCTTGTTACCATGGGCTAGTGAGGGTGGAAATAGGAGGATGGAGTAGATGAATGGAGCTGGTGCAGGGGAGAAGGATTCAAATTTTTTGAATCATTGGAATCTTTTCTGGGGCAGAAGTGACCTTTTTAAGAAGGACGGATTGCACCTGAATTGGAAGGGGATTAATATACTGGTGGGGAGATTTTGCTACAGCTGTTTGGGAGGATTTAAACTGGTAAGGCGGGGGAGGGGGGCTCCAGGATAGAGGGAGATAGTGAGGAAAGAGATCCGTCTGAGACTGGTATAACTGGGAAAAAGAGCAAGTCAAACAGTCAGGGCAGGCAGGCAGGAACAAAGCAGATAAGGAGGTAGGACTGATAAATTAAACTGCATTTATTTCAATGCAATAGGCCTACAAGTAAGGCAGATGAACACGGGACATGGTTGGGAACATGGGACTGGGATATCATAGCAATTACAGAGACTAGGCTCAGGGACGGACAGGACTGCCAGCTTAATGTTCCTAGGTATAGATGAAGGATAGAAAGGGGAGGGGGAGTGGCATTTCTGATTAGGGATAACATTATGGCTGTACTTGGGATATTCCTGGGAGTATGTGCAGGGAAGTTATTTGGGTGGATCTGAGAAATAAGAAAGAGAAGATCACTTTATTGGGATTGCACAATAGACCCCCCCAGTAATCAGTGGGAAATTGAGAAACAAATTTGTAAGCAGATCTCAGTTACCTGTAAGAATAATAGGGTTGTTATGGTAGGGGATTTTAACTTTCTAGACATAGGCTGGGACTGCCATAGTGTTAAGGGCTTGGATGGAGAGGAATTTAAGTCGAAGAAAATTTTCTGACTTAAAAATGTAGATGTAACTACTAGAAAATGCAAGACTTGACCTACTGTTGGGAAATAAGGCAGGGCTAATGACTGAAGTGCCAGTGGGTAGTGCTTTTGCGGCCAGTAACCATAATTCTATTAGTTTTCAAATTAGTGATGGAAAAGGATAGACCGGATCTAAAAGTTAAAGTTTTAAATTAGAGGAAGGCCAATTTTGACGGTATTAGGCGAGAACAGTGGGGTGGCACGGTGGTTCACACTGCTGCCTCATAGTGCCAGGGACCCAAGTTCAATTGCAGCCTCGATTGACTGTCTGCGTGGAGTTTGCACATTCTCCCCATGTCTGCATGGGTTTCCTCCTGGTGCTCCGGTTTACTCCCGCAGTCCAAAGAAGTGCAGGTTAGGTTGGTTGGCCATGCTAAATTGCCCATTGTGTCCAAGGGTGTGTAGGTTAAGCAATTAGCCATTGGAAATACAGTATTGCAGAGATAGGGTAGGGGGATGTGTCTAGATGGTCTGCTGTTTGGAGAGTCAGTGTGGATTTGTTGGGCTGAATAGCCTGTTTCCACACTGTAGGAATTTTATGAACTTGCAAAAGTTGATTGGGGTTGGATGTTCTCAGGTAAAGGGAAGGCAGGAAAATAGGAAGCCTTCAAAACTGAGATTGAGAATCCAGAGAGAGTATGTTCCTGTTAGGGTGAAGGGCAAGGCTGGTAGGTGTAGGCAATGCTGGATGATTACAGAAATTGAGGTTTTGGTCAAAAATACGAAGGAAGCATATGTCAGGCATAGACAACAGGGATTGAGTGAATCCCTAGAAAAGTATAAAGGCAGAAGAAATATACTTAAGGGGGAAATCAAGAGGGCAAAAACGGACATGAGATGGCTTTGGCAAATAGGATTAAGGAGAATCCAAAGGAATTCTATGGTAACTGGGGAGAGAATAAAGATTTAAAGATTAGCAAGGCCACCTATGTGTGAAACCGCAGGAGATGGGGGAAGATTCTAAATGAGTATGTTGCATGAGTGTTTACTGTGGAGAAGGCCATGGAAGCTAGAGAATTTGGGGAAATGAATAGAAACATCTTGAAAAATGTCCTTATTACAGAGGAGGAGGTGTTGAATGTCTTAAACTGCATAAAGATGGATAAATCCCTGTGGATACTAGAACTCTATGGGAAGCTAGGGAAGTGATTGCTGGGCACCTTACTGAGATATTTGTATCATCAATAGCCACAGGTGAGGTGCCAGAAGACTGGAGGTTGGTTAACGTTATGCCACTTTTAAGAAAGGTGGTAAGGAAAAGCCAGGGAACTGTAGACCGGTGAGCCTCACATCGGTGGTGGGCAAGCTGTTGGAGGGAATCCTGAAGGACAGGATTTACATGTATTTGGAAAGGCAAGGACTAATTAGGATAGTCAACATGATTTTGTGTGTGGGAAATCGTGACTTACTAACTTGATTGACTGAGTTTTTTGAAGAAGTAACGAAGAGGACTGATGAGGGCAGACCGGTGGACGTGATCTATATAGACTTCAGTATGGCGTTCAACAATGTTTCTCATGGTAGGCTGGTTGGCATGATTAGATGACATGGAATACAGGGATAGCTAGCTATTTGGATACAGAACTGGCTCACCAAGGTAGAAGACAGGTTGGTGGTGGAACATTGCTTTTCAGACTGGAGGCCTGTGACCAGCGGTGTGCCACAAGGATTGGTGCTGGGTCCACTGCTTTTTGTTATTTATGTAAATGATCTGGATGTGAGCATAGGAGGTATAGTTAGTAAGTTCGCAGATGACGTAGGAAGTATGGTTAGTAAGTTTGCAGATGACACTGAAAATAGAGGTGCAATGTACAGCGAAGAAGGTTACCTCAGTGTACAATGGGATCTTGTTCGGATAGGCCAATGGGCTGAGGAATGGCAGATGGAGTTTAATCCAGATAAATGAGGTGCTGCATTTTGGAAAGGAAAATCAGAGCGGGACTTATACACTTAATGGTATGGTCCTGGGAGTGTTGCTGAACAAAGTGACCTTGGAGTGCAGGTTCATAGCTCCTTGAAAGTGGCGTGCTCGGTAGACAGGATAGTGAAAAAGGTGTTTGATATGCTTGCCTTTATCGGTCAATGCATTGAGCATAGGAGTTGGGAAGTCATGTTGCAGTTGTACAGGACATTGGTTAGGTTACTTTGGAATACTGCATGCAATTCTGTTCTCCTTGGTATCGGAAACATGTTGTGAAACTTGAAAGGGTTCAGAAAAGATTGACAAGGATATTGTCAGGGTTGGAGGGTTTGAGCTATAGGGAGAGGCTGAAAGGCTGGGGCTATTTTCCCCTGGAGCGTCAGAGGCTGAGGCGTGACCTTTATAGAGGTTTATAAAATTATGAGGGACATGGATAGGGTGAATAGACAAGGTCTTTTCCCCAGGTTTGGGTAGTCCAAAACTAGAGGGCATAGGTTTAAGGTGAAAGGGGAAAAATATAAAAGGGACCCAAGGGGCAACTTTTTTACGCATGTGTGGAATGAGCTACCAGAGGAAGTGGTGGAGGCTGGTGCAATTACTGGAGGCTGGATGGGTATATTAGTAGGAAGGGTTCAGAGAAATATGGGCCAAATGTTGGCAAATGGGACTAGATTAATTTAGGATATCTAGTTGGCAGGGACAAGTTGGACTAAAGTGTCTGTTTCTGTGCTGTACATCTCTGTGCTCATGTTAGAGCGCTGCCCTTTTCCTGGTTAGTCTAAAAAATGTCAGATAAGGTGGGTGTCACCTAGTTCTTTTATGTGAAAGAACTTGCCAAGAAAAATAATATAATATGGGTATTTATATAATGGGTATTCAAGTACATAGAATTGACATCCATTATTAGGTTTACTCCGAAACTGCTGTTTATTGTTCTGGGAGGATGGTAATGGAAGCATTAGCCACAAGATAACTCTGCTGATTTTTTGATACACATGAGCAGGAATGTTAAGTGACAATCAGCTGTCTGACAATCTCCAGGTAGCTATTTCTAGCGTTTGTTTCAACACCTTTACCACAATGTTTTGTTGATGTTGAACAGAGGCTAACTTGATGTTTTAATTTGAGATTCCATTTTTGCCTTCACTTTAGCAGCTGTAGCATTTGGCTAAAATTGCCTTCTTAGTTTTACTACACTTGGTGATGGAAGCTGCATTTAGTACTGTAACTTCAGCCCTTATCCATCTTGTGATTATTTGGAGGTAAACAAAGGAAAACAGCCATATGTTGCCTTAAAAGCTGCTGAAGAAATTTGATTATCCCTATTCTGAACAACTAACACTTTTTTTTCTTGCTACAAAGCAAGATTTCTCACTCTTCCTGTCTCTCAATTATACTTTAATTAAAGAAAAGCCTTACAATCAAATTATTACTCCCCTACTTTTGAAACATCATTCTTCATAGTCTCATTTTTTCACCCTGTTCCTTCAACGTCAGCTTGACACTTTACTGTTGTGACTTAATCAACACCATTCAAATCAGATGCAGGACATGCCCCCAATTGGAGTACTGGTGTCATCCAGACTGGAATAACAGAGTGAACACTGATGGAAAAGATACATAAAAATAAGCAAGAGGAGCAGAGACATGTGTTTTAACATTAGCTTATAAAAATGCATTTCAACACGTTTAAATATTCAGAATTAGCCAATGTATTGACAGTCCTAGTCTACTAAACATTGGACTGCACAGAAATGTCTCTCTTCAGGAGGACCTCTGATGTACACTGTGCAAGCCTAATTCCATCACATCCGAGGACAGTATGCTTACAAAATAAATGAATGACACTTGAGGCTTTCAACAGAGCTTACCTAATTTTCTGCCTTTTCATTGCTGAATTACCTATGACTAGTCCTAGCACCCAGTGAAAAATCTGCAAAGTGTTTTCCCATAAAACTGATGAATTTTTGTTGAATTACATCAATGTTATAATTTTGAAAATCAGATGCTGAATGAAACCTGGTTCCAATATAAGATGGAAAAAAAAGATGCCCAGAGAAAGGTTAGTATGCTAGTAAAAGGCTGTGATTGTCAATCCTACCAAAAAAGCTAACAATGTTCTTTTCATGAAATAATTAAAATTATTTGCAAAAATGTCAATAAAACTATTATACCACCTTGAGGAACTCATGAAGATGCACATTTCCTCTTGCTAATTGCTTAAACCCTGTCAAGATAATGTCTCCTACACAGAATGAGCCAATAATTTGCAAGTTAGTCCCAGTGGGAAGATCAGTGCAGATTTGGTATCTTTTTCCTCAACTTGTTCATGAAGTATGTTGTGAGAGGAAAGTCAACTCTTTAGGGCCTGTGTTCTGTATTGTTCCTGATGGGTATTCCTATATCCTAATGCTCCTCTGCATAAAAATGGAATACATTTTTTCATTTTATACCTTTTGCCAAATTTATAATTTATGGTACCTCTGACAAGAGTCCTTTTTAACCTGCTTTGTTAACATAAAACATTTCACTTGATAATGAAAGCTACTCATTTATGGTGTCATTTTAGTGATTATTTTTTCTGTAGCATTTCAAAGAGCAGTGTTATGTCCTGTGTTCAGCAACACAAATCCATCTTTATTCAGAGCTCTTTAACAACGCAGCCTGGGAGAGGTCTTTGTAGACAGAGTCCAAGACATGCCAACCCCTCTCAATAAAGTACAGGATATTTATACATTCTGTATTGCGATATTGACATGAGTGCTTGCCACCTCCCCTCTGACTGTTATGCCCCTCCCCACACATTTGCCAGCTGCATCATACTGAGTGTGTGCTGTTAGTTACCTTGTGAAGCTGCAATTGTTTATTTTCCCAAGATCATAATGACTAATGTTTTACAAAGCTGTCTGTTTTCTGGTGTCCTTTCACAAGGTTCTGTTTATGCCCTCCGTTATACATCATTTGATTCTTGGTGTTTATGCTGTTTGTCCTTCAATTTCCCGTGCTGATGGGACAGGGGCTTCTCTGTCCTATCTACAGCTATTTGCCTGAAGGAATTCAACTAAGTTCCTTAACATTAGTTTGTTAGTTGCACTTATAGCTTTACGTATATGTAATTATCTACATTTATAATATGTAATAGCAGTTACTTAAAAAGCCTTTGACTGCGGTGCGATCACTTTCCCTTTTACACTTTACTAAATAACAAGTTTTCTCTTTCCCGCTAAGATTTCTTTGAGGCACTTCAATATCTTATCCGGTTGCCAAGTGTATGAAGACCACGATTCTGACTGTGGAAACTGCTGCCTCAACTAATAATTTTCTTCAGCCATCTTATATTAGCTAAAAACCACAATTAGTCATTTTATTTTAACTTCAGCCATAGGTAGGTCCGGCAATTTCCCCTTCTAGGCCCTTGGCATAAGTGCCAAGCAGGATGACATCTTACAACATTGATCCAGGCAATAACGCCAGTTTTCCCAATCTTTGCCATCTACTTGTCCACTTTATTTCAATTGCTCATTGTCATGTCCAGTTAAACCAAGCAATTAACCCTAATGTGATTTATGTCTTTTCATTTAAATTGTTTTTGTACTCTCCTAGGCCACACTAATTGTTTTGTCAAGTAGGTGTTCATGTCTGAGACCTGTTCTTCAATGCGTTTTCTGCATGTTAGTTATTTCAGATGTAACACCCACCACTGCATACTTACATTTGTTTTCCAAGATCATGCCACGCACTGTTGACTTTCAGGTGATCTTTTTGAAAGATCAAAAGTCGTTGGAGAGTGCCTGTATGTCTTCCTCGGATGGTTCAGTGTTCTAGATGGTGGCCCAATCAGCCAATTCAATCCCATTTAAAAAAAACTTACAGGGCTCACATATCTCCAAGACAAAGCTTAATTATCTTATTTTATCTACGCTTTGATTTCAATGGATGTAATCCATTTAACAATGCCCAAAGTGAGTCATTCTCACTTCCAATTGATGCCGTGTCACTTGTTTCATGTTACTATTCTTTTATTCCAAATGTGGCCCATTAATTACCATTATAACTGATCCCGGAACTCTGGAGAAATCTTACTGTCCAGAGTATAAAGCGAAAAGAAACATGTCTTTGCAATAGTTTTAAAAGAGACAAACAAGCATTATTACTGTGTGGTTTCAAGCATTACTAAATTTCAACAATTTGGTCTTCCTTACAAAAAAATACAGTTTTCTCAAAATGTAACTTGCTAGATTGTACTTTTCTTCTTTCAAAATTATTCCAAATTCAAAGTTGACAACAACTGACTCAAGTTTCTTTTGTGTATAGCCCCTGCAGTGTTGTTGGGCTAACAGGTTTTCAATTAATTTCTTCCAAAACAATCTATCCCAGTTTTTTCCTGATACAAATTAAAGCCACTTTGACTGTTTCCATTGCCTCTTGTTTTAAATTAAAATTTAAAGACTAGCGATTTATTTGCTGTTTAACATTCAATTGAATTTCCCATTGCATGTTTGAACCAGCAACTTGATTCAAGTAATTTTATCAATCCCAATTTCAGAAACAATTACATGCAGGTTTGTTGGTTTTAAATAGTGTTCTTATTGTGCTCTTGGGATTCCAATGATTGTACTCTGTTCAGGGTTCTCCTAATTTCAAACACTCTGCCTATACAAGACATCCAGCTCCCTTGCTGTACCAGTCCCAGCTCATGGGTGACATTACACACCGTCTTTGTCTCACTACACAGAGTTGAAACAGGTGTAACACTGTCAGCAATATTCTCAAAGTCTTGTAAGGTAACAGTCCCAGCTGCTGTCTGTTTACAGATTTCTATTGGATAGGTTTTGATTTTTTTTTTCCGAAGTCCATTTCACCATCAGTCTCAACATCAAAATCAAATTTTTCCAGTAGCAACAATGGATCTACCCACAGCCTTTTCCTCGTATTGGGTACGATACCGTCCTGTTCAGAATCATTTTTACCTTGTTGTTCTTTTACCAATTCCCACAGCTTTGTATTTTGTCTATTGTGCAAAGCACATAAGTGGGCACCGTAGGCTGGCTTATTATGGTCAGTTTCTAACTTGGTTGTTCTTTTCATAACTTCTTTGGAAGTCTATCAAGAACACACTCATAATTACCATCACATATTTCTACAATTTTCAGTGAAGCGCTTGCTGCTGATGATCAAAACTTTTCTATTAGCTCTTTACAAGTCATATTTTCGAATATGCCAGTGCCATGATAACCTCAATCAAAGACTGCTGCTTCTGACAGCTCCCTAAATTTAAGGCCAATTAAATTTGTTTCTACTGTGACACATTAGTCAAGTAGCTAAGGAAAATATACAACTATTCACTTGGGGATGGCTCACTGATACTAGAGGTTAATTGGCTGTTGGCACGGAATGATGCGGTCTTGTTAAAGTGGCGGGTGCAGCATCCTGCTCTCCAGCAATGGTGTCAGATAACTTGTCCTTCAGTCCCCCTCTCCTTTCTTCTCCTTGAGCATTTCACTCAGACCCTGCTCCTAACTCGTTAAATAACTTTAAGGTGGTGTAAAGTTCCTTCCCTTCCTTATCCTCTTTAGATCCCTGTGTGCACTCGGTTCTGCTGTGGGGCTCCTGACAGTTCCCAGTGCGGACTCACTTTTCTTGGCCTGCTATGGGACTCTTTACCGTCCCTGGTGCGGATTTACTCTCCCTGTCCTGCTGTGGGCCTCTCTTCCATCCCCCATGCAGATTTACTCTCCCTGTCCTGCTGTGGTCAGATTGCAGGTGACGGAAGTGGCGGAGAATGATACGTTGAATCCGGAGGTTAGTGGGGTGATACATGAGGACAAGGGGGATTCTGTCTTTGTTTTTGTTGTGGGAAGGGGATGTGAGGGCAGAGCGAGAAACACGAGAGATGCGGTCGAGAGCATTTTCAACCACTGAAGATGGGGAAGTTGCGGTCCTTGAGAAAAGAGGACATCTGGGATATTTGGGAGTGGAACACCTGATTTTGCGAGCAGACGCGGTGGAGGCAGAGGAATTGGGAGTAGGTGATCGCATTCTTGCAGGAAGGTGGGTGAGAGGAGGTGTAGCCTAGGTAGCTGTGGGAGTCGGTGGGCTTGAAATAGATATCGGTGTCGAGGTGATCACCAGAGATGGAGACAGAGAGATCCAGGAAGGAGAGAGAGGTATCAGAGGTGGTCCGGGTGAACTTGAGGTTAGGGTGCAAGGTGTTGGTAAAGTTGATGAACTGTTCAAGCTCCTCGTGGGAGCACGAGGCAGCGCCGATACAGTCATCGATGTAGTGAAGGATAGTGCCAGTGTAGCTTGGTTGCCGTCCTCAGTAGCATAGTGGTTAGCATCCCCGCCTGTCACGCAGGAGACCGGGGTTACCGGATAACAGATATCTTTGCAGCATCCTTGAGCACGGGTGAGGTCCCGGAGGACTGGAGAATTGCTAATGTTGTCCCCTTGTTTAAGAAGGGAGCAAGGATAATCCAGGTAATTATAGATCGATGAGCCTGACGTCAGTGGTGGGGAAGCTGCTGGTGAAGATACTGAGGGATAGGATCTATTTACAATTGGAAGAAAATGGGCTTATTAGTGATAGGCAGCATGGTTTTGTGCAGGGAAGGTCATGTCTTTCCAACTTGATAGAATTCTTTGAGGAAGTGACAAAGTTGATAGATGAGGGAAGGGCTGTAGATGTCATATACATGGACTTCAGTAAGGCATTTGATAAGGTTCCCCATGGTAGGCTGATGGAGAAAATGAAGTCGCATGGGGTCCAGGGTGTACTAGTTAGATGGATAGAGAACTGGCTGGGCGACGGGAGACAGAATGTTGTAGTGGAAGGGAGTTTCTCAAAATGGAGAACTGTGACCAGTGGTGTTCCACAGGGATCCGTGTTGGGACCACTGTTGTTTGTGATGTACATAAATGATCTGGAGGAAGGTATAGATGGTCTGATTAGCAAGTTTGCAGATGACGCAAAGGTTGGTGGAGTAGCAGATAGTGAAAGGGACTGTCGGAGAATGCAGCAGAATGTAGATAGATTGGAGAGTTGGGCGGAGAAATGGCAGATGGAGTTCAATCCAGGCAAATGCGAGATGATGCATTTTGAAAGATCCAATTCAAGAGCGAACTATAGGGTAAATGGAAAAGCCCTGGGGAAAATTGATGCACAGAGAGATCTGCGTGTTCAGGTCCATTGTACCCTGAAGGTGGCAATGCAGGTGGATAGAGTGGTCAAGAAGGCATATGGCATGCTTTCATTCATCGGATGGGCTATTGAGTACAAGAGTTGGCAGGTCATGTTATAGTTGTATAGGACTTTGGTTCGACCACATTTGGAACACTGCGTACAGTTCTGGTCGCCACATTACCAAAAGGATGTGGATGCTTTGGAGAGGGTGCAGAGGAGATTCACCAGGATGTTGCCTGGTATGGAGGGTGCTAGCTATGAAGAGAGGTGGAGTAGATTAGGATTATTTACATTAGAAAGATGGAGGTTGAGGTTGAGAGGTATAGACAGGGTGGATGTCAAGAAGCTTTTTCCCAGAGTGGGGGACTCAATTACTAGTGGACACTATTTCAAGGTTAGAGGAGGAAAAGTTTAAGGGAGATATGCGTGGAAATTTCTTTACGCAGAGGATGGTGGGTGTCTGGAACGCGTTGCCAGTGGAGGTGGTAGAGGCGGGCATGATAGTGTCATTTAAGATGTATCTAGGCAGATACATGAATGGGCAGGGAGCAGAGGGATACAGATCCTTGGAAAATAGGCGACAGGTTTAGATAGAGGATCTGGATTGGTGCAGGCTTGGAGGGCCGAATCCGTAATGGAGGGTTTTGTACAGATGAAATCTTCAGACCCAAGTAGATCATAACAAGGTGACTTTATCCAAGGTTGTACCACATGCATGCAGAAGAAGTCAAGCTCAGAGGCACTCTGCTGTCTACAACTCAAAATATCATCTTTAAATATCCTCATGTCACAAAGGTTACGTGCAACATTGTTCCAGGATAAACTATGTGTCAATCAGTCCCTTTTCTTCGTACTGCAAACTAGGTTGCAGTTTTGTGTATTGTGTATCCTGGGTGTCTCAATCTTTGTAGTTTGCGCTGAAACCTGTGGTTTTACCAAGGGCGTCTGTGTTATTTTTAGGGCACATCAGTCCTCACCACAGGTCTACTGCTCCCAATCTTCTCCTTATGAGTGATACTGTGTGATTACCTTGAGCAATACAGATAGTCACTGGATCCTAAGTAACTGCTGATTGTTTCCATTTATGGACATGTGATTAAGCTGCCTGTTCAAATTTATTTTCTGCTGTATGCAAGTTTAAAATATTTTAATTTTTGCATCTTCCCTTTTATGCTTTCCAATCCTCTTTACCCTTCTTCAACCCCACCCTCAAGAGCGGCATGGTGGGTCAGTGGTTAGCAATGCTGCCTCACAGCGCCATTGACCCGGGTTCGATTCCACCCTTGGGTGACTGTCTGTTGTGGAGTTTGCACGTTCTCCTGGTGTTTGCGTAGGTTTCCTCCGGGTGCTCTGGTTCCCTCCCACTGTCCAAAGATGTGCAGGCTAGGTGGATTAGCCATGCTAAATTGCCCATAGTTTTCAGGGATGTGTAGATTTGGTGGGTAACAGGGGCATGGGTCTGGGTGCGATGCTCTGAGGGTCGGTGTGGATTGTTGGGCTGAAGGGCCTGTTTCCACACTGTAGGGAATTCTATGTTTCTATGATAACTTAGTCAGGATATTTTGTTGCAGTGTGGAAATAATATTTGTCCTTCCAGTACTCCCCTTTCTATCCTCCCATTTCTTATACTGCCTCTAAGTCACACAGTTGAGTCTAAATTGTACAATCAATACAACAGATAACAACACTACTAACTCATCAATCCACAATTTAGTCCAAAATCCTGGTTCTTGCAATGCTTTGTCAGCATTATCAGCACGAAACTTAATCCACCTCTGGAGCAAACACAGCAAAATAATTATCTCCTTATCTTCCTTAACAATTTGTGAATAATCCTCTGTCAAGTGCGGAATTGATGGTAATTCGGCCTTGCTCTTTAACCATGCATGGGATCATGAGGTTTTCCGTAATCTCCAGGTTTATCATTGGCTGGGGTAAAGTTCACCTGTTGATAGGAACATTCGAAGTCACGTTGATGATGGCTGTATTGTGATCCTCCAAAGGGACCTTGTTTCCGCTCCTTGCTGTATTTTCTGGCCGCAATTGCTATATAGTATGTCTGCCCAGTAATAAGGGCATATTGAGTAAAAGAGTAACTATTTACAGGCAAAACAGACAGCGAGCAATTTTCATGTGTAACAAAACTACAGTTTGTGTGCCCGAGTCCGGTATTTCTTCTGGATATGCCCAATGATTTCCTCCTTGATGACAGTTGGATAAATCAATTCCTCTCTTAGTATCATTCGTAATGATTGCATAATTCAGTGGGTTACTTAGCAATATCCATGTACCCTTGTGATATTTCTCAATATTGTGGACCTTCCTCAGAGGATTGACATTCTGAACACCATGTGCAAATGTGCAAGACTGCTCCTATGGAATGTCTTCCTTTAATGTCATCTCATGTACTTAGTAGCCTATTTTTTTTCCTTTATTCATTCACAGGATGAGGGCATCACTGGCTGGGCAGCATTTATTGCCCATCCCTAATTGCCCAGAGGGCCGTTAAGAGTCAACCACATTGCTGTGGGGCTGGAGTCACGTGTAGGTCAGACCAGGTAAGGATGGCACAGTTTCTTTCCCTAAAGGGCATTAGTGAACCAAATGGGTTTTTCCAACAATCAGCAATGGATTCATGGTCATCATTTGACTCTTAATTCCAGATATTTTTATTGAATTCAAATTCCACCGTCTGCCATGGCGGGATTTGAACCCAGGTCCCCAGAACATTATCTGGGTCTCTGGATTAACAGTCCAGCGATAATACCACTAGGCCATCACCTCCCCTACAATTGGCTAATGTTAAATCCTTGAGCTGTCATAGGGTGCCCTTTTACCAAGCTAGTTTCTCAGTTTGCATCCATTCAGGCATCTGATGCATACCTATTTGCAGCAAGTTAGTACTGATCATGGTTAATAATTAATTATCATTAATAGTCCATGTCTCAGCTTTCTGCTCTTCCTTGGAGATGTTGGCTGTATGATCAGTAATCAGATTGGTAATGTCTTGGAGGAGTTTTAAAAACTTAGTAGCTTTTAGAGTCAGTTGAGATGAGTCCTATCCTAACTAACTAGGCTTTGCTTGGTTTTGGTAGCTCCTACTTATGATTATTTGCATTTTTCTACTGTAGAGACTGTATCTGGGATTTGAGCTCCTCAATAACAAGGGTATTGTTGCTGTTCCAGTGCTGGCTAATTCTAACAAGCCTCGCTTTTTCCTATCCTTTGCCGCCTTAAATTAATCTTTGTCTATATGTGTTTCGAGGAGGAAGGTGAGCAATTGCTTGATGGTGGGTGAGCAGCACTCAAATATTTGTATCTGTCAGGTTAAAGACTACTTTCACATGCTTGTATCCTGGCACTAAAGTGATGGATTCCCCTGTTTCTTCTAACCCTAATCCTGCTTCCTCAGTCTTCTGTTGCATTTCATTACACTTGGGTCTGGGGTCGTGGGTGTGGTGCGGCGTGCTGGATTGGTGCCCCTTGCTTATTATAAAGGGTCCTGTGCCCCAACATGATTGCCAGGTACTATTTCCTTTGGCTAATGTCAATGTCAGCACCGAGTAGCTTATAGTTAGTTTATTTTTAATTCCTTCACAGGATGAGGGTGTCGCTGGCTAGGCCAGCATTTATTGCCCATCCCTAATTGCCCAGAGGGTACTTATGAGTCAAACACGTTGCTTGTTGGGATGCATTGCCATAATTCGACCTGACCTGGGCCATAGCATTTGGCCGTTGTTTATGTTCAGTCTGGCTTTCCTCAGTTTTGGTTAGATTTCCTAAGCATGTTAAGTTTGCTGTTGTACATCCCCAAGGGGACAATGTTTTATCATTAAAATCCCCTTCCACTCCACTATATTGTAAGTCCCTAGGCACTTGGAGATTGCCAATGAATCGCCTGAAACTTAATATAATCCATAGGTTCTTGTAATAATACAAAACATGCAACCAGTGCTTCCGTTCTTCAGGATGGCTATCCTCTCATTCAGCTGTCCTACTCTGTGATTGATGGCAATGTTGGCTATGAGTCTGTGGGGTTAGAAGAGTCCAGGTAATTTGCTGAGAGTATTAGTGACCATAATTACTTTTTATAAATTTTCAATTATAACCAATGTTTCCATTTTAGAATTCCTTTAACACCTGGGTGCTATAATTACCTGCAATAATTACCTCAAATGGTCCGGTTCACCTGGGCTACAGTCCTTCTTGTTTGAACTGAATCTTAAACATGGATCTGGTTTATCCACTACTACGTTCTTTTACTGAATCCCTGATCCGCTGCCTGTCCATCACTTTCCCCCTAGTCCATGAAATTGCTTATCCAATTCTTGCACAAATTGGGTAACTCTGTCTTTGACATTACAAATTTCTGGTCCCCCCAATAATAATATCTCTGGTAACTGCATAGTCAACCTGCCATCAACTCAAATGGGGTTAGTCCATGTCCCCTTCGCTGGAGTGGATCTGAGGTAGTGCCCTTGTCCAGCCTTGTCTTGTTTCCATCAATGCTTTTGTAAACTATTCTTAAGCATTGTAAATGGAATCTGGGCTAAATCCCATTAGTATGATGCTTTTTATTACTTTCCCAGTGAAGTGAGTCCCTTGGTCTGAGTCAAGTTGTAAGGGTACACCCCATTGTGATATAATTTCTTCTCCTAGTTTTAATGCCACATTTCCCACTGAAGGGTCCCTACATGGCAATGCTTCCACCCACCTCATAAATCTGTCGAGGTAATACCTTTTCCCTTGTCGGACTGGTCCAGTAAAATCCATCTTGGATCTGTTCCGAACTGCTCCGGGGTTGGGGTCAATAACCAACCCTTATTTTAGTAGCCTTCCTTGCCTCGCACTGCGCACGCGTCACACATCTCTAGCTTATTCTGAGACTCTGGATCCACTTAGACCAGAATCCATTGGCTATATCCGGTACTCTGAAGTGAAGGTGCTGGTGTTGGATTAGGGTGGACAAGGTCAAAATCACACAACAGGATCGAGACTCTGAAAGCTTGTGTCTTCAAATAAACCTGTTGGACTATAACCTAGTGTCATGTGATTTTTGACCCGGTAGTCTGAATGCATGTTGTTCAGGCCTCAATCCGTTGAATACTGTGGCTGTGTTAGAATTCCCTAACTGCATTTTCATTTAACTGGTGCAATCTATGGTAAGTCTAAATGACCCATTGGGTTACTTGACCGGCCAGATCAGCAAATTAGTATGGAACATGGTTGCTCAATATTCCTTGCTTCTCCAAGCCCATTACTATCCCTACAATTGCCTCCTCTGGCTTGATAGAATACTGTTTACGTGGAGGGTGGGATGGCCCATCTGTCTTAATGGGATCCATTTACAGCATCCACATTCTTCATTGTGTATTGCACATACCGAGGAATAAGCCTGAACTGTCATTCCCCAGACATTTTGCTTTTCCCAAACTACTTTTTGTACTACTGTTTTTTGTACTTTATGCTACTATTTTCACAGATTGTTTAACTAATTTTTCCCACTTATTGGTCTTTACCAGCCTTCCCCACTCAATATCAATAGTTGCTAATCCCTTGTTGATAATAATCCCCAGATGTTCTAGGAGGTCAATGCCCAGGATGGTCCCTTCTGCCATTTTACAAACCCAGATTTTGATGAGTATTACAAAATCCTCCTCAATTTCCATCAGGCACAAGTCCACATCAATAATTGATATAGACGCTGTGGTATCTGTTAACATGGTGCACTGCCAGCTCCCTTAACAGCATGTTAATAAATATCCTTGAGCCCCTGTCCCCATTTCTGAGCACTGAGACCCATCACTTCTTTATTCCCATCAACTTAACCAGATCCTTGTCTGAAACCTAGAGGATCTGTCTGGGCATCCCCTGCAGAGCTTGGACTCGATATTGGACCGCAGGCTGGAGTTGGTTGGGCTCTGACTGTTTCTATCCTGTGGACTGAGGACCCTGTCTGTCCCTTTCTCCCCGTTTCGGCCAACAATCCTTCTTTTCAGGTCTGGATTTCTGACAGCTTGTTCCTGCAATCTTGGATGAAATGTTCTTGTTTACCACACACAAAATGTTGCCACCCTCCACCCAGCTGTTCTATTCAGCTCACCTTTGGGTGCTTTCAGCCCTCATTGCCCATGCCACAACTTGGTTATAATTTTCTCCCATGTGTAGTCCCATACCTATTAGCCTGACCAGTTGGGTTTCCATTCTGTCTTTCATTATCTTTAGCAATATCTCTTCATCTCTGCTGGGTTTTGTAATCCTGAGCAGTGTTGTATACCTCAAACTTCCTTTCAGCATTGTCTTAAATCTTCTCCTTAGGTTCCTGTTTTACCTGTGTAGTTGTATCCAGTTAGGTTGTCCCCTACCTGCTACATTTTATTTTACCTCACGCACAAAGTTTCAGTATCATTGATTGTCATTCTGATCGTTTACATTTTGTTATTCAGGTTCGATCCCTACAGAATTTTGGTAGCTTCACCTAAATTCCTCAGGCAATTTTGCCTTAAGTATGTCTCTGTTGGTCAAACCATGGTCATCCTTCAATTTATCCTTTTTTTGCCAGAACAGGCTATTATTATCATTCAGATTGAGACCTGGCAGTTTATTCAAGAACATTTGTTTTTCAGCAGCTGTAAATGGTTCCTGCACTGCAATGATATTAGTCTGCCCTCTTGTAGCTTTACACACTTCTCTAAAAGGTGCCATAGGGTCCCAAGTTCCCTGGTTATCATATGGGGGTTGGGGGTTCATATCTGTCATGATGTCCATATACATATGTCTCGCTGTCCAACTCACACCAGTCAGTATCATCATTGTCCGGAGTATTGTCCAGTTCTCATTCTGCTCCTGCCAGTGGTGCAGTTAGTATTGCTCCAGTAGCAGCAGCTACCATTCATCATTGTTGTTTAGTTACATTCTGGTTGAGCGCAGCTACTCGTGCTGCATTTAGTTTCTGATTCTTTTGATCCTTCACTATGGCTGCCATGCTACTATTCCCTTTTCGTATGTACCTTTGGCCTATCCTCACTTTGTGAATGAGCCTACCATGGGGAACCTTATCAAATCATAGAATCATAGAATCCCTACAGTGTGGAAATAGGCCCTTTGGCCCAACAAGTCCACACCAACTCTTGGAGCATCCCACCCAGACCCATCCCCCTATAACCCACCTAATCTACACATCCCTGAACACTACAGGCAATTTAGCATGGCCAATCCACCGAGCCTGTACATCTTTGGACTGTGGGAGGAAACCGGAGTACCTGGAGGAAACTCACGGAATGCCTAACTGAAATCCAGATACGCCACTTCCACTGCTTGACCTTCATCAATGTGTTTTGTCACATCCTCAAAGAATTCAATAAGGCTAGTGAGGCATGAGCTGCCCCTCACAAAGCCATGCTGACTATTTCTAATCAAACTGTGCTTTTCCAAATAGTCATAAATACTATCTCTCAGAATCCTCTCCAATAATTTGCCCACCACAAAAGTAAGACTGACCGGTCTGTAATTTCCAGGATTATCCCTATTCCCTTTCTTGAACGAACATTATTGCCTACTTTCACACAGGACTTACATTTCTACACTCTCAAGTTACAATTAACCCTACTCTATATTAATAAGCGTATCATTGAAGTAAAGTAAAATAGTAGAATCATTTGTAGTGATGACATTTTAACACGTTATTGGTATTTGTTTTGTAAGTGAGATCATTTACATTTTTACCAATACATTCCTTGGCTCATTAGAGTGAACAATTTTGGAATTAGATATGTTGAAACCTGATTGCCAGACTACTACATTCCTCAGGTTTTCTTTCAACAGGAGACAAGTTTGAAATTCTTTGTATATCTTTCTGCCATCAGCATCGTGTATATCAGAATTCTTATGAGGAAAGACTAACAAAAGGAAATTTAAAGAGTTTTTGTTTAATTGTGTACCTAACAGTAAAAGGAATTTTGTCTATTCTTTATTGTGACTCCATAAAAACTCTGGTATAGATGAAGTAAACTGAAAATAGTGATCTGTTAAATGACTGTTAAGCAAGTCAAGCAAGTCAATGAGCTATATGTAGATTATAATACTCAATTCTCTCCTAATTTATATTTATTGTACTGCATAGCATGTTTTTGATTGCTGTTACCTGATAATTATTTCCAGATGTGATCACCACAGTGCAACACAGCCAAAAATAGCAAATTTTAATGTAAATTACTTACTTAGAAGTGATAATTGTGTGATAACAGAGAGAACAAAGAACAAAGAAAATTACAGCACAGGAACAGGCCCTTCGGCCCTCCAAGCCTGCGCCGATCCAGATCCTCTATCTAAACCTGTCGCCTATTTTCCAAGGATCTGTATCCCTCTGCTTCCTGCCCATTCATGTATCTCTCTACATACCTCTTAAATGACGCTATCGTGCCCGCCTCTACCACCTCCGCTGGCAATGCATTCCAGACATTCTTTAGTACAACCTGGACCCCATGCGACTTCACTTTCTGCATCAGCCTACCATGGGGAACCGCATCAAACGCCTTACTGAATTGTATATGACATCTGCAGCCCTTCCCCCATCTATCAACTTTGTCACTTCCTCAAAGAATTCTAACAAGTTGGTAAGACATGACCTTCCCTGCACGAAACCATGCTGCCTATCACTAATAAGCCCATTTTCTTTCAAATGTAAATAGATCCTATCCCTCAGTATCTTCTCCAGCAGCTTCCCCACCACTGACATCAGGCTCACCGGTCTATAATTACCTGGATTATGCTTGCTACACTTCTTAAACAAGGGGACAACATTAGCAATTCTCCAGTCCTCCGGGACCTCACCCGTGCTCAATGATGCTGCAAAGATATCTGTTAAGGCCCCAGCTATTTCTTCTCTCACTTCCCTCAGTAACTTGGGATAGATCCCATCCGGACCTGGGAACTTGTCCAACCTAATGCCTTTTAGAATACCCAACTCTTCCCCCCTCCTTATGCCGACTTGACCTAGAGTAATCAAACATCTATCCCTAACCTCAACATCCATCATGTCCCTCTCCTCTGTGAATACCGACGCAAAGTACTCATTAAGAATCTCATTCATTTTCTCTGACTCTTCGCATAACTTCCCTCCTTTGTCCTTGAGTGGGCCAATCCTTTCTCTAGTTACCCTCTTGCTCCTTACGTATGAATAAAAGCCTTTGGGATTTTCCTTAACCCTGTTTGCTAAAGATATTTCATGACCCCTTTTAGCCCTCTTAATTCCTCGTTTCAGATTGGTCCTACTTTCCCAATATTCTTCCAAATCTTCGTCTGTTTTCAGTCGCCTAGACCTTATGTATGCTTCCTTTTTCCTCTTTGCTAGTCTCACAATTTCACCTGTCATGCATGGTTCCCTCATCTTGCCCTTTCTATCCCTCATTTTCACAGGGACATGTCTGTCCTGCACTCTAATCAACCTCTCTTTAAAAGCTTCTCACATATCAAATGTGGATTTACCCTCAAACAGCTGCTCCCAATCCACATTCCCCAGCTCCTGTTGAATTTTGCTGTAGTTGGCCTTCCCCCAGTTCAGCACTCTTCCTTTAGGACCACTCTTGTCTTTGTCCATCAGTGTTCTAAAACTTATGGAATTGTGATCTCTATTCCCAAAGTAATCCCCTACTGAAACTTCAAACACCTGGCCGGGCTCATTCTCCAACACCAGGTCCAGTATGGCCCCTTCCCAAGTTGGACTTTTACATACTGCTCTAGAAAACCCTCCTGGATGCTCCTTACAAATTCTGCTCCATCTAAACCCCTAACACTAAGTGAATCCCAGTCAATGTTGGGAAAATTAAAATCTCCCATCACCACCACCCTGTTGCTCCTACATCTTTCCATAATATGTCTACATATTTGTGCCTCTATCTCACGCTCACTGTTGGGAGGCCTGTAGTACAGCCCCAACATTGTTACCGCACCCTTCCTATTTCTGAGCTCAGCCACTATTGCCTCACTGCTCGAGTCCTCCATAGTGCCCTCCTTCAGCACAGCTGTGATATCTTCTTTGACCAGTAATGCAACTCCTCCACCCCTTTTACCTCCCTCTCTATCCAGCCTGAAGCATCTATATCCTAGGATACTTAGTCGCCAATCTTGCCCTTCCCTCAACCAAGTCTCAGTAATAGCAATAACATCATACTCCCAGGTACTAATCCAAGCCCTAAGTTCATCTGCCTTACCTACTACACTTCTGGCAGTAAAACAAATGCACCTCAGACCACCTGTCCCTTTGCGTTCATCGTCTGCTCTCTGCCTACTCTTCCTCTTAGTCACACTGACTTTATTATCTAGTTCCTTACAGACTTTAGCTACTACCTCCATACTGTCCACTAACCTCCTCATTTGGTTCCCATCCCCCTGCCACATTAGTTTAAACCCTCCCCAACAGCGTTAGCAAAAGCAGCCCCTAGGACATTGGTTCCAGTCCTGTCCAGGTGTAGACTGTCTGATTTGTAATAGTCCCACCTCCCTCAGAACCAGTCCCAATGTCCCAAAAATCTGAACCCCTGCCTCCTGCACCATCTCTCAAGCCACTCATTTATCCTGACTGTTCTTTCATTTCTACTCTGACTAGCACCTGGCACTGGTAGCAATCCTGAGATTACTACCTCTGAGGTCCTACTTTTTAACGTGGCTCCTAACTCCCTAAATTCTGCTTGTAGGACCCGATCCTGTTTTTTACCTATATCATTGGTGCCTATATGCACCACGACAGCTGGCTGTTCACCCTCCCCCTTCAGAATGTCTTGCAGTCGATCTGAGACATCCCTGACCCGTGCACCTGGGAGGCAACGTACCGTTCGGGAGTCTTGTTTTCGACCAGAGAGCCGCCTATCTACTCCCCTTACAATGGAATCCCCTATGACTCTAGCCCTTCCACTCTTTTTCCCGCCCTTCTGTCCAGCAGAGCCAGCCACAGTGCCATGAACCTGGGTACTGCTGCCTTCCCCTGGTGAGCCATCTCCCCCAACAGTATCCAAAACGGTATACCTGTTTTGGAAGGAGATGACAGCAGGGGACACCTGCACTGCCTTCCTGCTTTTTCTCTGCCTTTTGGTCGCCCGTTCCCTTTCTCCCTCAGCAATCCTAATCTGCGGTGTGACCAATTTGCTGAACGTGCTATCCATGACTTCCTCAGCATTGCAGATGCTCCAAAGTGAGTCCATCCGCAGCTCCAGAGCCGTCATGCGGTCTAACCAAATTATTTGCGCGGGAGCGTATATCTCTAAATATATGGCAGACAATTAGATTAGTTAATTTTTAAAAATTCATTGTGGGATGTGGGCAACACTGGCTGGGGTAGTATTTATTGCCCAATCCTAATTGCAGTTAAGAGTCAACCACATTGCTGTGGGTCTGGAGTCACATGTAGGCCAAACCAGGTATGAATGGCAGTGTTATTCTCTTCAGGATGTTCGTGAACCGGATGGGTTTTTCTGACAATCGACAATAGATTCATGGTCATCATTACACTCTTAAATCCAGATATTTATTGAATTCAAATTCCACCATAGTGGGATTTGAAACCAGGACCGCAGAACATTACCTGGGTCTCTGGATTAACAGTCCAGCAATAATACTGAACTCTATGTCTGATTGTCTACTCCAGCTTTTCTTAGGGTTGTTAAAAAACACAATGTTAGGAATATCTAATGTTATGATTTATATGTTTTAGGAGTATGTTTTTATAAATGCAATGATAAAAATGCCTAGTTTGAGAAACTGACAAATAAACCTGAAGTAATTCATATCAAAGGATAGTCTATATCCGTTCAATAAGTTGGAATAGGAAAACCCTAAAAGCAAACTACCTCTATGAACAGGGATAGTCGGAACTGCAGATGCTGGTGAATCCGAGACAACAAGGTGCAGGGCTGGATGAACACAGCAGGCCAAGCAGCATCATAGGAGCAGAGAGGCTGACGTTTCGGGCCTCGACCCTTCATCACCTTGTTACCTCTATGAACAGTTTGGTTGAGATGCAGTGCCTCCATAATATGTTTAACGTATTCATACTGTTTCCCAGAAGAAAGTAAAAGTTTGGAAACTGAGGATAATTTGTTTAGATCTGTGGGATATCTTGGTTGTGCCATGTGGAGTGTAGGGATGGATTGCAAACTTTTTCTTAATTTTGGCTTTTTGATGTGATTTCTCACAAACAAAGCTGAAAACTGTTCAGGAGCAGTAAAGTAGTCAGAACCAATGGTGGGCAGCTATCAGGAAAAAAAGAGGGTTGTTTTTAATTTGAAACCACAAAGCAAAAATGAATTGAACCGAAATGTCCATAATCATATAGTAATGAAGAAGAGTTACAGGGTTCATCTAGCTGGATACTACTGGGGTGGGGAGGGGGGGAAGATCCCAAGAAATCTTGTACTTTGGAGAAATAGCAGAAACAGTAAAGAGAATTTTTGAAAGCACACTTTGGTTTCTTCCCAAGAGAAATGATGGACTCCTCAAGGCCCTTTATAAAGTATTGGAGAACTTTTATTGGTTTAAAGTGTAAGTACTTACAAACTATAGTGCTCCTGTTATGTCAATCTCCTCTGCTGACATGGTATTCTTGTTGTATCAGTCTTGTCTACAGATCAGCATTATGTGCAGCAGCATGATAACTCAGTGGTTAGCACTGCTGCCTCACAGCGCCAGGTGCCTGGGTTCAATTCCATGTGACTGTCTGTGGAGTTTGCCCATTTCCCCGTATCTGTGTTGCACTCCCTGATTTTCCACTAAGTGTTCCGTTTTTCTCCCACAGTTCAAAGATTTGCAGGTTACGTGGATTGGCCATGATATATTTCCCTGCAGTGTTCAGGGATGTGCAGGTTCGGTGGGTTAGCCATGGTAAATACGGGGTTATGGGAATAGGATAAGGTATTGGATCTGAGTGGGATGCTCTTTGGAGGGTCAGTGCAGACTCAATAGGCCAAATGGCCTCATTCTGCACTGTAGGGAGTCTGTAATTCTTTTTGTTTTTCTGGTATAGGAACCACTGAACAAAAAGTGTACTATTACATGTTTGCACTCTTGGTAGCTCTTCATGTGGAAAGCATTGACCTAGTTGTTTTACTTTGAAATGCCTTCCAACACTGTACCTCGTGCTATGAAAATGGAACAGGAAGTCTGTTTCAGTACCACAATCACCAGTGGGCAGTAGACCAATTAATAAGAATTTTCAGATAGCTTATTAAGGTTAAGGTGTAATAATTTAGATATAAATCAAGGATTATTATCAGTAAAGTACCCAGTTTATAACAAATTGAAATATTGGAGATACCAGAGGGAAAAACTAATAATACTGGACTGGTGAAAAATAGTTAACTGTGGGCACTGAGACAGTAGATAATACTGATCTTGAAACAAGTAGCATTAATCATGGCACCGGCAATAGAGTCCTGCTACCAGTAATCCTGGCCATGGCACCACTAAGATTGGCCGTGGAGCCGGCAATACTGGACAAGATGCCCGAGGTGATGCAACATGTAGGAAATGCACAAAATGGTGCCAGTCTGTATGCTGCAAATGTTGTTGTCTGTGGGGTGCTAAATGTAGGTGCATCCCCAGACAGATTCTCAATATTTTCCTGTGTCTAATGAATAGATGTAAAAGTATGAGTTGATGGGAATTTGTACGGTTGGGAGAGTGTATGACAATGTCAATGGTGGCACTCATTTAAGAATTTGGAAGGTATTTTATTGAAAATGTAAATGAAACTGTACAGCAAATGTTTAGAAAAAAGACAATTCGAGACGTAAAAAATACCGAAAAGGATTGCAACACCTCCCCATCCCTGAATGAACATGGTTTGCTGGCTTGACTTCTCTATAAGGGAAAATCTTTCTCCCTCAGAAGTTTGAAAATGATGTGGACTAATATCTGAGCATACAGGCTGCATGGACACAGATGACATGCTTTGGTATCAGAGGATCAATGAGAAAATTGACTGTCAACAACTCACTTAGAGGTGCTTTAGGAACCATACCTAGTACAATGTGTGAATTACCATTCTATCAATGGAAGTACAGAAGGAAGCTTGTATGGATGCTTGGCTCTCTGTCTATACAATTTGATGACAGCACAGAGCTCATAGAGCTCCTACAGTGTGGAAACAGGCCCTTCGGCCCAACAAGTCCACACCGACCCTCAGAGCATCCCACCCAGACCCATCCCACTATAATCCACCTAATCTACACATCCCTCAACACTACGGGCAATTTAGCATGGCCAATCCACCTAGCCTGCACATCATTGGACTGTGGGAGGAAACTGGAGCACCCAGAGGAAACCCACGCAGACACGGGGAGAATGTGCAAACTCCACACAGACAGTCACCCGAGGGTGGAATCGAACCTGGGTCCCTGGTGCTGTGAGGCAGCAGTGCTAACTACTGAGCCACCGTGCTCTCGCTTATCAGCAATGATCTCTACAGTTCTGATATCATAAGATCCGTGGCTTGGCTTTTTTATGGAAGTCATGCTGCATTAAAAAGGAAGTTATTATTAGAATATCATAGAACCCCTACAATGTGGAAACAGGCCAATTGGCCCAATGAGTCCACACCGACTCTGTGACTAGCATCCCACCTGGATTCACCCCACCACCCGATCTCTGTAACCTTGCAGGTTCTTTACTCTCTTCTTACCTGGATACTGTGTGATCTGAAATAAGAAATCATATTTTACAGTTCAGGTCCTTCATCTTCTGTTTGAGGACTTCCTTCCCCCCTCAATCTCTGTGAGCCCTGTTCGCCTTTTCTGCCACTCAGGATAAAACACCGTTTGTGGAAGGTGCATTTTATTGATGTTCTTCTTGCATCCCGCTCCCGAAACAGAGGAGGGTTTTGTTGCATTTGCCAACTCCATCTTGGCCCCTGCAGCACAGATAGGCATCTCTCTCATGAAACAGTCCATCAGGCTCTGCAACAGTTTCTTCAAGGTGTTCGCTGTTCGACCTTTCTTGTTCTTCTGTCAACAAAGAGAAATTCGAGATGAAATTTTAGGCACTGAGGTGAGGTGTACAATACTGTAGACCATGTGCCATTTGCACGGATTTGTCTGTGCAGTTCTGCAATATCGTTCTTCAAATTTGTAGCACCTCCAAAATACTGAACAAGTGAGTCAAGCATCTGCTCTAGTTGTTCTAGTGGGCTCCAATGCAGCATCAGCACTCAATGTGGAGCATCATCAGCGTTCTCTGAATCCACACAGCTATCTCAGATGGAACACTATAGCAGCATGTCCTTAGCCCCTTCTGACCTTATCTTTTATCTGAAGATGGGATGCACAAGATATTTAAATATTGGTCTCACAATTGACACATGCTTCTACATTGAATGCAGATTGATCTGTAAGCAACATGATCTGTGGTTTGGAAATTTTTGGGATTCTGCGTGTATCCCAAGATGTAGTCCTTTGACTAGTGCCTGCTTGGAAATAATCGAACCAAACCCTCTTGGATTGTGGAAATGAGCCTTGAATTCTTTAATGTTCTTTTGTGGACACAATCCTGGTTACCCCAGATTTAACCTGTGACTATTATATTTGAAAGAGTTGAAAATATGAAGTTACATCACTGTAATAGACTGGCTGTTCCCGTTAAAAGGATTTAAAGCCCAGCTTTATAGTGTTTCCTTTATGTCTGACGAACACTTCACAAGGTCTGCTCCTTGATTGAGCATTTTTAGGAGCTGGTAGTTCACAATATGTCAAGAACCCATTTGAATCTAGCCAGTGGACATGGGACAATTGCTTGAGACATCAAAATAATGTTATCTCCTGTGGTCACTTAGTTCGAGGTCTTTATAAGAACAGACTCATCTGTTTTTCCTACACAACTTGGGCACCAGGCATCGATGATTTGGGAGCCTTTGTAACCATTATCTTTAATTTACCTTTTGTCCTTATTTGTTAGATATTGTTTATATTTGGATATACAATGTAAGGTTCAAAGGTATTCCAGCTAAATTTATTAGAAGTTTCAAACTTAGCAAAAGAAAATAGGAAAATGGGTTTCCCAATTTCAAACAGTCCCCTTTTCAGAGCGCAATATCCTTGAGTGACTTCTCATAACAAATGCTAAACCAACCTATCTAATTCTAAAGTACAAGTTTAGTTCCCTAATTCCTTGATTATACTTCATAGATAACACGCTAAAGCTATTAGAGCTGTTAATATGAAGCTCTGGGTGGATACAAAACACAAAACTAACATCCTCAAATGCCTGCTCCTGCCCAACCGAACTTATCTCCACTTATCTCGACTCCATTTTCTCTCCCTTGGTCCAGGAACTCCCCACCTACATCTGTGACACCACCCACACCCTCCACCTCCTCCAAAACTTCCAATACCATATCCCCAAATAAAGCTTTTGATTGACATTATATACCAGATCATATCAGGTGTGTTTTCCTAGCTTCCGAATTTTTTGTTCTATTTCTTTGTTCCATTGGACTGTTTTAACCAGTTGTTTTTCTGAGGTACAATTCCTATTAATTTGAGGTTGAAGGAGAATGGAGGAATTGGGTGATCAAAATGGGAAATGGAATTAAGGGCCTCATTCAACATGAAGACTTCTGTTCTTTGTTCTATGATATAATGTAATCATGTGAGAATCAAGAAGTGACCTACTATCGCAGTTGTCTCAGTAAGTTGGAAGCAGAAGGTAGGCTTCCAAATAGTGTAAATATCACTACCATGTTTCATTGTGCTAGTTGTAATGCAATAGGTCTCCATTTCTACTCGAGAAAAGCTCTTTGCTCTGGCCTTATTCATCACTTATTTTCCTTGCTTAATACTTTCCTTCCTCCTTACATTAAGTTGTTTGATTACTCCTTCTATTCTTGTGGTTCCGCATTGTAACTAACTTATAATTCTCTTGGGACTTTGACTTGTCCTTGGCTGGTCATGACCCGTGCAGTTATAGCAACAGATTATGCATGAACTTAAACATCCTTCAACTCTCCCTTCACTTGTACCCATGTTGTAGATAATTCTTATCAAGTATTATTTTCCATTTTAGTCTTCATTTGTTGTAACCCAACATCTCTGAGTCATAGAGTAGTACAGCATGGAAACAGTAGGCCCTTTGGCCCAAACTGGTCCATGGTATCCACTCAGCTAATTCCAATTGCCAGCATTTGGTTCCTAATCCTCTAAACCCTTCCCACCCATGTACCTGTCCAAATGTTTTCTAAATGTTGCTATTGTACCTTCCTCAACGACTTTCTTTGGTAGCCCATTCCACTCATATGCACACCACTCTCTGCGTGAAGAAGTTGCCTCTCAGGTCCTTCTTAAATCTTTCCCCATTAACTTTAAACCTATGCCCTCTAGTTTTCAATTCCCCATCCCTGGGAAAAAGACTATATGCATTCATTCTACCTATGCCCGTCATGATTTTATACACGTCAATAAGATCACCCCTCATTCTCCTATGTTCCAAGGAATATAGTTGTGGCAACATCCTCGTAAATCTTCTTTGCACTCTTTCCAGTTTAACTATGTCTTTCCTTTAACAGGGTGACCAAAACTGTACACAATACTTCAAGTGTAGCCTCACCAATGACTTCTACAACCGTAATGTAACGTCCCAACTTCTATACTTAGTGCCTTGATCGATGAAGGCCAGAATGCTAAATGCCTTCTTCACCACCCTGTCTACCTGTGACGTTGCTTTCAACGAACTTTGTACTTGTACTCCTAGGCCCCTCTGTTCCAGAACACTATTCAGGACCTTATCCTTTACTGTATAAGTCCTACCTTGGTTTGACTTCCCAAAGTGTAACATCTCACATTTCTCTGTATTGAATTGCATTTGCCAGTCCTCAGCTCACTTACCCATCTGATCGAGATCCCTCTGAAATTTTAGATAACCTTCCTCATTAGCAACAATACCTCCTAATTTTGTATCATCCGCAAACTTACTAATCAAGCCTTGTATATTCACATCCAGATCATTTATGTAAATAACAAATAATAGAAGCCCCAGCACTGACCTCTTGTGGCAGACCACTATTCACAAGCCTCTGGTCTGAGAAACAACCTTTAACTGTTCCCCTCTGCTTCCTACCATCGAGCCAATTTTGAATCAAATCAGCTAACTCTCCCAGGATCTCATACGACCTAACCTTCATGACAAGCTTGTTGTGTGAGAGTTTGTCAAAGGCCTTACTAAAGTCCATACTGACGACATCCACTGCTCTACCCTCATCTGGCCTCTTGGTTATCTCTTACTGTTTTTTGTAGTATCTTTAAAACAGAAATCAAACATCAGTATGTGGTTTCAGGCATTACCAAATTTCTCCTGCTTGTTCCTTCTTAAAAAAAGACTCATTTTCTCAAAAGTAACTTGCTAGGCTATGCTTAACATTTTCTTATTAAAATTATCCTAAATTCAGATATGGTAATAACGTTCTTGAGGTTTTTTTTCATGCATAACCTCAGCAGTGCTTGTTGGTCTGTTTGTTCATAGGCAATTTATTTCTTTTCAAACAATATATTCAATTATCTTTCGATATAAATTAAAATTAACTTTATCTAAGTACTCCAATTATTTCAAAACTTTTTAGTGTTTTACAAAATGTTTTTTACCCTTGGATTTTTTTTTAAACTAAGACCAGCATCATTAAAGAGGGGCACCAGCTTTAAAAAAAAACTCTAAAGTCATACAGACTAACATAAAGAAGGAACTGGAGATTTAGCAGAAATAAAGTTCTCAAAAAGGGTCACTGGACCGAAAACATTAACTCTGGTTTCAGATGCTGCCAGACCTATTGAGTTTCTCCAGGAATTCCTGTTTTTGTTTCAGTATATTTACCATATGTCTTTTATTAACGTCCTCTTCCTTAAAACAAATTTTCAAATTCTGAATTCAAATTGGATTACTGCCAAACTTCAACTTTGGAGACAAATCACTGGTTTTCACAGTGCAGAATGTCTTGTTTTAAACTCTTTGTCTTAACCAATTCTTTCTGAATCTGTGATGCTTTCAGACCATCCTTTGTTCCATCACTGACTCAACTCCTCTCATCTTAGTAAATGCCTCCTTTGTAGAGGTGGGCTAAGAATTTTGGATAGTGGTGGTAGCCAAGTTTCTGACAGTTTCCACCACCACTTCCCTCATCATCATCTTCTGTCTTAAATTCATTGGGGGAAAGGATCTTGTGTATGGATTGGCCACTTCACTAATTGTGCTGGAGACTCCTTCAGCTGCTCTTTTCACTGTTCCAGGTGCATTTACACACTGGCTTCACCTCACTACACTGGAAAGGCGAGGCAGAGGGGTAAGCATTTTGAACTGCATTCCAGTCTCAGCTGGAATCACCAGGGAAACCGCTTTCTCCCAGACTGCCTGAAAATTCCAAGATTACCTATCAAGGTCACAATTGCCTGCTTTTGGCAGAGTTTAGTCGAATGCTGTTCAAGTTTAGCTAAACGTGAAGAGTTCTTCTCATGTTCTGCATTCTTACCTATGAGTTCCCATAGCTTCTGCATGGTCTTGGAGCTGCCTATAATTTGTGCCCAGCTGCGAAACTCTCACACGAGTGCAGCAGGCCAATCTATTGCAGAAATTTTGCAATGTATGCCTTTTTTTGGAAGATCTATCAAGTTAACAGTCAGTCTCTGCAGCCTTTTATAGGTTGCTGGATACCTCTCGCTTCCATGCTTACTGCCACAAGCATAGTGACAATTACAGTGGAAACAGTGAATTGGTAACCATCCATTGCACAGAGGTCTTAGATGACCCAGCCTCCTCCTGGGCAAGGCCCTCAACAGCTGCTACCTTAACCTTTGCAGGCGTTCAGATAAAGTTATTAATGATGTGACTTCAGACTTTGTTAGCATAATGGGCCGATTCACCCTAGTTCACTTTTTTACTGCTGTAAGCGTCCAGTGAGCTATGGACTAAATAACTGGAGCACATTCAGAAAGAGGCTGTTGAAACTTGGGAAGTCACAGCATTCACCTTGTTCTGAGTCCCCTCTATCTTCCTTCAGATTTTTCAATAACAGCTATGAAGATCTTTGTGAAAATACAGGGGCTTTTGCTTTGAGCAATTCTTTGCCATAGCTAAACTTCTATCAGGCCTGTGCAAAGAAAGTTTTTTCACTGGAGCATAGGAGGTTGAGAGGCAACCCAATAGAAATTTATAAAATAATGAGAGATATAGATAGAGTTAATAGTAATTATCTTTTCCCTAGCATGGGGAATTTTAAGACTATGGGACACACTTTTAAGATGAGAGGAGAGAGATTTAAAAAAGACACGAGGGGCAAATTTTTTACACAAAGGGTGATTCATGTGTGGAATGAATGTCCTGAGGAATTTGTGGATATGGGTACAATTACAACATTTAAAAGACATTTTGATAAGTACATGAATAGGAAAGGTTTGGAGGGATATGGGCTAGGAGCATGCAGATGGGACTAACTTAGTTTAGAGTTATGTTCAGCATGGGCTGGTTGGACCAAAGGGTCTGTTTCAAAACACTGGATCTTCAACCTAATCCCAGCACTTGGTCCATAGCCTTGACTGTTATGATGTGCCAAGTTCTCATCCAGATACTTTTTAAAGGATGTGAGGCAACATATCTCTACCACCTTACCAGCAGCACATTCCAGAATGTCACCACCATCTGGGTAAAAGGTTTCTCCTCATGTCCCTCTAAGCATCCTGCTCCACACTTTGAACCTGTGTCCCCTTGTGACTGATCCTTCATCTAAGGCAAATAGCCTTATCCACTCTGTCCGTACCCCTTATAATCTTGTATACATCAGTCAGGTTGCCCTTAGCCTTCTCTGCTCCAATGAAAACAATCCAAGCCTATCCAACCTTTCCTTTTATTTTAATTTTCCATCCCAGGCAGCATCCTGGTAAATCTCCTCTGCACCCCCTCCAGTGCATCCTTCCTGTAATGTGGTGACCAAAACTGCACACAATATGCTAGCTGTGGTCTCACCAGAGTTGTATATAATTCCATCATGACTTTGCTTTCATAATCTGTGCCTCAGTTGATAAAGGTAAGTGTCCTGCATGCCTTTTTCACTACCTTACAGACATATTTGTCTGTCTTCAGAGATCTGTGGACAAGCACACCACGGTTCCCTTGTTCCTAGTATCATGTTGCTCATTGAATACTTTTTTGTCAAATTCTTCCTTCCAAAGTATTTCAGCTCACACTTTTCAGGGTTGAATTCCATCTGCCAATTATCTGCCCATTTAAACATCCCATTAATTTCTTCTTGTAGACCAAGACATTCAACCTCACTGTTTTAACCACCTGACCAATCTTGGGATCATCCATAAGTTACTAATCTGAGCCCCCACACGGTAATCTATTATCATTAATGTAAATGACATAATAGGGGGCCCAGCACAGACCGCTGGTGCCATTGGATACTGACTTCCAGTCACTAAAACAACCTCTGTCATCACCTTCTGTCTCCTACAACAGAGCCAATTTTGAATCCAATTTGTCAAATTACCCTGTATCCCACTTGGTCTGGATAGTGAGGAGGATTGCCAGTGGATACAGCAGGATATTGATAGGCTGGATACTTGGCAAAGTATCCCCAGGGATCAGTGATATGATCCTTTTTCTGGTTTATATAAATCTTTTGGATGGGTGTTGAGGGCAAGAACTCTAAATTTGCAGATGATACTAAGCTGGGAAGTATAGTGAATTATGAGGATGACACTGAGTGACGTTGGACAGAAATTGAGAAGTTGGCCAAATGGGCCGATACCTGGCAGATGAATTTCGATGCAGAAAAGTGTGAGGTAGAAGAGAAATGGAGAATAATGCAGGCTGAATTCTACAACTTTGAGAGGAGTGTAGGAGATCTTGGGGTTCAAGTGACGGTGAAGGTCAATTCTCTGAAGATGGTCAGGGAAGTTGAAACAGTTAAGTAGGCATTTAGAATCCTCGTGTTTACAAATATATGTACAGAGTGTAAAAGTGGAAGGAAGTGCTGCTGCAATCCGCATTTGGTCAGACCACATTTGGAGTACTGTGTTCAGTTCTGGCACCTTGTTTAAGGAGTGATGTTAAAGTCCTGAAGTGCTGGACAGAGTGCAAAGGAGATTTACTAGAATGGTACCAGGAATGAGGAATTTTAGATAGACGGAAAGATTAAAGAAATTGGGTTTGTTCTCCTTGAAGCAGAGAAAATTAAGAGCTAACCTTATGGAGGTGTTCAAAATTAATAACAGTTTTGACAGGGGTAAAGAAGGATGTTCTGTTTCCACGAGTTTGTATGTCAGGAACTAGGAGTCACAATTTCAAGATTGTCTGTAAGAGAGCTAGGAGTGAGATGAGGAGAAACTTCTTTACTCAGAGAAATATTATGATTTGGAATGTGCTGCCTGGGAGAATGGTGAAGGCAGATTCCATAGAAGGTTTCAAAAGAGCTGAATATATATATAATGAAAATGATGAATTTTGATGGCTGGAGAATGGGACTAATTGGGTAGCACTTTTGGGATCTGGTACAGACACAATGAGCCAAATGGCCACCTTCTTTACGATAAAATTCCACGATTCTAATCTTTCATCGGTCTGCACTCTGATGTTAAGCAGAACTGAAACATTGTTACCTGATATCATGTTGAAAGCGACTACATCTTTAAAAGCTTAGTTTATTGTATTTATTGCATTTTTAAGTGGCGAGGACGCCAAACTGTATTTTTTTCCATTTTGGATCTGTTTTTACTGTCGAGAAGCAATGTAGAACGCATGTTAGATTTTAGCCAGATAAATGCATTGAGTAGCACACGTGAAATACAAATTCATATCCCCTTTCATTTGCATTTTTCTCGAGCTTCTTAATGCTGGCCAGCCTTGGTATTCCAATTCAAATGTACTTACAGATCAATTAACAGCATTTATTGCAGCCTTTCTAAATGTCCAGCCCACAAAATTTAAAGAAGTTCATTTACAAACCAAGCTACTAGCATAAATAGAACTGTATTGCTCAGTCTGAGTGGATTATAAGAGTCGGGTGAAGAATTGAGAGGGGTATATTGCAGAGTGAGAGGTGTAGCATCAGCATCTGATCCCCGCAGCTGCAAATTGGACTGTAGATGTGTCCCTTATATGTTAAAATCAATCTCGCCAACTAGATGAAACTGAATTTTTTAAAAACAGCAGGATAGGAACATTAGCTGCTTGCCTGGATCAGGGAAATGGTAACAATGTTGAAAAAGCAATTTGATTAACCAATATGCTGAAACAGCAATTGATATATGCCTCCTCCATCAGCATGCTTTAGTGTCTATTGTCTACAGATTACAATGCATCAACTTGCCATGATTACTTCCAAATGTACTTTTCTCTCTTGAGATCTCTAACGTCAAAAATGATGAAAGGATCCACATCATAAGAATGCCGTCATTTGTAACTTCTCTACAAGTCGTACCTCATCCTAACGTATGCAGTTACCAGTAGCAAACTTAAATAAATAGATTGTCTATGCAAACTTCCATCTGTGCACTCTATATATGAGTTAATGCAGCCCGGATAGAATGTTCTTTAGAAGACATGGAAGCAAATGCAGTGTGGACCATTTGGTTTTTATGGGCATACGGGAAGGTAAGGCTTTTCCCTATAAAAACTTACCTCGTGCAGCAGCGGCCTTCTTGCTTTCAGCGGCAGGTGTGTGGAGAGAATGCGAGCCAGGAAGGAACTAATATATTCGGGCATTGGCTAAACCCGAAACACTATACGTGTAGTGTCTCCCATCCATCCTCCTTCTAGAACCAAAAAAAAGACTGTGTGGAGGGTTGGTAAGGTAAGGCTTTTTTTTTATTCTTCTGGAAATCTAGAGTAGAGGGAATGGAAGCTAGAGCAGTTGCATGCTTCTCTTGCAGGATGTGGGAGGTAAGGGTCACTGCTGGTGTCCCCTCTGACTTCACCTGTGAGAAGTGCACCCAACTCCAACTCCTCACAAACCGCTTTAGAGAACTGGAGCTGGAGCGGGATGAACTCCGGATCATTCGGGAGGCTGAGGGGGTGACAGAGAGAAGTTATAAGGAGGTGGTCACACCCAAGGTACAGGAAAAAGGTAACTGGGTGACTGTCAGGAGGGGGAAAGGGAATAAGCAGACAGTGCAGGGATCCCCTGTGGCCATTCCCCTCAATAATAAGTATACCATTTTGGATACTGTTGTGGGGGATGACCTACCAGGGGAAGGCCAGAGCGGACAGGTGTCTGGCACTGAGCCTGGCCCTGTGGCTCAGAAGGGAAGGAGGGAGAAAAGGAGAGCAATTGTAGTGGGGGATTCAATAGTAAGAGGCACAGACAGGTGGTTCTGTGAACGTGAACGAGACGAGCGGATGGTATGTTGCCTCCCGGGTGCCAGGGCCCGTGATGTCTCGGTTCGTGTCTTCAAGATTCTTAAGAGGGAGGGTGAGCAACCAGCAGTCATGGTACACATCGGTACCAATGACATAGGTAGAAAAAGGGCTGAGAATGTGAAAAATGAGTACAGGGAGTTAGGTTGGAAGCTGAAGGCAAGGACAAACAGGGTAGTTATCTCTGGATTACTACCAGTGCCACGTGATAACGAGGTAAGAAATAGGGAGAGAGTGCAGCTAAATACGTGGCTACAGGGCTGGTGTAGGAGGGAGGGCTTCCATTATGTGGATTATTGGAGCACATTCTGGGGAAGGTGGGACCTGTACAGTAAGAACGGGTTGCACCTGAACCGGAAGGGCACAAATATCCTGGGAGGGAGGTTTGCTCGAGCTATACAGGATGGTTTAAACTAGATTGGCAGAGGGTGGGGAACCGGATTTGTAATTCAGGGGATGAAGTATTCTGCCTTCCAACAGACACAACAGGGACACCCCCATTTCTGATGAAGGGTCTAGGCCCGAAAAGTCAGCCTTCCTGCTCCTATGATGCTGCTTGGCCTGCTGTGTTCATCCAGCTCTACACCTTGTTATCTCAGATTTTACAGCATCTGCAGTTCCTACTATCTCTGATACGATTTTAACCCCACTGCGAAGCCTCTTCTAAGGATGCCTACCCTGAAGAAGTTACCCTCCTCCCTCCGGACAAACCTCAGGGGATCTCTCTCCCACTGCAACTCTCTCATAATCTCTTTGGCCTTGAAACTGCTCGACCATGTCCTGAAGCAAACTAGGTACTACAGCTACATCACCTTTCTTAGTACCTGCCTACGAAACCAGATCATCCCCAATGGACTACAGTCCACATTCAGGCCTTCCCAATTTGGCCCCACCCGTGACAATGTCTACATTCATAGCATTGAGATCCTTCAGAAGCGTTTCTCCCTGCGACTCCTGAAACACACACTCGCAGCAATGCGCCGGCAATCTCCGGGCACTACAATCAAGCCTACCCCAGCTCAAAGCCTCCCTCTCCCAGACCTGCAAAGGACCTCTCCTGTTTTTTATTCTTCGTAGGATCCACAACCTGAACTCACAATTCTACTCAGCTTTATTGGACACCCCCCATTTCTGATGAAGGGTCTAGGCCCGAAACGTCAGCCATCCTGCTCCTATGATGCTGCTTGGCAAGCTGTGTTCATCCATCTCTATACCTTGTTATCTCTTACAACAGGGAGTGAGGTGGTTAATAAAGAAATGTAGTCGATGGAGCATAATTGTGGACACCGGGATGGTTTGAAGTGTGTATACTTCAATGCTAGAAGTATCAGAAATAAGGCGGATGAACTTAGGGCATGGGTCAGTACTTGGAACTACAGTGTTGTGGCCATTACAGAAACTTGGGTAAGCCAGGGACAGGAATGGTTGTTAGAAGTTCCGGGATTTAGATGCTTTAAAAGAAATAGGGAGGGTGGTAAAAGAGGCGGCGGAGTGGCATTGCTAGTCAGGACTAGTATAGCAGCTACTGAAAGGCAGTTCGAGAATGATATGTCGACAGAGTAAGTTTGGGTTGAGGTCAGGAACAAGAAGGGAGAAGTCACTTTGTTGGGGTTTTTTTACAGACCCCCTAACAGTTGCAGAGAAGTGGAGGAGCGGATTGAGAGGCAGATACTGGAAAGGTGCAGAAGTCACAGGGTTGTAGTCATGGGTGACTTCAACTTTCCAAATATTGATTGGAAACTTTTTAGTTGGAGCGGATTTTGTCCAGTGCGTTCAGGAAGGATTCCTGACACAGTATGTAGATAGACCAACACAAGGAGAGGCCACTTTGGATTTGGTGCTTGGCAATGAACTGGGCCAAGTGTTAGACCTGTTGGCAGGAGAGCATTTTGGCGGTAATGATCATAACTCTGTTACTTTTACAATAGTCATGGAAAAGGATAGGTACATGCAGCAGGGTACAGTTTATAATTGGGGGAAGGGTAATTATAATTCTGTTAGGCAAGAACTGGGTCACATAAGATGGGAACAGATGCTGTCAGGGAAGAGCACTATTGAAATGTGGAGATTGTTTAAGGATTGCATACTGTGTGTGCTCGATATGTTTGTCCCTAGCAGGCAGGCAAGATGTGGTCGAGTGAGGGAGCCTTGGTTCTCAAGAGAGGTCGAACGACTGGTTAAGAGGAAGAAGGATGCTTATATAAGGTTTACAAAACAAGGATCGGAAAAGGCTCTAGAGGGATACAAGTTAGCCAGTAAGGAGCTGAAGAAAGGGCTTAGGAGAGCTATAAGGGGGCATGAGAAAACCTTGGCAGATAGGATCAAGGAAAACTCCAAAGCTTTTCACACATACGCGAGGAATAAGAGAATGACCAGAGAAAGGGTAGGGCCGATCAAGGATTCTAAAGGGAGGTTGTGCACGGAGCCTAAAGAGATAGGAGAGGTCCTTAATGAATACTTTTCTTTGGTATTCAAAATTGAGAGGGACGTAGTTGTAGAGGAGGACAGTGTGAAACAGGCTGGTAGGCTAGAGGAGGTCGATGTTAATAAGGAAGATGTACTAGGAATTTTGAGGAAGTTGAAGATAGATAAGCCCCCTGGGCCTGATGGGATTTATCCAAGGATTCTATGGGAAGCGAGGGAAGAGATCGCAGGGCCTTTGGCAATGATCTTTTCGTCTTCACTGTCCACGGGTATAGTGTCGGAAGATTGGAGAGAGTCAAACATCATTCCCTTGTTCGAAAAAGGGAATGGGAATAACCCCGGAAATTACAGGCCAGTTAGTCTTACATCAGTAGTGGGCAAATTATTGGAAAGGGCTGTGAAAGATAGGATTTGTGATCACTTGGATAGGCACAGTTTGATTTGTGATAGTCAGCATGGATTTGTGAGGGGTAGATCATGCCTCACAAACCTTATTGAATTCTTTGAAGAGGTGATCAAACACGTGGATGAAGGTAGAGCAGTGGATGTCGTATACGTGGATTTAAGTAAGGCGTTTGATAAGGTTCCCCATGGTAGGCTCATGCTGAAAGTAAGGAGGCAAGGGATAGGGAGAAATGTGGAAGATCGGATTCAGGATTGGCTGACCTTCAGAAAACAAAGGGTGGTAGTGGATGGAAAATATTCAACATGGTGCTCAGTTACGAGTGGTGTACCACAAGGATCTGTCCTGGGTCCTCTTCTATTTGTGATTTTTGTAAATGATTCGAATGTCGGAGTGGAAGGGTGGATTAGCAAGTTTGCCGATGATACGAAGGTGGGTCGAGTTGTGGATAGTGCGGAGGGCTGTTCTAGGTTACAAAGGGACATTGATAGGATGCAGAACTGGGCTGAGAAGTAGCAGATGGAGTTTAACCCTGAAAAGTGTGAGGTGATTCATTTTGGGAAGGACAAATTTGAAAGCAGAATATAGAGTTAACGGAAAGATTTTTGGCAGTGTGGAGGAGCAGAGGGATCTTGAGATTCATGTCCACAGTTCGCTGAAAGCTGTCACCCAGGTGGATAGAGTTGTTAAGAAGGCGTATGGTGCGTTAGCTTTCATTAATAGAGGGATTGAGTTCAAGAGCCATGAAGTTATGCTCCAGATGTACAAAAGCCTGGTTCGGCCACATCTGGAATATTGTGTCCAGTTCTGGTGGCCTCATTACAGAAAAGATGTGAAAGCGTTGGAAAGGTGCAGAGGAGATTTTCCAGGATGTTGCCTAGAATGGAGGGAAGGTCTTACGAGGAAAGGTTGAGAGAGCTGGAGCTTTTCTATTTAGAACGACGAAGCATGAGACGTGACTTGATACAGGTGTACAAAATGATCAGAGGTATAGATAGAGTGGACAGCCAGAGACTTTTTCCTCGGGTAGAGGTAGCTATTACAAGGGGGCATAATTTTAAAGTGAGTGGAGGTAGATATAGAGGAGACGGCATGAGGTAGGTTCTTTGCTCAGAGAGTGGAAGGGGCATGGAATGCATTGCTGGAGAGGATAGTGGAGTCGGCCTCATGAGGGGCATTTAAGCGGCTCTTTGATAGGCATATGGATGATAGTATAAGGTGAGGGTGAAGGTTAGCTCGACCTTAGGTTTGGGTTAAAAGTTCGGCACAACATCATGGGCAGAAGGGCCTGTACTGCGCTGTGCTGTTCTATGTTCTATAAGGAAGTTTTAAACATTAATTCAACATATTTTTATATTATTGACCTATTGAAATATTACATCCTTTTGGAATCACTGACAAATGTTCCTGCCATTTTGTTATGGTATCTTCATTTTCCATTATTACAAATAATTTGAAAAAATAAAATAAACAATTTTCCACTTACTGCAAAGAAAATATATTCCTTGACCCTTGTGGATTTAATCTCCTAGGACAACCCAAATTCAAATGTTTATTGATTACGAATTTATGTTTCCATTTTATAAGCCTGGTATTCTTAGTTTTTTTTATTATTTCAAAGTAGGCATCATTGGCTAGGTCAGCATTTATTGTCCCTTCCTGAGTAAATACCCAGTATGTGGACAATGAAAATATTTTGCTTTTTACTGGTCATAATTCTAGGTTCCTTTCAAAGCAAAATGGAAATGTCACTACCATTCATGTTAATTTTGTTTAACACACAAGCAAAATACTGCAGAGGCTGGAAATCTAAACTTTCAACAGAAACTGCTCAAAATATTCAGCAGTTCAAGTAGCATCTCTCGAGAAAAGCAGAGTAAATATTTCAAGTTGATGATCTTTCATCAGAGTTTTGTTTAACCTTGACTAAATACAAATGTTTTGTTTAGTCCAATAGCACTATATTTCAATACAAATTTGAAATAGCCTGAATTAAATCTTCGAATTTTTAAACAGTGTGCTATAAAGAGCACTGGTGAGAGTCAGCACCAGTTATTAGTAAGAGAAGGTTTTTTGAATTAATTTTGTATTACTGTCTGTTAGGGGAAAAAATGTTCAAAGTTAACTTAACTGTATTTATAACAATTGGACAAGATACTATTCTCACATCTATGCTACTGTGAGTAATTTTCTAATCCTATCTCAACTGATTTTGTTTTTAGAATGACGTTAAGTTTTTAAATGAACAGCACTCAGTTTATCACCTTGGAACTTTTCTAACAGACTGTAATACATTTTTTGATACGATGGGACATCTCTTAGTGTCAGGTGTTTGATTTTATTATTGTCTTTCCACAGACCACAGGAGGACTCAAAGATGCAGGTTAACTTATTATTAAAATAACCTCAGTTTTTGATTCACTAAATAGAATTCTGTCACTTGGTCTCAGCTCTGTTCCACGTCTGTTGGACACACAGAGAAAATCATCAGCTTTTATATGCTTCCAGTGTTTATATTTCATTCTTGTACAAAAATCAATAAGCTGCCGTGCTAGGTCTTTCTCTTGTCTTGTATGTTTATACACTCTAATCTGCTCATTAGGCTGATACAGTACTTAGAATGTACAACGTTCCTCTCCAGTCATTTCTGCTGACATGAACACTTCAGATCTTTAAGGTTCATGCTAAAAGGTGCTTTATAGTACTAGCTTGTAAGGTGTAATCTTAGTCCTGTTTTAACACTGTCTTGTAATTCTTACTTACCGTAATTTCCAATGACACATGAAAGGAAACAGTTAGAAGTGGAAGAAGAAAACTGAATTGAAGTTGTGGGCTGCATAGGCGAAGATAGGTTTGGAGACAGGGTCTCCAAGTGATGTGCTGGCTTCCTGATGTGGTGTCCACCTCCCAGTGAGTTTGGAAGTGATGAAACATCTTGAATGAAGACAATCCACCCAAGTGTGATTGATGACCAACTAAACCTCTTGAGGATTTAACGAACTGTACCCTCATGACCAACTGAATTTTCAGTTCAGCACACTGTATAATGTGTGACAGGAAGTTGTCCATGAAACAGTAGCAACTCTCAATGACAGAGCAGGAAACAATGGAGCCATGTGCTCCAGTATATTTGGACGGTGCGGCTTCACAAATTCCTCGTCACTTCGGCACTAACAGTGAGGAAATGGGAACATTTCTCCTGATGTCTTGAGGATTTTCTAACCCTCTGACTTGCAACTGGAAATGGATGCAGCAGATACATGGGAACATCATGTATCCAAGCACTCACCATCCTGAGTTGAAAATATACAGCACTTTCTTCAGTGTTGCTGGGTCAAAATCCAGGAATTCTCGCCCTAAGGGAATTGTGGGTCAAGCTTCAGCAGCAAACAAAGAAAATTACAGCACAGGAACAAGCCCTTCGGGTCTCCAAGCCTGCACCAATCCAGATCCTCTATCTAAACCTGTCGCCTATTTTCCAAGGATCTGTATCCCTCTGCTCCCTGCCCATTCATGTATCTGTCTAGATACATTTAAATGACACTATCGTGCCCGCCTCTACCAACTCCTCTGACAACGTGTTCCAGGCCCCCACCACCCTCTGCGTAAAGAACTTTCCACGCATATCTCCCTTAAACTTTTCCCCTCTCACCTTGAAATCGTGACCCCGAGTCATTGAGTCCCTCACTCTGGGGGAAAAAGCTTCTTGCTATCCACCTTGTCTATACCTCTCATGATTTTGTAGACCTCAATCAGATCCCCCCTCAACCTCTGTCTTTCTAATGTAAATAATCCTAATCTACTCAACCTCTCTTCATAGCTAGCGCCCTTTTGGTAATGTGGCGACCAGAACTGTACGCAGTATTCCAAATGTGGTCGAACCAAAGTCCTATACAACTATAACATGACCTGCCAACTCTTGTACTCAATACCCCGTCCAATGAATGAAAGCATGCCATATGCCTTCTTGACCACTCTATTGACCTGCGTTGCCACCTTCAGGGTACAATGGACCTGATCACCCAGATCTCTCTGTGCATCAATTTTGGCCAGGGCTTTTCCATTTACTGTATAGTTTGCTCTTGAATCTTCCAAAATGCATCACCTCGCATTTGCCTGGATTGAACTCCATCTGCCATTTCTCTGCCCAACTCTCCAATCCATCTATATTCTGCTGCATTCTCCGACAGTCCCCTTCACTGTCTGCTACTCCACCAATCTTAGTGTTATCTGTAAACTTGCTAATCAGACCATCTATACCTTCCTCCTGATCATTTATGTATATCACAAACAACAGTGGTCCCAACACGGATTCCTGTGGAACACCACTGGTCACAGTTCTCCATTTTGAGAAACTCCCTTCCACTACAACTCTCTGTCTCCTGTTGCCCAGCCAGTTCTCTATCCATCTAGCTAGTCCACCCTGGACCCCATGCGATTTCACTTTCTCCATCAACCTACCATGGGGAACCTTATCAAACACCTTACTGAAGTCCATGTATATGACATCTACAACCCATCCCCCATCTATCAACTTTTTCACTTCCTCAAAGAATTCTATCAAGTTGGTAAGACATGACCTTCCCTGCACAAAACCATGCTGCCTATCACTAATAAGCCCATTTTCTTCTAAATGTAAATAGATCCTATCCCTCAGTATCTTCTCCAGCAGCTTCCCCACCACTGACATCAGGCTCACTGGTCTATAATTTCCTCGATTATCCTTGCGACCCTTCTTAAACAAGGGGACAACATTAGCAATTCTCCAGTCATCCGGGACCTCACCCATGCTCAATGATGCTAAAAACATATCTGTTAAGGCCCCAGCTATTTCCTCTTTCGCTTCCCTCAGTAACTTGGGATAGATCCCATCCGGACCTGGGAACTTGTCCACCCTAATGCCTTTTAGAATACCCAACACTTCCCCCCCCTCCTTACGCCGACTTGACCTAGAGTAATCAAACATCTATCCCTAACCTCAACATCCGTCATGTCCCTCTCCTCAGTGAATACCGACGCAAAGTACTCATTAAGAATCTCACTCATTTTCTCTGACTCCTCGCAAAACTTCCCTCCTTTGTCCTTGAGTGGGCCAACCCTTTCTCTAGTTACCCTCTTCCTCCTTACGTATGAATAAAAGGCTTTGGCATTTTCCTTAACCCTGTTTGCTAAAGATATTTCATGACCCCTTTTAGCCCTCTTAATTCCTCGTTTCAGATTGGTCCTACTTTCCCAATATTCTTCCAAAGCTTTGTCTGTTTTCAGCCGCCTAGACCTTATGTATGCTTCCTTTTTCCTCTTTGCTAGTCTCACAATTTCACCTGTCATCCATGGTTCCCTAATCTTGCCCTTTCTATCCCTCATTTTCACAGGGAAATGTCTGTCCTGCACTCTAATCAACCTCTCTTTAAAAGCCTCCCACATAGCAAATGTGGATTTACCCTCAAACAGCTGCTCCCAATCCACATTCCCCAGCTCCTGCAGAATTTTGCTATAGTTGGCCTTCCCCCAGTTCAGCACTCTTCCTTTAGGACCACTCTTGTCTTTGTCCATCAGTGTTCTAAAACTTATGGAATTGTGATCACTATTCCCAAAGTAATCCCCTACTGAAACTTCAACCACCTGGCCGGGCTCATTCCCCAACACCAAGTCCAGTATGGCCCCTTCCCGAGTGGACTATTTACATACTGCTCTAGAAAACTCTCCTGGATGCTCCTTACAAATTCTGCTCCATCTAAACCCCTAACACTAAGTGAATCCCAGTCAATGTTGGGAAAATTAAAATCTCCCATCACCACCACCCTGTTGCTCCTATATCTTTCCATAATATGTCTACATATTTGTGCCTCTATCTCACGCTCACTGTTGGGAGGCCTGTAGTACAGCCCCAACATTGTTACCGCACCCTTCCTATTTCTGAGCTCAGCCACTATTGCCTCACTGCTCGAGTCCTCCATAGTGCCCTCCTTCAGCACAGCTGTGATATCTTCTTTGACCAGTAATGCAACTCCTCCACCCCTTTTACCTCCCTCTCTATCCCACCTGAAGCATCTTTATCCTAGGATATTTAGTTGCCAATCTTGCCCTTCCCTCAACCAAGTCTCAGTAATAGCAATAACATCATACTCCCAGGTACTAATCCAAGCCCTAAGTTCATCTGCCTTACCTACTATACTTCTGGCATTAAAACAAGTGCACCACAAACCACCTGTCCCTTTGCGTTCATCATCTGCTCTCTGCCTACTCTTCCCCTTAGTCACACTGACTTCATTATCTCGTTCCTTACAGGCTTAAGTTACTACCTCCTTACTGTCCACTAACCTCCTCATTTGGTTCCCATCCCCCTGCCACATTAGTTTAAACCCTCCCCAACAGCGTTAGCAAAAGCAGCCCCTAGGACATTGGTTCCAGTCCTGCCCAGATGTAGACCATCCAATTTGTAATAGTCCCACCTCCCTCAGAACCGGTCCCAATGTCCCAAAAATCTGAACCCTTCCCTCCTGCAGCATCTCTCAAGCCACTCACTTATCCTGCCTATTCTTTCATTTCTGCTCTGACTAGCACATGGCACTGGTAGCAATCCTGAGATTACTACTTCTGAGGTCCTACTTTTTAACGTGGCTCCTAACTCCCTAAATTCTGTTTGTCGGACCTCATCCTGTTTTTTACCTATATCATTGGTGCCTATATGCACCATGCCAGCTGGCTGTTCACTCTTCCCCCTTCAGAATGTCCTGCAGTCGATCTGAGACATCTCTGACCCGTGCACCTTGGAGGCAACATACCATTCGGGAGTCTCGTTTTTGACCAGAGAACCACCTATCTACTCCCCTTACAATGGAATCCCCTATGACTCTAGCCCTTCCACTCTTTTTCCCGCCCTTCTGTCCAGCAGAGCCAGCCACGGTGCCATGAACCTGGGTACTGCTGCCTTCCCCTGGTGAGCCATCTCCCCCAACAGGTATACCTGTTTTGGAGGGAGATGACCACCGGGGACACCTGCACTGCCTTCCTGCTTTTTCTCTGCCTTTTAGTCACCCATTCCCTTTCTCCCTCAGCAATCCTAATCTGCGGTGTGACCAATTTGCTGAATGTGCTATCCACGAGTTCCTCAGCATCGCGGATGCTCCAAAGTGTGTCCATCGCAGCTCCAGAGCCATCAAGCGGTCTAACAAGAGCTACAGCTGGACTCACTTCTTGCACGAGTAGGAGTATAACACGGGTCTGGGATCTCCTGCCATTTTTACTCTTAAGCTTGACTTAGTCCTACTATAATATCAAATACTAGATAAATGAAATGAAAAAAATTTGTCCCAAATCACTCTACTTACCAGCACACGTTAAAAAAAAGAAAAGTAAAACACTTACCTTATCAACACACCAGAGTCTTTTTTTTTGGTCAGAGGAGGAGGGCGGCTGGGAGACACTACACGTGTATTGTCCCGGGTTTAGCCACTGCCCAAATATATCAGTTTACTCACACTCTGAGAGCGCAATTCGACTGCTCCCACTCAGCTCTGCTGCTGAAATGAAGAACTTACCCTCTTGGCAGCCCCCTGGTCCTCGCTCTCACTGCTCCCGTTGCTGCTGCTGCAAAAAATGGATGCCGCTGATTGCATGAGGTAAGTTATTAACTGGGAAACTTACCTCCCGGCAGCTCCCTGGTCCTCGCTCTCACTGCTCCCGCTGCTGCTGCTGCAGCTGCAAAAAATGCAGTTCAAGAAAGCAGCTCACCACCACCTTCTCGGTGCAATTAGGGATGGGCAATGAAATGTTGGCCAGCAAGCCTTGTTCAGGTCCCACCAGTGAATTAAGAAAAAGCCTCATGCCTTCTCATTGACTTCAGCTGCTCCAACATTTTACAGTGAGACTGCTGCGCATTTCATGCTGGGTGGCCTCCTCTATTGCCCTTTATAGACCAGATTCACCCACAACCCTCAATTATACAGTGCTAATGGAGGCCGCTACATAATTGGACACCTTCAAAATTGTCCTTAAAATGAGTGGCTTATGAGGCCATTTCAGGGGCCAGGTAAGAGTCAACTACATTGCTGTGGATCTGGAGTCATGTGGTAGGTTAAACCATGTAAAGATGGCAGGTTTCCTTCCCTATAGGATGTTAGTGAACCAAATGGATTTCTATAACTGATCGTTTTCACAGTTACGATTAATGAAACTACCCCTGTTCTCCAGATTTATTAATTGAATTTATGTTCCACTGGCTGTTGAAGGGAGGTTTGGGTCCATGCCCCCAGAATATTTACCTATGCCTCTGGATAACCTTTCCAGTAACATGATAACTGCACCATTACCTTACCTAAAATTTGGGATGGCATATCTCACATACCTTAATACTGTTAGTATGAAAATTCAACATATTCCTCCTAACTATGAATTAGCCTTGAAAAGTACATGTTATTGCCAAAAGGGTAGACTTCTTGATAAGAGCTGAAATAGCAGCTACATTGATTAAAGCGGAGAAGTTGAAGGGTGCTTAATGATTAAGAATCAATGCTTACTTTATACCTCATGTTAACAACAGAACAAAAGAAGGAAAGAGAAGTACAGCACAGGAACAGGGCCTTTGGCCTTCCAAGCCTATGTTGATCATCATACCTTGGCTAAACTAAAAAACAAACCTTCTGCCCTTATTTGGTCTATATCCCTCTATTCCCTCCCTATTCATGTAACCATCCAGATGCCTCTTAAAATTCCCCAACGTGCCTGCTTCCACCACCTCTTCTGGCAGTGCCTTCCAGGCTCCTACCACTCTCTGTGTGAAAAACTTCCTTTGCACATCTATCTTAAACTTCCCCCCTCTCACCTTCAACCTGTGTCCCCTTGTAATTGAAACTTCAATTCCCTGAGAAGAAACCTCTGACTATCCATCCTATCTATGCCTCTCATAATTTTGTAGACCTCCATCAAGTCTCCTCTCAGCTGCCGTCTTTCCAGTGAAAACAATCCTAGCCTTTTTAACCTTTCCTCATAGCCAATGCCCTCAAGACTGGGCAACACCCTGGTGAACCTTGTCTACGCTCTCTCCAAAACTTCCACATCCTTCTGGTAGTGTGGCGACCAAAACTGCACATTGTACTCCAAATGTGGGCTAACAAGGGTTTTATATAGCTGCAACATGTTTTGCCAACTCTTGAACTCTGTACCCCAGCTGATGAAGGCAAGCATGCCATATGCCTTCTTAATCAGCTTGGCCACTGGTGTTGCCACTTTTAGGGAACTGTGGAACTGCACGGCCAGATCCATCTGTATGTTAATGTTTCTAAAGGTTGTTCCACTTATAGTATGATTCACATCTAAATTTGATCCTCCAAAATGCATCACCTCGCATTTGTCTGGATTAAACTTCATCTAACATTTCTGTGCCCACATTGCCAATCTATCTATATCCTGTTGTATCCTTTCACAATCGTCAGCAGTATCAGCAACTCCACCAATCTGGTGTGTCATCTGCAAACTTACTAATCAGACCACCCACATTTTTCTCCAGATCATTTATATATACAACAAACAATACAGGACCTAAGACTGATCCCTGTGGAACACCACTTGTTACTCCATTCAATGGAGTTACACCACTCCATTCTGATAAACACCCTTCCACCGCAACCCTCTCTTCTGTGACCAAGCCAGTTTTGTATCCATCTCGCCAGGCCATTCTGAATCCCATGTGAGTTTAGTTTTTGTATCAATCTATATAAACTACATCCTCAACCCTTCCCTCAATAATTACCTTTGTCACCTCTTCAAAAATTCAATCAGGTTGTTGAGACATGATCTCCTCCCATACAAAACCATACTGCCTGTCACTGACTAGTCCATTTTCGTCTAAATGTGCATATATCCCATCCCTGAGTATCTTCTCTAAGAGTTTTTCTACCACAGACATCAAGTTTACTGGTTTATAATTTATAATTTATAATTTATAAATTTATAACTTCCTGTAATCTCCAGTCCTCTGGAACCTCACCTGTGGTCAAAGAGGATGTGAAGATATCTGGTAATGCTCCAGCTATTTCTTCCCTTACTTTTTGCAGTAACTTGGGATAGATCCCATCTGGCCCTGGGGACTTGTCTACCTTAATGTGTTGCAAAGGCTATTTTCTTTTGTCAGGTTTTAGCATTGAGGTGGAAATCAATTACAGCTCAGTGGGACAGATTGCATTCAAACGGTTTTATCTCCAGGTCAGGCTGTTCTCGGATTATGTTCAATAAAATTTGCCTTTGCTGTCCTTTTGTTTAAATTGTTGATGCAACAGATACTTGATTCAAGTTTGACATCTCCTGTTCCTCACTTATTTGTACAAGAACATTCATAAAGAAGATATTTGAAGTGTAAATATTGGAATTTTGAAATAAAAGCAAGAACTGTGGGTCCGTATCTCTAAGACAGAAAATGCAAATAATGATAATGGTTATGTAGTAACAGTCAGAATTTCATTGATAATTTATACATGACTGAAACACCATAAACTACCTTTCTCTGATGTACAGTTTTTTCTATTTGTATTGGTGTCCTTGCTCAACGAGCCTGTTAATAAAATTAATGTAAGCTCAGCAGGCCTGACAACATCTTTAGAGAGAAATCAGACTTAACATTTTGGGTCAAGTGACCCTTCCTCAGTACTCCAGTTCTGATGCTGCCAGACCTGCTGACTTTATCCAGCATTTTCTGTTTTTGTCTCTGATTTACAGCATCTGCAGTTCTTTCGTTTTTTTCAAATAAAATTAGTGTAATCTGGTTTGACTGTGCAAAAATTAGCGGCACAGTGTCTTAGTGGTTAGCACTGCTGCCTCACAGCACCAGCGACCCGGGTTCGATTCCAGCATTGGGCAACTGTCTATGTGGAGTTTGCACATTCTCCCTGTGTTTGCGTGGGTTTCCTCCAAGTGCTCCAGTTTCCTCCCACAATCCAAGATATGCAGGTAGGTGGGTTGGCTATGCTAAATTGCCCATACTGCCCAGGGATGTTTAGGTTAGGTGGGTTAGACATGGGAAGTTAGGGGAATGGGTCTGGGTGGGATGCTCTTTGGAGGGGCGGTGTGGATTTGTTGGACTGAATGGCCTGTTTCCACACTGTAGGGATTTTAAATTCTAAATAAAAGTAACTTGTTTTTTAAACATTGTTAATCAGAAAACAAAATAGGATTTGTGGAGTGGATTTCTTTGACCAAATACATTTAGTAGCATTTCTGTTTTAATTACACCTTCAAGAAAGGGATGAATGAGCAGGTAGCATTGTGGTTAGCACTACTGCCTCACAGCACCAAAGATCTAGTTTTGATTCCAGCCTTGGGCGACTGTGGAGTTTGCCTTTTCTCTCCTTGTCTGCATGGGTCTCCACCGGGTGTTCCAGTTTCCTTCCACAGTCCAAAACAGTGCAGGTTAGGTATATTTCCCCATTGTGTCCAGGGATGTGCAGGCGAGGTGGGCTAGTCATGATAAATATGGGTTTAAAGAGGTAGGGTGGAGGGCTGGATCTGGGTGGAATGCTCTTCGGGGAATCTGTGCAGACTTGATGTGCCAAGTGGCCTCTTTCCGCACTATAGGGATTCTATGATTCTGAGTGCAGATGAATCACTAATTATATTTGCTTCAGATGATTTATGCAATGTGATATTTTGAGTTAGATGTTTAAAAACAATACTATTGGGTGAAATAAATTTTATATTATTTTAAGCAATTCTTACAATATTTAAAGACTATGAAATGAACATTAAGTTTAAAAGCCATATAAAACATCATGTTTTTAATAGATCAAGATCAAATTTGGCAGTTCCTGCACATGTATTTTATTATTAAGCTCATGATGATATTGCGAATAAACTGAAATAATGATCATAGTCCTTGATATCAACTCTAGCGAGGTCCAAGATCTCTGCATGGCTCAACTTCAGATTGAATTGATGTCCTTATTAAATGCCGCTCCAGGTCTTGAAAGGACAGTATTATGCTCCATTTTTATCCTGACCTACCCAACAAGAAGAGGAGAGGTTGGTGTCCAGTTATCATTGTGCTGCCTTCTTGAACCATCATCCCATCTTCCAGTCTTGCAAATCTTTAGGGGCAAGAAACTAGGGGGAAAAAGATTAGGCCTATTCATGAACAGCTCTCCATTTCTTAAAGGCAATAAATCAAGCTTCATAAGAGCTGCAGTAACTGATTCAAGATAGATCTAATCTAACTTCAATACCTTAATGAGCTGTCAGTCTTAGGAGCTAATCTAGCCCCTCTTTGATGGACAACAACAGACTTGAATCTAACAGTATTTTTGGTCATCTGTTCTGCTCATTCTCTCTAAAGAGAAATGCACCCAGACTATAACTATTTTTTTTTTCTATTCATCAGTTCTATAACCTCTATCTATAGCAATATCGTATGAATTAAGAGTTGAATTAGGCCATTTGGCCCCTTGAATCATTTAATAAGATCATGATTGATCTATTTGTGTTTTCAATTTCACAATCACATCTACTTCCAATTATCTTTGATTCCTTTGCATAATAAAAATCTAGCTACTTCTTCCTTAAAAGTATTCAATGACACCTTCTAAGGAAGTGTGTCTCAAAGCCACACAACCCCTCTGAAAAACTGTTTCTCCTCATTTCTGTCATAATATGCTGATACAACAAACAATCAGGGTGGCAAATGATATTAGGATCTATACAGTCTGGAAGCAGTCCATTTGGCCCATCAAATCCACACTGACACCCCACCCCGAAGAATACCCCACCCAGACCCAAACCCCTACCCTATCCTCGTAACCCCACATTTGCCAGGACACATCCCTAGATACTATGGGGCAATTTAGCATAGGCAATCCACCCAACCTGAACATCTTTGGACTGTGGGAGGAAACTGGAGCATCCAGAGGAAACCCACACAGTCACCTGGATGTGGCATCGAACCCGATTCCCTGGCGCTGTGAGGCAGCAGTGCTAACTACTGAGCCACCGTGTCGCCCACTATGTTGGTATTGATTAGGAGAGCTTACAAGCTTGGATGAGACCACACCTCAAATATTGTTCATTTTGGTCTGCATTGTCAATGAAGCATTTACCTTGTGCACCTTGTAGATAATATATGCTGTGCTACTGAGTGTTGGTGGTAGATGTCTGTGGCTATGGTGTTAACCAAGTGGCTGTTTTGTCCTGGATGGTGTCAAGCCTCGAGTGCTGTTAGAGCTGCACTCATCCAGTGGGGTTTATTTCATCAGACTCCTGACTTGTGCTTGTAGATGGTAGACAGTTTTTGGGAAGTCAAGGAAGTGAGTTACTCACTGCAAGTTAGTCTAGCCTCCAAACTGGTCTTGTAGTATTTATATGCAAAATGCAGTTGAGATTCTGGTCAATGGTAAGCCCCAGGATGTTGATAGTAGGGGATTCAGTGATGGTAACACCATTGAATTTCAAGGACAGTGCTTAGATTGTTGATGGAGATGGCATTCCCAAACTAAATGGACTGCAGCATTTCATGGTGGCAATTCATCTTCAGCTTGTCAAGGGTAACTAGGAATGGGCGATAAATGCTGGCCCAGCCAGTAATGCACACGTCTCATGAATGAATTTTAAAATAAGTTAGCCCCAATAATGTCAGCTCAATTTTTGTGGATTAACATTTTGGTTTTTATGTGGCGCGTTATTGATTGCCTTTGAAAATCCAAATGCACTGCATCTACTATTTGATATATCCTCTAAGGACTCTGGCAAATTTATTTTCCATTTGACAAAACCATATTAATTCTATTTGTTTACATTAATTGTTGTCATACTCTGACATTGTTCTATTAGTTTCGATGTTGTTGTATCCAAGTTGTGGTACTCAGCAATAACCTTTTAGTTATTTATTGTACATTTAATTAAATACTTGCTACTGTGTGATGTTCTAGGTCCATAGCAAATATTCCTGGTGTTTACACAGCAAAAGTCAGTTTCAGGTTCCAGTCTCTCTCTAGGATAATTGGATTGCAAATGTTCTGATTGCACAGAAATTCATAGTTAAAGATTGAATCTGAATTCTCCAAACAGTAAATAACAATGCCAATATTTGAGATGTCTCTAAGAAACAAAAGCTTCAACTTGGTTCATTTGAAAGGCTTACAGCCAACTTTAGTAGAAATGAATACGGAAAATTAAAGTTTGTACTCATCATAGTGTGGGAATAAATTTGACCTGGGCAAGATTGGCCTCAGCCTGTCCTTCGTAAAGCAACTCTTCATTTTCCTAATCCTTCAATTCATGGTAATTGTGTATAGAGGCAGCTTTGCTGTGATGTTTGTGTCAATGGTAAATAATTAGGTTAGATCATTGCTCTTAAAAGAAAACAACTTAGACTTAAAGAAGGAGCATCATGAGGATGTGAGGATGTATAAGCTTTCTTAGAAAATTGCACCTAGAACAGATTAGAAGAAAACCAACCTCCTTTTAGATCCTATGGCCATACTATTCTGAAAATGCCCAATCTCGACTGATCTTGGAAGCTGAGCAGACTCAGGCCTGGTTAGTACTTGGATGGGGGACTGCCTGGGATTACCAGGTGCAGTATGCTTTTGGGGCAGCTCAGTGGTTAGCACTGCTGCCTCACAGCACCAGCAACCTGGGGTCAATTCCACCCTCATGATTTTAAAAGCCTCTATAAGTTCACCCCTCAACCTCCTAGGCTCAAGTGAATAATGTTCCAGCCTATCCAGCCTATCCAGCCTCTCCCTATAGTTCAAACCCTCCATTCCCTGCTGCATCCTGGTAAATCTCTTCTGAACCCTCTCCAGCTTGATGACATCCTTCCTATAATAGGACGACTAGATTTGGACACAGTGCTCCAGAAGAGGCCTCACCAATGTCGTGTACAACCTCAACATGACTTCTCAACTTCTATACTCAAAGGTCTGAGCAGTGAAGATGAGCCTTCTTAACCACCTTGTCTACATGTGACACAAACTTCACAGATTAATGTTCCTAAACCCTTAGGTTTTGTAGGATTGTGCAAAAATCCCCATCATCTAAAATACTGGACAAGACCCTGGACTTTTCTCATATCTAAAGTACTGGACAAAATCCTGAGCTCAGGCTGCAACAAATACACACAGAGCCACAATTATTTCTGTCTGAGACTATTGTTCAACCTGGAATTCCACATTACACCTCCACTCTAAGAGAACAATCAACCAGACCTAACGCTCTGGACAAAACTAACTTTTACACCTCGGTCTAAGTAACACAGACAGTATGGAGCCTCAGAGATGCAGGACATTCAACTTCAATCAAAATACATTCACACATACTCTTAACAATCAGGAAGCCAATTGACCTCAAAGGTAACACCAGAAACACAATGGCAACACAGATTTGAGAGTAGATAACAGGGCACACTATATAACTGCTAACCCTGAACTTATCTGGGAGAGAGCCTTTTCAACAACAAGCTTCTGCACAAACAGCTTCCCCACAGGCATCCAGCTCCAACAAGCAGCTTCAGAATCAAGAATCAAAGAGAGAACCAATCAAAGAACCAGAAGGAAGCTGAATCGGGAAGCCAAACCAAGGGCATCATCACAACAAAGAACATCTGAGAGGGGAGAAGCCAACCAAGCGCTATCTGAACAAGAACTTCCAGACATGGGCTTGTTCCGAACCTAAAGAACTGATGGCAAGACTCTCAACTGCCAGCCGTACTTCAAAACTGTGTTTTTCCTCACTGGTGAGCTAAAATTCCTAAGACCCCAAAGTTTCTGACCTAGCTAGCAGAGAGGGGAAGGTGGGTAGTGACAGTGCAGCGACCCTAGTAGTAGGAAGCCTGATTAAAGTTTCTGTAATCAAAACTGGTGTTTAGCTTCAAATAGTGTTTAACCTGTGTTCAGTTTAAAAGCATACTTAATTACTGGTCTCTGTATAGTTGATTGTGTCAATTTTACCGTTTATTACACTTAATAAACACAGAGATTCTTTTGCCCTGAAACACCTGTCTCCTGCCTTCTTCGTTTCACATTCCCTAAATAAGTCCAGTGTCTAGAACCAGGGATCTGGGGATGATTTTAACTGCCTAAGATCAGCAAATTATTGATTACAAAGCAGAACCCTACAGTCTGTCTATTCTGCAACACGACCATTGTCCTTAAGAATCTTTCTCTACTCATTGGTCTATAATTGGCTATTCTCCAGTCTTTTGCAACCTTGCATGTGGCTAAAGAGCATACAAAGATATCTATCAGAGTGCAGTAATCTCCTCCTTGTCTCCTTCAATATCCTGGGAAAGATCTCAAGCCCTGGGACTTATCTACCCTAATGTTTTTCAAGACATCCAACATATAAAGCTTTCTATTGAAATAAGAGCAGCATACTGTCTCACTGTACAAGATATACCAATGGTTAAATGATTATTTATTATTTATTATTTGTGCAGTTTTGCTACATCCAAAATTAACTGCTGCAATTGCCATCCATTTGACAACAATCACTCCAAAGAAAACAATGACTGTGAAGTGTTCTAATAACATTAAAGTTTCTAAATAAATGTAGGTTCTGTTATCTTCACCGTTACACTTCGGTCTTTCCAGTTCTGTATCCAGAACCTTTAATCAATTCTAAAATAAATATTTTTAAAATATGTACATGTAGGGAAAGAATTGTTTGATTAAAATTCATGGAAAATGTTTAATTATACCAACTTTTCTTTGATTTTAATTACATCCTAAGGTTTTGGAGTCGATCTGTAGCTCGGGTTGTGGGTGTTGAGGTTGGTTGGTTCGCCGAGCTAGTTTGTTGTTTTCCAGACGTTTCATTACCATGCTGGGTAACACCCTCAGTGCAGCCTCCAATGAAGCATCCGTGTGTTTTCCCGCCTGGTTTTTAAACTCTGGGGTCCGTTGAGATGGATTGCCTCACTTCCGGTTTTCCTTCGTAGTGGAATGTATATGGGGTCGAGTTCAATGTGTTTATTAATAGCACGCTTCGTGGAGTGCCAAGCTTCCAGGAATTCTTGTGCTGGTCTCAGCCTAGCCTGTCCCAGGATCTATTCCTAGAAACTAACAACAAGAGTACATGAACACCAACTGGCTACAAAAGACATGACCAATACTCACTCGTCTCAATCCACATGGACAAGGAGAACCTCGACTTCGACTGGGACAACACCAAGATCCTGGGACAGGCTAGGTAGAGACAAGTACGAGAATTCCTGGAAGCATGGCACTCCACAAAGCATGCCATTAATTAACACATTGAACTCGACCCCATACACATTCCACTACGAAGGAAAACCGGAAGCGAGGCAATCCATCTCAACGGACCCCAGAGTTTAAAAACCAGGCGGGAAAACATACCGACGCTTCATCGGAGGTTTAATTACATTCTTTTAAGGTGAGTTAAATGGTGGGGAATTTAAATTGTCTGGACGCTAAACCTGATGGAATAGTTCTGTCCAAGTGTTTCAACCAATCACCCAAAGTAACAGATCCGCACGACCTGAAAGTTTCTACAAAAGCTATGTACTTAAACAAATTGACCATGTATCCCCCAAAAATTAGAGAGTAGGTGAAGCAATTTTGGAATTTAATCCATGCGGTAAAGTTGCAAAAGACTGCAGCTAAAACTGTATGCAGACACACACCAAAAACAGTAAGGAGTTATTCTGTTTTAATGATGTTGGTTGAAGAACAAACATTGCCAGGATACTAAAAGAACACTACTTTGCTCTTAGAACATAGAACAATACGGCACAGTACAGGCCCTTCGGCTGACGATGTTGTGCCGAACTTTTACCCTAATCCGAAGATCTATCTAACCTCCACCCCTACCTTATACTATCACCCATATGCCTATCTAATAGCCACTGAAATGTCCCTAATGAGACCGACTCCACTACCCTCTCTGGCAATGCATTCTACGCCCCTACCACTCTCTGAATAAAGAACCTACCTCTGACATCTCCCCTGTATCTACCTCCACTCACTTTAAAACTATGCCCCCTTGTAATAGCTACCTCCACCCGAGGAAAAAGTCTCTGGCTGTCCACTCTATCTACATCTCTGATCATTTTGTACACCTCTGTCAAGTCACCTGTCATCCTTTGTCGTTCCGAAGAGAAAAGCCCTAGCTCCCTCAACCTTTCCTCGTAAGACCTTCCCTCCATTCCAGGCAACATCCTGGTAAATCTCCTCTGCACCTTTTCCAATGCCTCCACATCTTTCCTGTAATGAGGCGACCAGAACTGGACACAATACTCCAGATGTGGCCGAACCAGGCTTTTGTATAGCTGGAGCATAACTTCATGGCTGTTGAACTCGATCCCTCTATTAATGAAAGCTAACATACCATACGCCTTCTTAACAACTCTATCCACTTGAGTGGCAGCTTTCAGGGAACTGTGAACATGAACCCCAAGATCCCTCTGCTCCTCCACACTGCCAAGAATCTTTCCGTTAACGCTGTATTCTGCTTTCAAGTTTGTCCTTCCAAAATGAATCACCTCACACTTTTCAGGGTTAAACTCCATCTGCCATTTCTCAGCCCAGTTCTGCATCCTATCAATGTCCCTTTGTAACCTAGAACAGCCCTCTGCACTGTCCACAACGCGACCCACCTTCGTAAGGTCCGCGAACTTGCTAATCCACCCTTCCACTCCTTCATCCAAATCATTTACAAAAATCACAAATAGAAGAGGACCCAGGACAGATCCTTGTGGTACACCACTCGCAACTGAGCACCATGTTGAATATTTTCTGTCCACTACCACTCTTTGTCTTCTAAGGGTCAGCCAATTCTGACTCCAATCTGCCACATTTCCCCCTATCCCTTGCCTCCTTACCTTCTGCGTGAGCCTACCATGGGGAACCTTATCAAACGCCTTACTTAATACCACGTCCACTGCTCTACCTTCATCCACGTGTTTGGTCAACTCTTCAAAGAATTCAACAAGTCTTGTGAGGCATGATCTACCCCTCACAAATCCATGCTGACTATCACGAATCAAACCATACCTATCCAAGTGATCATAAATCCTATCTCTCAGAGCCCTTTCCAATAATTTGCCCACCACTGATGTAAGAGTAACTGGCCTGTAATTTCCGGGGTTATCCCTATTCCCTTTTTTGAACAAGGGAATGATGTTTGCCCCTCTCCAATCTTCCGACACTATACCCATGGACAGTGAGGACGAAAAGATCATCGCCAAAGGCCCTGCAATCTCTTCCCTCGCTTCCCCATAGAATCCTTGGATAAATCCCATCAGGCCCGGGGGACTTATCTTTCTTCAACTTCCTCAAAATTCCTAGCACATCTTCCTTACTGACATCGACCTCCTCTAGCCTACCAGCCTGTTTCACACTGTCCTCCTCTACAACTACGTCCCTCTCAATTATGAATACCAAAGAAAAGTATTCATTGAGGACCTCTCCTATCTCTTTAGGCTCCGTGCACAACTTCCCTTTACAATCCTTGATCGGCCCTACCCTTTCTCTGGTTATTCTCTTATTCCTCACGTACGTGTAAAAAGCCTTGGAGTTTTCCTTGATCCTATCTGCCAAGGTTTTCTCATGCCCCCTTATAGCTCTCCTCTTCTTCAAATAGCCCTGTGGGATCTTTTAGTTCTACATGAGAGGATATATCCAACTGCTGTTTATCATTTCCTCCAAAAGCTGGGGCCTCTGATTGTACAATACTGTCTTGCTGATGCCAGCCGGGGTGATGTACTTAAGTGATAGAAGCTCCTGATTTGGTACTGAAATTGGCACAACTGAGCAAACGCTGATAGGAGCAATTTTCTGCAGATGCTGGAATCTGCACTCAAAACAAAACATGCTGGAAATCACAGCGGGTCAGGAGCATCCATGGAGAGAGAACAAACTAACATTTCGAGTCTAGATGACTCTTGATCAGAGTTCTGATGAAGAGTCATCTAGACCTGATAGCTGAATGTACTTTTCCTTTTAAATAACTTAAATTACTTTCCCACTTTAACTTTGCAACATTAAAGTTAACCCTGATTATAATATGGTGTTAATTGCACAATTAGATATTAGATGGCAACCACTATGTCACCTTTGTTTACAAATCTTCACTGTATGAAACATGAAAATATGAGTTATGCACTTTGTTTCTAACCACTGCAGTCATTAAAATAGTCAGTTAAACCAGAATGTGAATTTGAATGTGGTTTTGAAATTATTCAAAATGTGAATATGAACAGAAATGAATAATTTGATCTTGCTGAAACCCTCATTTCTCAGTGAAAATAATGACAAGAATTGTTCAGTACAAATAGCACTGATGTAAATTGGGTGAACGTATGCGTACGTTGAGACCGTCTCAGCATGGAATGACATGATGAGGAAGCACTTGTGGCATAAAAGCTTCAAAAACAAAATACTTCAATCAAGGACTAACATTATTGTTAAAGCTTGTAAGATGTGATGTGCTCAGTTTGGTGATTTTTCAAAGAACTGTCAATTATTTTATGCTTTCAGGTAGGTGAATAGCAGAACAGTATTGATTTGTTCAATAATTTACATACAATCCAGTCTCAAACTCCTCTTCAAAGTTTCTCAGCACTCCTGTATCCAAAAACTCTTGAAACATGAATAGATCTCTAAATTTATAATTTGAAAGAACAACAGTGTACAGCTTGGTCTTGCTATTGTCATCTCTTTCCCTCAAATTTTGTTATAGCTTTCAGACAACCAGCAATTATTTAATACCTGCCATTGACACATAAAACATTTTTCAAATCAAGACCTCTACCAGGATTGAGTGATCACAGTATTATGATATTATGGAAGAAGCATAGCCTAATAATGAGGCCAACTTTTAACACAGAGGAACACGTATTTTAAAGAGTGGAGACTAGGGATACTGACTGATAACTCACATTCGATTTGCAGAAGGCGAGTCCAACACAAGTACACAGTGCCTTGGAAATTAACTTGTCTTTACAATACTTTTATAAAGTGAAATAATTCACATAATTATGAATTCAGAACTAAAAAATATCGAAGTACAATTTAAAAAGAATGTAATTCCCTAGTTGACATGTAAATTGGTTTCAGTCTGTCTTTGGATCCATAATCAATGATGTATATATTCTATCCAGGAAGCCCAAAACTGTATGTTGCAAACCATTTCAACAATTTAGGTGAGCTTTCCATACCACAATCGACAGCTTGCCTATTTGAAACAAATAAAAGTCAGACCCTGTGCCTCCATGGTCCGTAAGTGAGCTTGGAGATGGTAAGGTGTAGTGGTGCAGAGAGGATAAGGGAAAAGAGTCTGTGAATGGATCAGCTTGCCTTCAGTGCAGTGAATTTGGGAAAAAGCTCTTCACTTCCTTCTTGACCCTTAATCTGAACCGACTGCACTCTTTTTTTTAAACCAATCTTTCAGGTTGCTAGATCATAGCTATAAGTGGGAAAACTAAGTCGGGTAAGCCAAGCGTTTGACTTCTTACTAATAGATACAAAAGACCTACTGCATGTTTAAGTTGGATACTAGTGATGTGAAAGGGATTATTTGCTCCCTTGGACTGTGGAGAAAATGAAATGAAAATTATGCTTTTTATCCTTGTTCTATAACTACTAGTTTCAATCCAGTTTACCTGTTTCTCTTTATTTCTTCATGCTGTTTGAATTTCACATACCATCCTGTAATCAAAAAGATTGTTTATGCAAATGCTTGTTATGAGTCATGTACTAGGATTGCTACAAGTCGAATGAAATGAATCACACATACTTTATTGACCTGCCTTTCTCACTATAGATAACAGTCTATCTTCAACTCATCACTAGATTGGAAATTTTAAAAAAAGGCTGCAGATGCACAGAGAATTTTTGAAATTGAAACATTGTATCAAAAGGCTATAGTGTTAGCAGGCAAAGCAGCATTTTTACCAAGACAACAGGTTTTTGAATTTAGCCAATTCATTTTGACCAGGCCCTAGATACCAAAACCCAATTAAATTTAAATCTGATGATGTTGACAACCAAGGACCAATCCTGCTGTAAGAAATTGAGAGGTTATCAAGGGTATAAAAGAAGAGGTTATTTGAAAATCGGTGTGAGAGTGAACTGCCATCAGAAGAGAAACTCACTGGATCTCACAGAAATCCCAAAGCTCTCACAGTAAGCACCAACTAAATAAAGGTACTATGGTACTCTTAGTTAAGATCCATGACACAAGAATTTGATGGAGTAAGGTGTTCCTGAATGGAAAACAGCAGAGAAGGCAAAGAACATTCTGGCTGTGATTTCAAGATATTAAGTTTTAATTTCTTTCTTTCTTATTACTTTGGTTTATATAAGTGAGCCTTGTATTTATTGGAACAGCATACCATTAGAAATTTGTTTTATTCGGGAATAGTTAGTAGTTATGGGGGGAATTATTCGGTATGTTGGTAGTTCTGTTAATTTGTTCACTGTTAGAGATAGATAAATGAATTGTTACTCATTGCTTATAAAGTGAGTATCAGGGACTTCATTTAGAGTCATTGAGTAAAAAGCATGGAAACTGGCCCTTCAGCCAGACTGGTCCATGCTGACCATGGTGATCACTCAGCTAGTTCCAGTTGTCCGCATGTGATCCATATCCCTCCGAACCCTTCCCATCCATGTACTTATCCAAATGTTTTTTTAAATGTCGCTATTGTACCTGCCTCAACCACTTTCTCTGGCAACCCATTCCGTATACACACCACTTCTCTGCGTGAAGAAGTTACCCCTCAGGTCCTCCTTAAATCCTTCCCCTATCACCTTAAACCTATGCCCTGCAGTTTTCAATTTTTCATCCCCAGATAAAAGACTATATGCATTCATTCTGTCTATGCCCCTCATGATTTTATACCTCAATAAAGTTACCCCTCATTCTCCAAAGTTCCAAGGAATAAAGTCCCTATCCTGGCCAACCTCTCCCTGTAGGTCAGGCCCACTAGTTCTGGCAACATCCACATAAATCTTCTTTGCACACTTTCCAGTTTAACTATGTATTGCTTACAACAGGGTGACCAAAACTGTATGCAATACTCAGGTGCGGCCTCACCAATGACTTATATAACTGTAACATAACTCCAAACTCCTATACTCAATGCCTCAACTGACGAAGGCCAGCATGCTAAATGCCTTCTTCACCACCCTGTCCACCTGTGATGCCACTTTCAATGAACTATGTATTTGTACTCCGAAGTCCCTCTGTTCCACAACACTCTTCAGAACCTTACCATTTACTGTATAAGTCCTACCTTGGTTTGACTTTCCAAAGTGCAACACCTCATACTTATATGTATTGAATTGCATTTGCCAATCCTCAACCCACTTCCCCGTCTGATCAAGATCCCTCTGTAATTTTTAATAACCTTCCTCACTATCGATGATACCTCCTAATTTTGTATCATCCACAAACTTACTAATCACGCCTTGCACATTCACATACAGACCATTTATGCAAATAACAAATAACAAACATTCCAGTACCAACACTTGTGGCACACCACTAGTCACAGGCTTCTAGTCTGAGAAATAACCTTCAACCATCACCCTCTGCTTCCTACCTTCAAGCCAATTTTGAATCCAATTAGCTAGCTCTCCTTGGATCTCATTCGACCTAACTTTCTTGAGTAGCCTATTGTGTGGGACCTTGTCAAAGGCCTTACTAAAGTCCATATAGACAACATCCACTGTCCTACCCTCATCGTCCTCTTGGTTACCTCTTCATTTCATTTAACCATTTCTCCAGGTGCTCCGGTTTCGTCCCACAGTTCAAAGATGTGCAAGGTAGGTGGATTGGCTATGCTAAATTGCCTGTAGTGTTCAGGGATGTTTAAGTTAGATGGGTTAAACATGGGGAAATGCGGGGACTGGGTCTGGGTATGATGCTCTTCAGAGGGGTGGTGTGGACTTGTTGGGCTGAATGGCCTGTTTCCACACTGTAGGGATTCTGTGATTTTATTCTGATTCTGTGATTCCATCTTAAAATGTTAAAATTAGAGCTAGGCCTTTCACGTCATCATTTAGGAAAATTTTCTCCAATCAGAAACATTTGGATCTCCTACAGAATACTGCATCTGAGTAACTTCATTGAATGTTTGAGGTGGTAACAAAGAGCAGTCTACTTTGATTTTAGCTAGGGTTTTGACAAATTCCCACATGTCAAAATTGTCACAAAAGTGAGATCCCATGGGATCCAGAAGGGATGGTAGCAAGGCAAATGCAAAATTTGTTCAGAGGTAGGAAGCAAAGAATATAGCATCAATTGTTTTTATGACTGGAAAGTTTTTTGCGATAGGGTTCTGCGCCATTCATTACTAGTTCTTTTGATTTTTCTGGTATGCATTGATGATTAGATATGTATGGAGGGCATTATTAGGATGTTTGCACCTGATGGAAACATTGGTCATATTGTTGATAGGAAGATAACTGTAGACAGCATGAAGATATCAATGGGGCAGAGAGGCAGACAGGCAGGTAAGTGGCTTAGTACATCTTTCATTACAATTGCTGGGTTGTTGCTTCTGTTTGTCTTGAAATCTCTGACAATCTTCGAGTTGTAATGCTGGAAATAATTCCCTTGATAGAAAATCTTCATTCTTTTTCAAAATTGACTTAGTAGTGTTGATTCTTTGTTCGACTTTATGTTACACTGAGGATATTCTGAACAAATTTGTAATATGTTTAAATCCACTGCAATCTACAGAGTATGTGAAATATTAATTTGCATATTGTGGTCTGCTGGCACAATCCAATTTATCAGGAATTTTACGAATTGCAAACATCTCTTTGAATACTCTGATGACAATTTCTACAGTTATAATACACAGCTTTTTAAAGTCAGTCTATCTTAAAAGCTATCAAGTACGTCTTGTCATTTAGACAACTGTATCAAATCCCAAAACAAAATTGCTGGAGAAGCCCAGCAGGGTTCTGAGGAAGGGTTACCGGACCCGAAACGTTAACTCTGGTTTTTCCTTCACAGAAACGTTAACTCTGGTTTTTCCTTCACAGATGCAGCCAGACCTGCTGGGCTTCTCCAGCAATTTTGTTTTTGTTCCTGATTAACAGCATCCGCAGTTCTTTTGGTTTGTATCAATTCCCAACCTTTCCCTTAATTGGGTCAAAAAAGTGTTGTTATCATGGTTCTCTCTGTTCTGGTCAGTGTATTACACATATTTGGAAATTATAATACATTTCTTCAATCTCGGACTTACATGTGTGAAATGCAACACCATCACAACACAGGGCACTAATCACATTCTTCGATATATTAGCCCTTTCAAACCCATGTAGAACAGGTATCTGACCATGGGTGTCTAAGCGTAGGTTACTACTGCTAAAGGAGCTGAAGAAGCCATTAGTTATTTAAAAGGTACATTTCCTTAGGAACTGAAATTTTAGAAATTGGCATAAACGTTAATTAGATTGCAACATTCTTTTGAGTTGGCAATTATTGAGATCTCTCTCATTTAACAACTCTATGCTGATTTGCATTGGCTCTTCTAGCTGGCAACTGTGCTGTGCCAATTAAGGCAGAAAATATATTGCACAGATATTGGTTTGTCTTTATGGTCTTATTTGAATACAGCCATCATTCATTAGGATAGTCATATTCAATATACCCTATCACTTTTGGGAGAAAATCACAGTGGCAACCCAAGGAGATCCGATTAATCAGCTGTTCCACCAACGCCTTTCAGAAACTGCTACAAACTGAAATTGTTTTACCTAGTGACTCACATCATAAACATATTAATAATTTAGTTTCAGGCTCCTTGACTGTGCAAACTAGCCCTTTGGTTTGGTAGATTTCTGTAAAACAACCAGTTTGTAAGCAGAATACAGAGTATTTTAGTAAGATCACCTCTTAATTTTAACTGCTCCAAGGAGAATAAGCTGAATATCTCTAATAAAAACCAAAAGAACTGCGGATGCTGTAAATCAGGAACAAAAACAAAGTTGCTGGAAAAGCTCAACAGGTCAGAACTGTAGTTCTGAGGAAGGGTCACCGGACCCGAAACGTTAACTGTGTTTTCTCCTCCACAGATGCTGCCAGACCTGCTGAGCTTTTCCAGCAACTTTGTTTTTGTGCCCAGAGGGCAGTTAAGGGTCAACCACATTGCTATGGTCTAGAATCACACGTAGGCCTGACCAGGTAAGTATGGCAGTTTCCTTCCCTGAAGGATATTAATGAACAGACAGGTTTTTCCAAAAAATTAACAATGGAGTCACGGTCATCATTAGACTCGTAATTCCAGATTTTTTTTATTCTGAATTCAAATTCCACCATCTGCTATGGCGGCATTTGAAACCAGGTTCCCAGAACATTATCTGGGTCTCTGGATTAACAGTCCAGCGATAATACCATTAGGCCATTGCATCTCCCACTTGAAGACCTTGGCAGATTAGTGCAGAGGAGAAATTGGCAGACATTCACCAGATTATGTTGGCAGTAGCATACAGATAGGGAGTATTACAGGTAGCACACAAGTCACCTATAGGAGGTCATGTAGGAGTGAGGAAGACTCGGGCTAAGATACAGAAGCATTTCTGTGGGCCTGGATTACATAAAGATCTGATTGAATTTTACTATACCTGTCATACGTGTCAAATGGTAGGAAAGCCACAGGCAGTAATAAAACCAGCGCCCTCGATGCCAGTTCCCTCATTTGAAGAACTTTTCACGCAGATTATGATTGATTGTGTAGGTCCCCTCCCTAAACTGAAAAGTGGGAACCTGTATTTGCTAACCATAATGGATGTGACTACCAGATTTCTGGAGGCAATTCTATTACAGACTGTCAAGGCAAAGAAGGTTGTAGAGTAGTTGCTTGTTTTCTTTACCCTTTATGGACTACCCAGGGAGATTCAGTCAGACCAAGGGTCCAATTTTGTTGCCAAACTATTAAGGAGGTCATGCATAGTTTAGGCATCATGCACACTTTAAACCCAGTGCATATCATCCTGAATCCCAGGGAACATTAGAAAGGTGGCATCAGACCCTAAAGATAATGCAGGGGATTATTGTCAGGATTACCCAAATGATTGGGATAAAGGTATCACATTTATATTGTTTGCTATTAAAGATGCTCCAAATGAATCAATTGAGTGTGCTCCATTTGAATTGATATTCAGACATGAAGTAAGAAGGCCTTTAAAATTAGGGAAAAGTTAATAGGTCTGAAGTCAGAGATCTCATACTGGGATTTTACATCTGAAGTGAGGGAAAGATTAAACAGAGTAGGTGAATTAGCTAGACAACATTTGAAGGTGGCACAGCACACAATGAAGCAAGAAGCGGGTAAGAGATCTGAAATTTGTACGTTTTCCCATGGTGATAGAGTGTTTGTGCTGTTACTAGTGGTAGGAGATTCCTTCAAGGCAAGATTTAGTAGTCCCTGTCAGATTGAGAAATTAAGTCGGGTGGTTATTCTGGGAAAGATGCAAGATAGAAAAAAATTTCGGGTGTGTCATGTGAACATGCTGAAACCTTACTATGACAGGGAAAGGGAACTGGAGAAACTGGTATTATAGCTACTGCCACTCAAAGTGAGGAATCAAATCCAGATGATGTGAAGTTTGATGTGCCTCAGAATAAATTGAATAATGAGGAAGTCCTGGAAAAATGGGATAGGGCAGTAAGCTATGTTTCTCAGGAACGGAGAACTGAATTGAAAGGCATGTTGCAGCACTATGAGGACATATGTGAAAATAGAATGGGGAAGACTAATGCCATAGTATATGAGGTCGATGTAGGGAATGCTGTTCTAATAAAACAACACCCCTATAGGCTTAAACTACTCAAAGCAGCACATGTACAGAAGGAAGTGAAAACGATGGTCCAAGAAGATATCATCAAAATGAACCAAAGTGAGTGGAGTTCGCCAATCGTGTTGGTTCCCAAACCTGATGGTACTCAGCGATTCTGCTTAGATTATCTGAAAGTCAACACTGTGACTAAATCAGACTCATATCCAATTCCAAGGTTGGAGGACTGTGTGGAAAAAGTTGGACAAGCCACTTACATCACAAAGTTGGACTTACTTCGTGGTTACTGGCAAGTACCTTTGTTGGAGAGAACAAAAGAAGTCTCTGCTTTTGTAACCCCAAATGGGCTACATCAATTTAAAGTGACGCCCTTTGGAATGAAGAATGAATCAGCTATATTTCAAAGATTTATGAACAGAGTTGTGGCAGGATTGACTAATTGTGCCAGCTATATAGATAACTTAGTGATCTTTAGCCATTCGTGGAAAGCTCACATGGTGCATTTGGCAGAGCTCTTTGAGGGACAATGGAAGTCAAAGTTGGTCACAAATTTGGCAAAGACAGAATTCGTGAAGACGTAAGTGATGTTCTTGGGACACAGCATCAGGCACGGATGGCTGACACCAAGGAATGTGAAGATGAAGGCCATTGAGGAATTTCCAAGACCATCCTCGAAGAACGAGTTGCTATGATTTTTGGAACTGAACGGATTCTGCAGGAAATTTGCACCAAATGTTAGTAATGTGGTGGCACCGCTGATGGATTTGTTAAAGAAGGACACAAAATTCTGATGGAAGGACCAATGCCAGGAGGCATTTGAGAATTTAAAAGCAGTGTTAATTACCACACCAGTTTTAGCCATACCAAATTTCTTGAAATCCTTTAATGTTACTGTCAACACAAGTGATGTAGGGATTGGAACTATGTTGTTACAGAAGAATGATTGTGGAATTTAAAGGCCAATTGGTTATTTTTCAATGAAACTGAATACCCACCAGAGAAAATATGTCACTGTTGAAAAAGAGTTATTGAGTTGGTTACTAACCTTACAACATTTTAATGTTTATGTTACAAACAAAGTATCAGAAACAGTTGCCTAAACTGATCACAACCCTTTGATACTTTTGGAAAATTTAAAGACAAGAACACCAGACTATTTCATTGGAGACTTCTGTTACAAGCATTTAATTTGCAGATTGTACATGTTTCAGGTTATGAAAATGTTATTGCGAATGCGTTATCGCAGGTTTGAAATTAAAATGTATATATAAGATAGATACAGTAGTATTCAATGTTCTATATGTATATAGAATTAGTCGGAAATGTGTAACTCTATATTAATGACTTATGTATCTGGTAATAATGGTGTTAAGATTTAGAAAAATAAATGAAATCATCTTTTCATAATGATGGTTCATTTTTTCTTAAGGGGGCAGGTGTTGCGAAGTTGGGTATAGTACTTGTGGATTCGAAGGCAGGATATTAGAATTTGCTTGTAAAATGACAGGGCAGAAGATAATGTGGTCCCTTTAAAAGATTATGTGCTTTTCTAGTCTGCAGATGCACAGACAATTCTTGACATTGAAACATTGTATCAAAAGGCCATAGTGTTAGCAGGCAAAGTAGCAATTCTACCAAGACAACAGGTTTTTGAATTTAGCCAATTAATTTAACCTAGACCCTAGATACCAAAGCCCAATTAAATTTCTTTCTGATGGTGTTGACAACGTAGGATCTAACCTGTTGTATGAAATTGATGGGTCATCAAGGGTATAAAAGAAGAGATTATTAGAAAATTGGTGTGAGACCAAGCTGCCACCTGAAGAGAAACTCACTGGATCTCACAGAAATCCCTAAGCTCTCAGAGTAAGCACCATCTAAATAAAGGAATTACGGAACTCTTAGCTAATATTCATGATATAAGAATTCAATGGAGAAAGGTGTTCCTGAATGGAAAACAGCGGAGAAGGCAAAGAGCATTCTGGAAGACTTATCCTGGGTGTAATTTTTGAGAGACTAAGCTTTAATTTATAAGTGGAACTTGTATTTTTGGAACAGCATACCATTAAAATTTTGTTTTATTTGGGAATTGATAATAGTTAAGGGGGGAATTGTTTGGTTTGGTAGGAGTTCTGTTAATTTATTCACTGTTAGAAATGGATAAATAAATTGTTACTTGTTACTTACAAAATGAGTATCATGGAGTTCATTTCACTTAACCATCCCCTATGTAACAGGGATTTTGTGTGCCGTGAGATTGCGTATTGTGCTGGAGTACAATTCTGCTGTTGTTAATGGCTCACAGTACCTCATGGATGCCTAGTCTTGAGTTGCTACATCTGTTCAAAGTCTGTCCCATTTAGCATGGTGATACAGCAACACAACATGATGGAGGTTATTCTGAAAGTCAAGGTGGAACTTTATTTGCACCAGGATCTTTGCATCCTCGCCAGCCACTGGAGAGATCCCAGAGGACTGGCGAGTAACTAATGTTCCGCTGTTCAAGAAAGGAAATAGCGATAATTCAGGAAACTATAGACTGGTGAGTCTCACATCAGTGGTTGGGAAGCAATTGGAAAGAATTCTAGGGATAGGATTTACATGCATTTGGAAAAATATAGCCTAATTAGGGACAGTCAACATGGCTTTGTGCAAGGCAGGTCATGTCTTACGAACTTCATTGAATTTTTTGAGGAGGTGACGAAGGTGATCAATGAGGATGGAGCAGTGGATGTTGTTTACGTGGATTTTAATAAGGCTTTTGACAAGGTCCCTCATGGTAGGCTCATCCAGAAGATTAAGACACATGGGATCCACGGTGACTTGTCCACATAGATTAAGAATGGGCTTGCCCATAGAAGACAGAGGGTAGTGGTGGAAGGATATTTTTCAGGCTGGAGTTCTGTGACCAGTGATATTCTGCAGGGATCTGTTCTGGGACCTCTGCTGTTTGTGATATATGTATAAATGACTTGGATGAAAATGTAGACGGGTGGGTTATTGAGGTTGCCAACAATACAAAGATCAATAGATTTTGTGGATACTATAGAAGGTTGTCAAAGGATACAGGGGGACATAGATGAGTTGCAGATATAGGCGGAGAAATGGCAGATGGAGTTTAATCTGGGTAAGTGTAAGGTGCTGCATTTTGGGAGATCAAATGTTAAGGAAAAGTATACAGCATTGCTGTACAGAGGGATCTTGGGGTTCAAGTCCATAACTCCCTGAAAGTAGCCCCACAAGTAGATAGGGTGGTAAAGAAGATGCTTGTGCGCCTAATCAAAAAGAAAAAGGAAGGCTTATCAAGGCTACGAGGCTGGGAACACACAAAGCAAGGGCGGAATACAAGGAAAGTCGAAAGAAACTTAAGCAAGGTGTCAGGAGGGCTAAAAGGAGTTATGAAAAGTCATTGGCCAACAGGATTAAGGAAAATCCCAAGGCTTTTTATACATATATAAAGAGCAAGAGGGTAGCCAGGAAGAGGGTTGGCCCACCCAAGAACAGGGATAGGAATTTATGTGTGGAGCCAGAGGAAATGGGCATGGTATTAAATGAGTACTTTGTACCAGTATTCACCATAGAGAAAGACTTGGTGGATGATGAGTCTGGGGAAGGATGTGTAGATAGTTTGAGATCAAAAGGGAGGAGGTATTGGGGCCTTGAAAAACTTTAAGGTAGACATGTCCCCAGGACCTGATGGGATATACCCCAGAATACTGAAAAAGGCAAGGGAGAAAATTGCTGGGGCCTTGAGGGAACTCTTTGTATCCTCACTGGCTACAGGGGAGGTCCAAGAGGATTGGCAAATAGCCAATGTTGTTCCTTTGTTTAAGAAAGGTCGGAGGGGTAATCCAGCTAATTACAGGCCGGTGAGCCTTATGTCAGTGGTAGGGAAATTATTGGAGAGGATTCTTCGAGACAGAATTTACTCCCACCTGGAAATCAATGGGCGTATTAGTAAGAGGCAACATGGTTTTGTGAAGGGGAGGTCATGTCTCACTAACTTGGTTGAGTTTTTTGACGAAGTGACGAAGATGATTGATGAGGGTAGGGCAGTGGATGTTGTCTACATGGACTTCAGTAAGGCCTTTGACAAGGTCCCTCGTGGCAGGCTGATACTGAAGGTAAAGTCGCACGGGGTCAGAGGTGAGCTTGCAAGATGGATAAAAAAACTGGCTCGGTCATAGAAGACAGAGAGTAGCAGTGGAAGGATATGTTTCTGAATGGAGGGCTGTGACGAGTGGTGTTCCTCAGGGATCAGTGTTGGGACCTTTGCTGTTCGTAATAAATATAAATGATTTGGAGGAGAATGTAACTGGTCTGATTAGTAAATTTGCTGATGACACAAAAGTTGGTGGAATTGTGGATAGACATGAGGACTGTCAAAGGATATAGCTGGATATGGATCGGTTGGTGACTTGGGCAGAGAGATGGCAGATGGAGTTTAATCTGGAAAAATGTGAGGTAATGCATTTTTGAAGGTCTAATCCAGATGGACAATATATAGTAAATGGCAGAACCCCTAAGAGTACTGATAGGCAGAGGAATCTGAGTGTACAGGTGCACAGGTCACTGAAAATGGCAAAGCAGGTGGAAAAGGTAATCAACAAGGCATATGGCATGCTTGCCTTCATCGGCCAGGGCATTGAGTTTAAAAATTGGCAGGTAATGTTGCAGCTTTATGAACCTTAGTTAGGCCGCATTTGGAATATCGTGTTCAATTCTGGTCTCCATACTACCAGAAGGATGTGGTAGCTTTGGAGAGGGTACAGAAAAGACTTACCAGGATGTTTCCTGGTATGGTGGACATTAGCTATGAGGAGAGGTTGGAGAAACTTGGGTTGTTCTCACTGGAACGACGGAGGTTGAGGGGCGACCTGACAGAGGTCTACAAGATTATGAAGGGCATGGATAGAATGGACAGTCAGATGCTTTATCCCAGGGTGGAAGAGTCAGTTCCCAGGGGCCATGGGTTTAAGGTGTGAGGGGCAAGGTTTAAAGGTGATGTATGAGGCAAGTTTTTTACACAGAGGGTGGTGGATGCCTGGAACTCGCTGCCGGGGGAGGTAGTGGAAGCAGATACTACAGTGACTTTTAAAGGGCATCTTGACAAATACACGAATAGAATGAGAATAGAAGGATACGGTCCCCGGAAGGGTAGGGAGTCTTAGTTGTGATGGGCAGCATGTCAGTGAGGCTTGGAGGGCCGAAGGACCTGTTCCTGTCCTGTAATTTTCTTTGTTCTTTATTCTTTTGTTCTTTGTCTTTATTGATCAGGGAATTGAGTACAAGAGTCAGGATGTTATGTTGCAGCTTTATACGACTTTGGTTAGGGCACACTTATTGTTTTCAGTTCTGGTTGCAACATTACAGGAAGGATGTGGAGGTTTTGGAGAGGGTGCAGAAGAGGTTTGCCAGAATGCTGCCTGGATTAGAGGATATGAACTATAAGGAGAGGCTAGAAAACCTTGGGTTGTCTTCTTTGGAATGGCAGAGGCTGAGGGAAGACTTGATAGAAGTCTATAAAATTATGAGATGCATAGATAGGGTCGATGTTCAGAGTCTTTTTCCCAGTGTTGAAATGTCTGATACTAGGGGGCATACGTTTAAGGTGAAAGTGGAAAAGTTCAAAAGAGACGTAAGGGGCATGTTTTATGCACAGAGAGTGGCAGGTATCTGGAATGCACTGCCAGGGGTGGGTGGAGGAGGAAGATGCGATCAGGGCATTTCAGGAGCTTTCAGATATGCACATGATTATGCAAGGAATGGCGTGATATTGATCAAGGGCAGGTCGAAGGGATTAGTTTAATTTAGCATCATGTTCCACCCATCATCGTGTTCTGAAGGGCCCGTTCCTGTGCTGTACAGTTCTGTATTCTAAGGACTGTGCAGTGGTCACTCTTACAGATAGTGTCCTGGACAGATGCATCTGCAGCTGGCAGATTGGTAAGGATGAGGTCAAGTATGTTATTGCCTCTTGTAGGTTCCTCACTACCTGCCACAGAGCCAGTCTAGCAGTTATGTCCGTTACGGTAGTGTTACTGCCGAGTCACTTTTTGTGATGGACATTGAAATCCCTGACCCAGACTAAATTGTAAGCCCTTAACATCTTCAGTGCTTCCTCCAAGTGTTGTTTAATATGGAGGAGTATTGATTCATCAGTGAAAGGTGGGCAGTACTTGGTAATCAACAGGAGGTTTTGTGACCCATGTTTAACTTGAAGGCATGAGACTTCATGGTGTCAGGAGTCAACATTAAGGACTCCAACGGCAACTCCCTCCTGAGCTGCCACCTGTACTGGGTCTGTTCTGCCGGTAGGACTGGACGTATTCAGGACGGTCATAGTGCCGTCTGAGACATTGTCTGTCAAGTATGCTACTGTGGGTATGACTATGTAGTAGCCTGTTCTCCCAATTTTGGCACCAGCCCCCAGATGTTAGTAAAGAGGATTTTGCAGTGTTGATAGGGCTGTTTCTGCCGTTGTCTGTTCCAGTGCCTAGCTCATTGCCAGGTTGTCTGTCCGGTTTCATTTCTTTTTTGAGTCTTTGTAGAAATTACTACATCTGAGTGGCTTGCTAGGCCATTTCAGTTGAGATTCAACCACATTGCTGTGGGTCTGGAATCACATGTATGCCAGAGCAAGTGAGGATGGTAGATTTCCTTCCTGAAGGATATTCATGAGCCAGATGGATTTTTCCAACAATTGACAATGGTTTCATGGTCTTCAGTAGATTTTTAAATTCCAGATTTTTTCTATTGTATTAAAATTCCCCAGAACATTAGCTGAGTTTCCGGATTAATAGTCTCGTGATAATACCATTGGACCATCACCTGGTACATGGGGTCTGGAGTCAGGTTGGTCAAAAACACACCAAAGTTACAACTGAACTATGCTCTATATCATATGCTTAATTTTATTTTAATTCATTTTATGCATAACCATATATTATTCACATGTCTAGATAATAATTTGCAGCCAGCATTCTGTGATTGCTCTCCCATCACCAGTTGCTAGAAGTTTCCATGAACATCCTCTGTTTATTGTCTGCTGAAGTTGTCATTTCTACCATGAAAAATATGATATATTATGTCATCTTAACTTAATGTGGCTGCAGAAGAAATATCAGAGAGATTATATATTATGAGATGAAATATTTTCATCTTACAGTTGTTTGGTTGTACAGAACTTGAATATTGCTAGAAAAAGACACGTTTTTTTGAAGCTTGTCATCTTTCTGTCATCAGAACTATTTACAAAAAGCAAAGTGGAAACAATTTGTGTGCTATATAAAAGGAAAGTGGTATTGGTTGGTGTAGAGACCACCACTATTTTTCTATTATTTTTTCTTTTTTGATTTGGAACTATGAAATTAAGAATTGAACTTTGAACAGCAGTTTGTTTTAAAATAGGAGAACTAAAATATGTTTTCTGTTCAGAACTGGCCTGGAAAGTAGTGCAACTTAATTACTGTTCTGAGGGCACTATTGACAAACTGGAATGGAGTGGTTGCTATGCTCAGGGCTGGCAAGCTAATTGGACGTTAAATTGGAACCATCCTTTAAAATATTTATTGAACTGGCAATTTTATTATTTTTGTTCATTTGTTTTGTTTTTGTCCATTAACTGTGTCTGTCTGTGTGTGAGTGGGGTTTATAATCAAAGAAGATTGAGCTTTAGAATTTAGATTTTAATTAGATTACTGTGTCGTATATTTGTGTGCTTATAAATTTACATGCTTAATAATAAACTTAATCTAGATTGAAGTCATAAACTTAGTGTCTAAAATTTGTCATTGGTAAAACCTGGTTAGGCATAATTGGGCAATTTTTTTTACTGTCATTGAATATTTTGATTTGACTGTGTTGTGGATCTAGTGATAGGGAGGCGATAATTTGGTTTGACTCGCCATCCCTGTGTCACAACAGTTTGCAACCAGCCTACACTTGCAAAACTTAAAATGCAGTTAGTACATTAGATGTACTTCCGCATTTGACAATATTTGCTATATAATATGATAATCCTGGGTGTGTGAATAATAATGCTGACAACCAATCAGCATTATAATGACTGCGATAACAAGGTGTAGAGCTGGATGAACACTGCAGGCCAAGCAGCATCAGAGGAGCAGGAAAGCTGATGTTTCGGGTCTAGACCCTTCTTCAGAAGATCTTTGCAGATCTACTTTAATATAATCAGCCATTCCATGTGACATGCTTAAAGGAGGTTATGGGGATGTAATTTATCTGTCTGTCACATTGTCTCTAGAGAATTGCAAAGACCCTGATTAATAGTACCTATCCCCATAAGCTTCAGTGGTTTCTCAGGCTCCAGCTCAGCATGGAGTCTTTTGTCACCCATTGAAAGGATATTTGCCATCAATAAGGGTAGGAAACTTCTTATAGTCCATGGAAAGGGTGAAAACATCTAATTCAATGACAGCCTTTGTCAAGGCTAATGGGGAAGATTAAAAGGGACACTGAAGGCACGGTACTAGAAGCTTTGATTGCGGTTATGGATCTGCAGACCAGGATTGGAAGAGAGGACATGACCTAGTATTTGAGGGCTACTGAAATGGACACAGTTGTAAAGAGAATGTCTCTATTTGTCATTCCATGGCACCATCTTCATGAGTCAATATTGGAACATTCTTGGAAGAATGGAAACTTGTTTGAAGCTACAAGTAACAAATGAGATACCCTTCAGCATGTTCATGGAATGGGCATCCACCCTATTTTAAACTCCCCTCACTGTAAACACACCCAATGGTGGAACATCAAATCCAGTCCCTTGTCAGTAGAAGTTACAACATGGATATAGTTGTTTTAACCATCAGCGCGCAAAAATAAGTTGAATCACATTTATTATTCCTATATCCCTCCACCCGTTTTTCTTTATCCATTTTTCCACTTTAATAGAGTCAGAGAATCATAGAATTATGCAGCATGGAAACAGACACTTCGGTCCAACTTGCCCATGCCGATCAGACATCCTAAATTAATTTAGTCCCATTTACCAGCATTTGGCATATATCTCTCTAAACCTTTCCTATTCATGTGCCCATCCAGATGCCTTTTAGATGTTGTAATTTTGCAAGCCTCCAACACTTCGTATGGCAATTCATTCCATACATGCACCACACACTGCATGAAGAAGTTGCCTCTTAGGTCCGGTTTATGCCTTGCCCCTCTCACCTTAAACTGATGCCCTCTAGTTTTAGACTCCCATACCGTGGGAGAAAAAACCTTGCCTATTCACTCTATCCATGCCCCTCATGATTTTATAAACCTCTGTAAGGTCAACTCTCAGTCTCCAATGCTCCAGGGAAAATAGCCCCAGTCTATTCAGCCTCTCCCTATAGCTGAAACCCTCCAACTATGGCAACATCCTTGCAAATCTTTGTTTCTGCCTGAATCTCTACCAATAAACGTCAGTTCCACAGTCTCACAATTCTTTTTATATAATGTTTATCTTGCCATTTCTTCTAAAGCTTTTGTGTTAAATGTTGTATCTATGGTCCCTCTAGCTTGATCTGTCAAGCTTTTATCGAAATTGTGCCATTCTGTCTTTGAAAATACATATCACACTGACTTGCAATCTGTGTTACTCTAAGGAAAAAATACTACAGCTTCACAACTCTATCTTTGTTGATGCAGAGAGGGCCTTGTCAGCTGTTTCAAGCATAGGCCAGAGATGATTGTGACAACAGTTAGACAATATGGTAGATAGCACACATCCAACTTGAATGAGCATGCACATCTTATCTTTATTTGGAAGCTTAGAAGTCCCTTTAACAACCAACAAATGGGCTTGGCCTAATCGCATTTCCACAGAAGGATCTTCCTTCTATTTATATTAAATGAATCAGAATTAAATGTGTAGATAATTAGTTATACAGTAATAATCTTAACATTTTAAGGTGCAGTGGTAGTGTTCCTGCTGAACCAGAAGGTCGGATTCAAATTGCACCTCAGTGTGAGATGGCCACAAAGGCGTAGAATCATAGAATCCCTTGGTGTGGAAGCAAGCTATTTGGCCCATTGAGTCCTTGCCAACCCTCTGAAGATCATCCCACCCAGATTTACTACTTTCTCATATCCCCATAATCCCGCATTTCCCGTGGCTAATCCACCTAGCCTGCACATTTTTGGACTATGGGAGGAAACTGGAGCATCTGGAGGAAACCCACACAGACCCAGTCAGAATGTGCATACTCCACACAGATTGTTGCCCAATGGTGGAATCGAGCCCAGGTTTCTGGCCCTGTGAGGCAGTAGTGCTAACCACTGAGCCACCGGGTGACCCTAGAAGCATGTCATATCAGATTCAAAGAGAGTTTTTATATAGTAAATTTGAGTCAAAATGCGTAGTTTGCTGTGAGAATCATGCTCCATTTGTGTTACTTGTTTGTAGTTGAATAATGAGTCGCAACTGAAAAAATATACACCTTATTTTTTTATTTATCCATTTTTGGGATGTGGGCGTTGCTGGCTGTCCAGCATTTATTGCTTGTCCCTAGTTGCCCTTGAGAAGGTGGTAGTGAGCTGCTTTCTTGAACCGCTGCAGTCTACCTGCTGCGGGTTGTCCCACAATGACATTAGGGAGGGAATTCCAGGAATTTGTCCCCAGCAACAGTGAAGGAATGGCAATATAATTCTAAGTCAGGATGGTGAGTGGCTTGGAGGGGAAATTGAAGGTGGTACTGTTCCCATATATCTGCTGCCCTTTTCCTTCTGGATGGAAATGGTCATGTGTTTGGAAGGTGCTGTCTGAGGGTTGTTGGAGAATTTCTGCAATGCATCTTGTACATAGTACACCACGCTGCGACTGAGTGTCGTTGGTGGAGCGTCGTTGTAAATGTAGTCCAGTCAAGTGGGCTGCTTTGCCCTGGATGGTGTCAAGCTTCTTAAGTGTTGTTGGAGCTGCACTCATTCATGTAAGTAGGGAGTGCTCCATCACATTCCAGACTTGTGCCTTGTTGATGGTGAATAGGCTTTGGGGAGTCAGGAAATGAGTTACTCGTCGCAGTATTCCTAGCCTCTGACCTGCTTTTGTAGCCACTGTGTTCATGTGGTGAGTCCAGTTGAGTTTCTGGTCAATGGTTACCCCCATGATGTAGATAATGGGGAATTCAGTGGTGGTAACACCATTGAATGTCAAGGAGCAGTGGTTAGATTGTCTTTTATGAGTGATGGTCATAGCCTGGCATCTGTGTGGCACAAATGTTACTTGCCACTTGTCAGCCCAAGCATGGATATTGTCCAGGTCTTGTTGCATTTGAACAGAGACTTTGTCAGTATTTGAGGAGTCAAGAATTTTGCTGAACATTGTGCAGTCTTCAGCGAACATTCCCACTTCTGACCTTGTGATGGGGGGGAAGATCATTAATGATGCAGCTAAAGATGGTTGGACCTAGGATACTACTGTGAGGAATTCCTACAGAGATGTCTTGGAGCTGAGATGACTGGCCTCCAACAACCATGATCCTACTCCTATGTGTCAGGTATGACTCCAATGACCAGAGAGTTGGCACCGATACCCATTGATTCCAGTTTTGTGAGGGGTCCTTGATGCTACACTCAATGAAATGCAGCCTTGGTGTCAAGGGCTGTCACTCTCACCTCACCTCTGGAATTCAGCTCTTCTGTCCATGTTTGAACCAAGGCTGTAATGAGATCAGGAGCTGAGTGGCCCTGGCGGAACCCAAACTGGACATCACTGAGTAGGTTATTTCTGAGCAGGTGCTGCTTGTTAGCACAGTTGATGACACCTTCCATCACTTTACTGAAGATCAAGAGTAGACTGATGGGCAGTAATTGGTCAGGTTGGATTTGTCATGCTTTTTAATGTACAGGGGACTTCTACTTGGAGACCTTACAACCTTCAGGACTCAGAATTGCGTTTAACAATTTTAAAGCAGGAATACCTCCTCCTGTATCTATTACCCATGCCCCACACCTCTGGTCCTATCTTGACACTGGTTGTTTTCAGCATAACCAAGCCATTTTCACTGACTCAGCCACAATAATCACTTGTCTACCTTCTCGTCTCCCTGGCTTACTATCAGCAATCCCTCGGCCTGCCCATGTTCTTTTTTTCTCTCTCTGGCTTTCTGCTCTGTCTTCACCTATCCTCCCAGCAACTCCCCCTCCCCCAACCCTGCCCCATCTTCCGGCATAAGTACAACATTTTAGTTGCAGCTTTCAGTTCTGATGAAGATTCACTGGACTCAAAATGTTAACTCTGTTTTACTCTTACAGATGCTGTCAAACCTGCTCAGTTTTGCTTAAAACTTCTGTTTTTCTTTGTTTCAGATCGCCAGCACCCGCAGTTCTTTGTATTATGAAAAATATATTATTGCTGTCTGATTTATTTTGATTCATTACTTAGAGGTTTAAAAAGAAACAGTGCCCTAATTGTGCTGATATTTCCTAATGTTTTTTATTGTATACATTCTATTGTAATAGCTTAATAGTTCGGCCTTGCCACTGTTACATCAACAGGGGCTTACTGCGCGTGACCTTTATAATAACATGAGTACATAATTTACAGGTACTCAATACAATGTTTGTTTTTCCAAATTCTATAGAATGAGTGCTCAAATGTGTAGTACGGTGCCTGGATGAGTGCAGCTGCAACAACACTCAAGAAGCTTGACATTATCCAGTACGAAGCAGCCTGCTTGATTGCTACCTCTGCAGCATTCAGAGCCTTCACCACTGATGCTCAGTTGCAGCAGCCTGTACAATCTTCAAAATGCACTGCAGAGATTAACCAAAGTGCCTTAGACAACTCCTTCCAAACCCATGAAAACTACTATCTAGAAAGACAAGGGGAACCATCTAAAAGGACAAGAGCAATGGTTACATGGAAGCACCACTTCCTGCAAGTTCTCCTCCAAGCTACTCCCCATCTGATTTGAAAATATATTGCTGTTCCTTCAATGTCACTGGGTGTTGGAGGGATTTGACAAATCGAGTCTTCAGCCTGAATAGGTCGTAACAGGGCAATCTTTATTCAAGCTTGTACCAACACGATGTGGAACAGGCCTCAGAATCAATCTCCAAGACACTAAGCCAGTTACAAGTCAAAACAGCATATTTATACATTTTTACATGATAATGGTTAAATGCAACATTAGTATAAACTATATGCCAGTCATTTTACTGCAAAAACAGAATGTAGTTTATTTCCTTGTGAAGTTCTGAGTCCTGTAATTTCAACACAACTTCCACTTCTGTGCTATCTTCAGGGTTTATCTCGGAACAATCTGCTCTTAGCATCTAAGCCTTCCCTTATGATTAATATTTAGGTGACTACCCAGATTGATTCCCATTGCCTCTGAACCTTGTGTAACTGCTGATTGTTCCCATTATGGATATGCAATTAATCTATGTGAGCTACACTATTTCCTTCAATGAATGTATTTCACTCTTCGCCCTACCCTCTACTGCTTGTGTAGATGTATTTTCTCTTATGTGCCTTGCTATATCGTATTTTGTTTCTTGTCATTTCTCACAGAATTCCTACAGAATGGAAGCAGGCCATTTAGCCCATCAAGTCCACACGAACCCTCTAAAGCGCATTCCCCTAACCTATCTCTATAACCCTGAATTTACCACGGCTAATCCACCTAACTAGCTCATCTTTGGACTGTGGGAGGAAACTGGAGCACCTGGAGGAAACCCGTGAAGACACAGGGAGAATGTGCAAACTTGCGGGTGGACTCGAACCCAGGTCCCTATGTTCTCCCCTTTAACACTCTCCTATCCTCTTTACCCTTCTTCATTAGGTCAAAATCTTGGTACTTCTCCCTAACAGCACTGTGGATCTATCCTATACTAAATGGGCTGCAGTGGTTCATGAAAGCAGCTAGCCACCACCTTGTCAAGGACAGCGAGAGATGGGCAATAAATGCAGGCCCTGCCTGCAATGCCAGAAATCCATGAACAAATTAAAAGAAAATAAAAATCGTGTGCGAATATATAAAGCAGGAGAATGTAAAAGCCATTCAAGCCTTTGAGTCCTCTCTACAATTCTTTAAGATCATGGCTGATCTACTTTTCTCTGTATTACCTCCATATACCTTAATGTCTTTAATATATAGAAATCAATCTCAAACCTAAACATTGGGTTTATACAGCCTCTGAGGTAAACAATTCCAAATATTCATCACCCTCTCAGTAATGAAGTTCTGCTAAGTAGTACTGCTGCGACTAATTAGTTTATATGTGGATTGAAGACCCTGTGATGACTGTATTACCTGTGTTACATGTATCTCTAACTTCCTGATTTACACTGTAACTGACATTATCAGTGATGTTGTTTGGAGGCCTATGAACAGCTGTCTTTAAAGTTTTCTACTCTTTGTTTTTTCTTAGTTCCACGCAGGATGATTTTACATCTTGGACTGTGAAACTAAGGCCATCTTTCACTACAGTACTAATACTCCTTAATTATCAAATACCCCACCACCTCTTCCTTGCTTCCAGTCTTCCCTGAGTGTTATGTATCCTTGGATATTTAGGTGCCAGGTTTAATTCCTGGTAGTCAAGCTACTTTTTTCATTTCATTTATCTAGTATTTGATTTTATAGTAGGACTAAGTTAAGCTTAAAAATAAAAATGGCAGGAGATCCCAGACCCGTGTTATGCTCCTCTTGCTCAATGTGGGAGCTCAGGGACGCGGCTGATATTCCTGACTCCTACATGTGCAGGAAGTGGGTCCAGCTGCAGCTCTTGTTAGACCGCATGACGGCTCTGGAGCTGCGGATGGACTCACTTTGGAGCATCCGCGATGCTGAGGAAGTCGTGGATAGCACGTTCAGCAAATTGGTCAGACCGCAGATTAGGATTGCTGAGGGAGAAAGGGAATGGATGACCAAAAGGCAGAGAAAAAGCAGGAAGGCAGTGCAGGTCATCTCCCTCCAAAACAGGTATACCATTTTGGATACTGTTGGGGAGATGGCTCACCAGGGGAAGGCATCAGTAGCCAGGTTCATGGCACCGTGGCTGGCTCTGCTGTACAGAAGGGCGGGAAAAAGAGTGGAAGGGCTATAGTCATAGGGGATTCCATTGTAAGGGGAGTAGATAGGTGGTCAAAATTGAGACTAACGAATGGTATGTTGCCTCCCAGGTGCACGGCTCAGGGATGTCTCAGATCGACTGCAGGACATTCTGAAGGGAGAGGGTGAACAGCCAGCTGTCATGGTGCATATAGGCACCAATGATATAGGTAAAAGACGGGATGAGGTCCTACAAGCAGAATTTAGGGAGTTAGGAGCCAAGTTAAAAAGTAGGACCTCAGAGGTAGTAATCTCAGGATTGCTACCAGTGCCATGTGCTAGTCAGAGCAGAAATGAAAGAATAGGCAGGATAAGTGAGTGGCTTGAGAGATGGTGCATGAGGGAGGGGTTCAGATTTTTGGGACATTGGGACCGGTTCTGGGGGAGGTGGGGCTATTACAAATTGGATGGTCTACATCTGGGCAGGACTGGAACCAATATCCTAGGGGCTGCTTTTGCTAACGCTGTTGGGGAGGGTTTAAACTAGTGTGGCAGGGGGATGGGAACCAAATGAGGAGGTTAGTGGACAGTATGGAGGTAGTAACTAAAGCCTGTAAGGAACTAGATAATGAAGTCAGTGTGACTAAGGGGAAGAGTAGGCAGAGAGCAGACGATGAATGCAAAGGGACAGGTGGTCTGAGGTGCATTTGTTTTACTGCCAGAAGTGTAGTAGGTAAGGCAGATGAATTTAGGGCTTGGATTAGTACCTGGGAGTATGATGTTATTGCTATTACTGAGACTTGGTTGAGGGAAGGGCAAGATTGGCAACTAAATATCCCAGGATTTAGATGCTTCAGGTGGGATAGAGAGGGAGGTAAAAGGGGTGGAGGAGTTGCATTACTGGTCAAAGAGGATATCACAGCTGTGCTGAAGGCGGACACTATGGAGAACTCGAGCAGTGAGGCAATATGGGCAGAGCTCAGAAATAGGAAGGGTGCGGTAACATGTTGGGGCTGTACTACAGGCCTCCCAACAGTGAGCGTGAGATTGAGGCACAAATATGTAGAAAGATTATGGAAAGATGTAGGAGCAACAGGATGGTGGTGATGGGAGATTTTAATTTTCCCAACATTGACTGGGATTCATAGAACATAAAACATAGAACATTACAGCGCAGTACAGGCCCTTCGGCCCTCGATGTTTTGCCGACCTGTGAAACCAATCTGAAGCCCATCTAACCTACACTATTCCATTATCATCCATATGTTTATCCAATGACCATTTAAATGCCCTTAAAGTTGGCGAGTCTACTACTGTTGCAGGCAGGGCATTCCACGCCAATCCTACTTTCTGAGTAAAGAACCTACCTCTGACATCTGTCCTATATCTATCACCCCTCAATTTAAAGCTATGTCCCCTCATGCTAGCCATCACCATCCGAGGAAAAAGGCTCTCACTGTCCACCCTATCTAATCCTCTGATCAACTTGTATGTCTCTATCAAGTCACCTCTTAACCTTCCTCTGTCCAACGAAAACAGCCTCAAGTCCCTCAGCCTTTCCTCATAAGACCTTCCCTCCATACCAGGCAACATCCTGGTAAGTCTCCTCTGCACCCTTTCCACTGCTTCCACATCCTTCCTATAATGCGGCGACCAGAACTGTACGCAATACGCCAAGTGCGGCCGCACCAGAGTTTTGTACAGCTGCAACATGACCTCATGACTCCGAAACTCAATCCCTCTACCAATAAAACCTAACACACCATACGCCTTCTTAACAACCCTGTCAACCTGGGTGGCAACTTTCAGTGATCTATGCACATGGACACCAAAATCTCTCTGCTCATCCACACTACCAAGAATCTTACCATTAGCCCAGTACTCTGTATTCCTGTTACTCCTTCCAAAGTGAATCACTTCACACATTTCCGCATTAAACTCTATTTGCCACCTCTCAGCCCAGCTCTGCAGCTTATCTATGTCCCTCTGTAACCTGCAACATCCTTCTGCACTATCCACAACTCCACCGACTTTAGTGTCATCCACAAATTTACTAACCCATCCTTCTACGCCCTCATCCAGGTCATTTATAAAAATGACAAACAGCAGTGGCCCCAAAACAGATCCTTGAGGTACACCACTAGTAACTGAACTCCAGGATGAACATTTCCCATCAACCACCACCCTCTGTCTTCTTACAGTTAGCCAATTTCTGATCCAAACCGCTAAATCACCCTCAATCCCATGCCTCCGTATTTTCTGCAATAGCCTACCGTGGGGAACCTTATCAAACGCTTTACTGAAATCCATATACACCACATCAACCGCTTTACCCTCATCCACCTGTTTGGTCACCTTCCCCAAGAACTCAATAAGGTTTGTGAGGCACGACCAACCCTTCACAAAACCGTGTTGACTATCCCTAATCAAATTATTCCTTTCTAGATGATTATAAATCCTATCTCTTATAATCCTTTCCAACACTTTACCCACAACCGAAGTAAGGCTCACTGGTCTATAATTACCAGGGTTGTCTCTCCTCCCCTTCTTGAACAAGGGGACAACATTTGCTATCCTCCAGTCTTCTGGCACTATTCCTGTAGCCAATGACGACATAAAGATCAAAGCCAAAGGCTCTGCAATTGCCTCCCTAGCTTCCCAAGAATCCTAGGATAAATCCCATCCGGACCAGGGGACTTATCTCTTTTCACACTTTCCAGAATTGCTAACACCTCCTCCTTATGAACCTCAATCCCGTCTAGTCTAATAGCCTGTATTTCAGCATTATCCTCGACAACATTGTGAATACTGACGAAAAATATTCATTTAGCGCCTCTCCTATCTCTTCGGACTCCACGCACAACTTTCCACTACTGTCCTTGACTGGCCCTAATCTTACTGTAGTCATTCTTTTATTCCTGACATACCTATAGAAAGCTTTAGGATTTTTCTTAATCCTACCTGCTAAAGACTTCTCATGTCCCCTCCTGGCCCTTCTTAGCTCTCTCTTTAGGTACTTCCTGGCTAACTTGTAACTCTCAAACGCCCTAACTGAGCCTTCACGCCTCATCTTTACATAAGCATCCTTCTTCGTCTTGACAAGAGATTCAACTTCTTTAGTAAACCACGGGTCCCTCGCTCAACTACTTCCTCCCTGCCTGACAGGTACATACTTATCAAGGACACACAGTAGCTGTTCCTTGAACAAGCTCCACATTTCAATTGTGCCCAGCCCCTGCAGTTTCCTTCTCCATCCTATGCATCCTAAATCCTGCCTAATCGCCTCATAATTGCCTTTTACCCAGCTATAACTCTTGCCCTGCGGTTTATACCTATCCCTTTCCATCGCTAAAGTAAACGTAACCGAATTGTGGTCACTATCACCAAAGTGCTCACCTACCTCGAAATCTAACGCCTAGCCTGGTTCATTACCCAGTACCAAATCCAATGTGGCCTCGCCTCTTGTTGGCCTATCTACATACTGTGTCACGAAACCCTCCTGCACACATTGGACAAAAACTGACCCATCTAAAGTACCCGAACTGTAGCGTTTCCAGTCAATATTTGGAAAGTTAAAGACCCCATAACAACTACCCTGTTACTTTCGCTCCTATCCAGAATCATCTTTGCAATCCTTTCCTCTACATCTCTGGAACTTTTCACTTAGTGTTAGGGGTTTAGATGGAGCAGAATTTGTAAGGAGCATCCAGGAGGGTTTTCTGGAGCAGTATGTAAATAGTCCAACTCGGGAAGGGGCCATACTGTACTTGGTGTTGGAGAATGAGCCCGGCCAGGTGGTTGAAGTTTCAGTAGGGGATTACTTTGGGAATAGCAATCACAATTCCGTAATTTTCAGCATACTGATGGACAAAGACGAGACTGGTCCTAAAGGAAGAGTGCTGAATTGGGGGAAGGCCAACTATAGCAAAATTCGACAGGAGCTGGGGAATGTGGATTGGGAGCAGCTGTTTGACGGTAAATCCATATTTGATATGTGGGAGGCTTTTAAAGAGAGATTGATTAGAGAGCAGGACAGACATGTCCCTGTGCAAATGAGGGATAGAAAGGGCAAGATTAGGGAACCATGGATGACAGGTGAAATTGTGAGACTAGCAAAGAGGAAAAAGGAAGCATACATAAGGTCTAGGCGACTGAAAACAGACAAAGCTTTGGAAGAATATCGGGAAAGTAGGACCAATCAGAAACGAGGAATTAAGAGGGCTAAAAGGGGTCATGAAATATCTTTAGCAAACAGGGTTAAGGAAAATCCCAAAGCCTTTTATTCATACATAAGGAGCAAGAGAGTAACGAGAGAAAGGGTTGTCCCACTCAAGGACAAAGTAGGGAAGTTATGCAAGGAGTCAGAGAAAATGAGTGAGATTCTGAATGAGTACTTTGCGTCAGTATTCACTGAGGAGAGGGACATGACAGATGTTGAGGTTACAGATAGATGTTTGATTACTCCAGGTCATGTCATCATAAGGAGGAGGAAGTGTTGGGTATTCTAATAGGCATTAGGGTGGACAAGTCGCCAGGCTCGGATGGGACTATCCCAGGTTACTGAGGGAAGCAAGAGAGGAAATAGCTGGGGTCTTAACAGATATCTTTGCAGCATCATTGAGCACGGGTGAGGTCCCAGAGGACTGGAGAATTGCTAATGTTGTCCCCTTGTTTAAGAAGGGAAGCAAGGATAATCCAGGAAATTATAGACCGGTGAGCCTGACATCAGTGGTGGGGAAGCTGCAGGAGAAGATACTGAGGATTAGTATCTCTTTACATTTGGAAGAAAATGGGCTTATTAGTGATAGACAGCATGGTTTTGTGCAGGGAAGGTCATGTCTTACCAACTTGATAGAATTCTTTGAGGAAGTGACAAAGTTCATAGATGAGGGAAGGGCTGTAGATGTCATATACATGGACTTCAGTAAGGCGTTTGATAAGGTTCCCCATGGTAGGCAGCTGGAGAAAGTGAAGTCGCATGGGGTCCAGGATGTACTCGCTAGATGAGTGGAGAACTGGCTGGGCAACAGGAGACAGACAGTTGTAGTGGAAGGGAGTTTCTCAAAATGGAGAACGGTGACCAGTGGTGTTCCACAGGGATCCGTGTTGGGACCACCGTTGATTGTGATATACATAAATGATCAGGAGGAAGGTATAGATGGTCTGATTAGCAAGTTTGCAGATGACACTAAGATTGGTGGAGTAGCAGATAGTGAAGGGGACTGTCGGAGAATGCAGCAGAATATAGATGGATTGGAGAGTTGGACGGAGAAATGGCAGATGGAGTTCAATCCAGGCAAATGCGAGATGATGTATTTTGGAAGATCCAATTCAAGAGCGAACTATAGGGTAAATGGAAAAGCCCTGGGGAAAATTGATGCACAGAGAGATCTGGGTGATCAGGTCCATTGTACCCTGAAGGTGGCAACGCAGGTGGATAGAGTGGTCAAGAAGGCATATGGCATGCCTTCATTCATCGGACGGGGTATTGAGTAGAAGAGTTGGCAGGTCATGTTACAGTTGTATAGGACTTTGGTTCGACCGCATTTGGAATACTGTGTACAGTTCTGGTCGCCACATTACCAAAAGGATGTGGATGCTTTGGAGAGGGTGCGGAGGAGGTTCACCAGGACGTTGCCTGGTATGGAGGGCGCTAGCTATGAAGAGAGGTTGAGTAGATTAGGATTATTTACATTAGACAGACAGAGGTTGAGGGGGGACCTGATTGAGGTCTACAAAATCATGAGAGGTATAGACAGGGTGGATAGCAAGAAGCTTTTTCCCAGAGTGGGGGACTCAATTACTAGGGGTCACAATTTCAAGGTGAGAAGGGAAAAGTTTAAGGGAGATATGCGTGGAAAGTTCTTTACGCAGAGGGTGGTGGGTGCCTGGAACGCGTTGCCAGCGGAGGTGGTAGAGGCGGGCACGATAGCATCATTTAAGATATATCTAGACAGATACATGAATGGGCAGGGAGCAGAGGGATACAGATCCTTGGAAAATAGGTGACATGTTTTGATAGAGGATCTGGATTGGCACAGGCTTGGAGGGCCGAAGGGCCTGTTCCTGAGCTGTAATTTTCTTTGTTCTTTGTTCTTTGTTCTACTCTAATGCCTAAATATGAATTTCTAATTTCGGTGACAATTCATCTGTTTTATTGTAAATGCTGCAGGCATTCAGGTACAGAGCCCTCAATTCAGCTTTTGTTTACTATTTTTGTAAATTCCTGTCCAATATGCTGGCACATTCTTAACTTTGCCATTACTGTTCCTTCCTACCCTACACTCATTAGTATTTCTGTTTTTGCTAAATTGATCTGTCGCCATGTCATTTCCCTTTAACTTACTCAATTTTCCCTTACATTTTCAGTTTAAAGACCCCTCTACTTCCCTAGTTGTATGACTTGCAAGATAACCAGTACTAGTGCAGTTTGAATGAAGTTTACCCTGACTTTGTCCTGTACTGATATCAATGTCCCAGAAAATGTATTTCTCCCACAGACATTTATACATAAGACAAAAGGCCAGAGATTCTGGTGTATCTCAAATTTATCTTCTGCTTGTCAATCTCTTGTGGTGTTACAAGGACTTAAGTTCAAGTTTAGTCTTCAGGTAGGAGCATACAGGAGGCAGAAGGTGTGATAGACACTACTTATACGGAGGTGATCACACCAGAGACTCTGTCAGGTAGACAGGTGACTGCCAGGTGAGGCAGGCAGATAGTCCAGGAGTCCCCTGTGGCTATTCCCCTCTCTCACAGGTATACCATTTTGGATACTGTTGGAGTAGATAGCCTGTAAGGGGAGTATAAAAACAGCAGCCAGGATTGTGGCACCACAACTGGCTCTGCGGTAGAGTAGGGTTGGGAAAGATCCAAGTGATCAATAGTGGTAAGAAACTGACTAGTTAGGGGCAGAGACAGGTGTTTTCTGTGGCCATATCTGAGACTCCAGAATGGTGCATTGCCTCCCTGGTGCCAGGGTCAAGAATGTCTCTGAGCGGTTGTACGAAATTCTTAAGAGGGAGAGTGAGCAGCCAGAGGGTGTGGTGCACATTGGTACCAACAACATAGGTGGAAAGAGGGATGAGACCCTGTGGAGTCAGTACAGGGAGTTAGGAAAGAGGCTGAAGAGCAGGACCTCGAGGGTAGTAATCTCTGGTCACTACCAGTGCCACGTGCTAGTGAGGCAAGGAATAGAAAGAGGAGAGATGAATGCATGGCTAAGGAGCTGGTGCAGTGGTCTGGGTTTCAGGTTGTTGGATGATTGGAGTCTCTTCTGGGGCAGTGGTGATCTGTACAAGAGGTACGGGTTGCACCTACACTGGACGGGAACGAGCATCCTCGCAGGGAGGTTTGCTAGTGCTACTTGGGAGGGTTTAAACTAGAGTGGTACAGGGCTGGGAACCAGAGCAACAGGTCAGCAAGTGGAGTGATTGAGGGGAAGATAAGATGTTAACTCAGTAAATCACAAAGGAAAGACAGACAGAAACAGATAAATGAACACGATGGTACTACTGGGCTGAAGTGTGTTTATTTCAACGCATGGAATATTTTAGGTAAGGTAGATAAGCTTAAAGCCTGAATCAGTACATGGCACTATGATGTTGTGGCCATTACAGAGACTTGGTTGAGAGAGGTACAGGAGGGACTGCTCAACTTTCCAGGGTTTCGTTATTTTGGATGAGATAGAGAGGAAGGTAAAAGAGGTGGAGGAGTTGCTTTACTATTCAGGGAGAGTGTTACATAAGAGAGGACATACTGGAAGGCTCATTCACTGAGGCAATATGGATAGAGCTCAAAAATAAGATGGATGCAATCACTCTGATAAAAACAGTGTTGCCATAGTGAGTGACTTTAACTTCCCCAAATTTAACTGGGTCTCCCTTAGGGTAAGAGGCTTAGACAGGGTAGAATTTGTTATGTGCATCCAAGCGGGTTTCTTAAAACAGTATATGAATCGTCCACCTAGAGGAGGGGCCATACTGGACCTTGTATTGGCCTATGACCCTGCCCAGGTGACTGACCTTTTAGTGGGAGAGGATTTTGGAAACAGGGATCACAACTCCTTAAGTTTTAAGATAGCTATGAACAAGGATTAAGTCAGTATCTTGCGGGAAGGTACTAAATTGGGGGAGGGCAAATTACCTCAGTATTAGGCAGGAGCTAGGGAGTGTTAATTGGGAGGTGCTGTTATCAGACAAGTTCACATTTGATATGTGGGAACTGTTTAAAGACCTGCTGGGGAGAGTTCAAGACCAGCATGTTCCAGTCAGGAGGAAGGACAAGGATGGCAAGGTAATGCACCATTGGATAACGAGGGAGGTTGTGAATTTAGTCAAAAGGAGAAAAAAGAAGCATCTGTAAAGTTTAGGAAGCTAAAATCAGACAGTGCCCATGAAGAATATAAGGAAAGCAAGAAAATACTCAAGCAGGGAATTAGGAGAGCAAGATGCGGCCATGAAATGACTTGGGCAAGTAGGGTTAAAGAGAATCCGAAGGCATTCTATAGATACATTATAAACAAGAGGGTAATGAGGGAGAAGTTAGGACCACTGAAGGATAAAGAAGGGAACTTGTGCTTGGAGGCAGAGAATCATAGGATCCCTACAGTGTGGAAACAGGTCTTTTGGCCCAACAAGTCCACACTGGCACTCGGAGCATCCCACCCAGATCCATTTCCCTATAACCTACTTAATCTACACGTCCCTGAATACTACGGGCAATTTAGCATGGCCAATCCACCTAACCTGCACATCTTTGGACTGTGGGAGGAAACCAGAGCACCCGGAGGAAACCCATGCAGACATGGGGAGAATGTGCAAACTCCACACAGACAGTCACCTGAGGCTGGAATCGAGCCTAGGTCCCTGGTGCTGTGAGGCAGCAGTGCAAACCACTGAGCCACCGTGCTGCCCCAAAGTGTGGGGGAAATCCTAAATGAGTCTTTTGCGTTGGTATTCAAGCAGGAAAAGGATACGAAGGATAATGAGATTTGTGTGGAGCATGCTAATATGTTAGGGCCTTTTCAGTTCAAGAAAGAAGTGAGATCTGTTGAGGACCATTAAGGTGGAAAACTCCCAGGGCCCGATGGTATCTACCCCAGGTTATTGAGAGAGGCAAAAGAGGAGATTTCTGGGGCCTTTATATCCTCTTTATCTTTATATCCTCACTGGCCACTGGAGAGGACTTGGAGGACTGGTGAGTAGCTAATGTTGTTCCTGTGTTCAAGACGGGAAAGAGGGATAATCCAGGAAACTACAGACTGGTGAGTCTTACATTGGTCGTGGGGAAGTTATTGGACAGAATTCTTAGGGAAAGGATTTATGCACATTTGGAAAAGCGTAGCCTAACTGGGGACAGTCAACATGGCTTTGTGCAGAGCAGGTCATGTCTTACTAGTGACAGAAAAAAACTGCAGATGCCGGACTCCAATGTAGACAAACAGGAGGCTGGAAGAATACAGCAGACCAGACAGCATCTGAAAGAAAGGAGCAGTCAACATTTCGGGCATTACCCTTCTTCAGGACTGGAGATGGGGCTAGGGGGAGCTGCAAATAAAGGGGAGGAAGGCATTGAGGCAGAATGGTGGTAATAGGTGGACACTGGTGGTAGGTACGGCCTAGTTGGTTAATGGCAGGGACGAATCCGGTTGATGGCTGGAAGGGAGGGTCAGGAGGTGGAATGGAAGGGAAGAGGTGGGGGCTGGAAGGGGATGGGTGGCAAGGTTATTTGAAATTGGAGAACTCAACGTTGAGTCCTCCAGGCTCTAGGGTGCCCAGGCGGAAGATAAGGTGCTGTTCTTCAAATTTGCGTGCCGAGCCGCTGCAACACTGGAGGAGGCTGAGGACGGACATGTCAGAGGGAGAATGGGATGGGGAGTTTGAAATGGGTGGTGACCAGGAGGTTAAGTTGGCCATTACAGGCCAGGTGGAGATGTTCCGCGAAACGATCACCTCGTCTACGTTTGGTTTCACTGATATAGAGAAGAGCACATTGGGAGCACTGGATGCAATAGACTAGATTGGAGGAGATGCAGGTGAAGCTCTGTTTCACTTGGAAGGGCTGTTTAGGGCCTTGAATGGAGGTGAGGGAGGTGATGTTTGGGTAGGTGTTACATCTTTTGCGGTTACAGGAGAAGGTACTGGGTGGGTTGGAGTGCTTGGTGGGGAGTGTTGCACAAACTAAGGAGTGGTGAAGGGAATGGTCCTTGCGGAAGGCAGAGAGGGGTGGGGAGTGGAAGATGTTCCAGGTGGTGGGGTCTAATTGGAGTTGGCGGAAGTGTTTGAGGATAATATGTTGGGTGGTGGAGTGGAAAGTGAGGACAAGGGAGACACTATCTTTATTATGTTTGGGAGGCTGGTTAAGAGCTGTGGAGCTGGGAATGGAGGAGGCGCGTTGGAGTGCAGGCTGGATGACAGAGGGAGGAAAAGAGCGGTGTTTCAAAAAGGTGGACATCCGGGATGCTTGGGAGTGGAACGTCTCCTCGTCAGAGCAGATGTGATGAGAGGAATTGGGAAAACAGGATGGAGTTTTTGCAGGATACAGGGTGGGAGTAGGTGTAGCCTAGGTAGCTATGTTATTTTGTGGGTTTATAGTAAATGTCGGTAAGTAAGCTGTCACCAGAAATGGAAATGGAGAAGTCAAGAAAGGGGAGGTAGGTGTCTGAGATAGACCAAGTGAATTTGAGGGCAGCGTGGAAGATGTTAACAAAGTCGATGACCTGCTCCAGTTCAGCCTGGGTGCAGGATGCAGCAACAATGCACTCATCAATGTAACGTTGGAAGAGTTGGGGAGCAGTACCGGTGTACGTACTGAAAAAGGACTGTTCGACATAACCAACAAACAGGCCGGCATAGCTGGGACCCATGTGGGTGCCCATGGCAAGCCCCTGGATTTGGAGAAAGTGGGAAGAATTGAAGGAAAAGTTATTGAGGGTGAGGACTAGTTTGTCGAGGTGGAGGTGGGTATTGGTGGGGGTGACTGGATGGGTCTGTTAGAAAGGAAAAATCTGAGGGCCTGTAGGCCGTCCTTGTGGGGTATGGACATGTATAGGAATTGAATGTCCATAGTTAAGATGAAGCACTGGGGGCCAAAGAACTTGAAGTTAGCAAAGAGGTAGAGGGCGTGGTTTGTGTCCCAGATGTAGGTGGGGAATGCCTGGACCAAGGGGGAGAGGATGGAGTCGAGGTCGGCAGAGATGAGTTTGGTGGGGCAGGAGCATGTGGAAACGTTGGGCTGGCCGGGGTGATTGGGCTTGTGGATCTTGGGGAGCAGGTAGAACTGGGCAGTGCAGGGCTGGGGGACTATGAAGCTGGAGGCAGTGGAGAGAAGGCCACCAGAAGCGATGAGATCATGGATCGTGAATTTTTTGAGGATGTGATGAAAGTGATCGATGAGGGTAGAGCAGTGGATATTGTTTACATGGATTTTAGAAAGGCTTTTGACAAGGTCCCTCATGGTAGGTTCATCCAGAAGGTTAAGATGCATGGGATCCACGGTGACTTGGCCACGTGGTTTAAGAATTGGCTTGCCCAAAGAAGACAAAGGGTTGCGGTGGAAGGGTGTTTTTCAGACTGGAGGTCCGTGACTAGTGGTGTTACGCTGGGATCTGTACTGGGACCTCTGCTTTTGTGATATATATAAGGACTTGGATGAAAATGGAGACGGGTGGGTTAGTAAGTTTGCAGTCAATCCAAAGATCGGTGATTTTGTGGATAGTATAGAACGTTGTCAAAGGATACAGTGGGACATAGATGAGTTGCAGATATGGGCAGAGAAATGGGAGACAGAGTTTAATCCAGGTGCTGCATTTTGGGAGATCAAATGTTAAGGAAAAGTATACAGTTAATGGCAGGACTCTGAACAGCATTGATGTACGCAAGGATTTTGGGGTTCAAGTCCATAACTTCCTGAAAGTGGCCATGTAAGTAGATAGCGTGGTAAATAAGGCATATGGCATGCTTGCCTTTATTGATCAGGGAATTGAGTACAAGAGTCAAGATGTCATGTTGCAGCTTTATAAGACTTCAGTTAGACCATACCTAGAGTACTGTGTTCAGTTCTGATCATCACATTACAGGAAGGATGCAGGCGAGGTTTACCAGGACGCTGCCTGTATTAGAGGATATGAGCTATAAGGTGCAGCTAGAAAAACTCGGGTTGTTTTCTCTTGAGCGGCAGAGGCTGAGGGGAGACTTGATAGAAGTTTATAAAATTCCGAGATGCATAGATAGGGCTGATGGTCAGAATCCCTTTCCCAGAGTTGAAATGCATTTAAGGTTAGAGGGGGAAAGTTCAAAGGAGACATGAGAGGCAAGTTTTTTACACGGAGAGTGGTAGGAGTCCGTAATGCACTGCCAGGGTTGGCGGTGGAGGCAAATATGATAGGGGCATTTAAGGGACCTTTAGATACACACATGAATATGCAAGGAAAGGACGGATATGGACCAAGGGCAGGCAGAAGGGATTAGTTTCATTTGGTGTCATGTTCAGCACAACATCATGGGACAAAGGACCCATTCTTGTGATGCACAGTTCTTGTGATGTAAGAATGGTTGAACATTTGGATCAGGGCATGTAAATAGAAATTAGTGCTCAATTTAGGATTGTTCATTATCGAGCAAAAATTTCACACTGGTTATTGCAGACTCCCCCTATAATTTTGGGAGGATTTAAAGACAACTTTAGTATGAGAGACATTGAGTCCAAATCTCTGGATGAGCGTGTCAAGACTTAATTTCAGCAATGTTAAAGAATGAAAGCCAAGTAATATGGTTGAATCATCATCTCAGCCCTCATAAGGGTTCAGCAACTCCTTTATTCAGGTATTGCTGGATCGGACCTGGTATACAGCCACCTCCACAACAGAAATGAAACCTGGAACCCCTCTAAATTCAAGATTCATTCACAATTAGAAACAGCAGGCTGAATTTTGATTTGCGAGACAGATTGCTCATTCAAGCATTTTCTAATTCATGAGACCGATCACATTAACAAATGTCCTGATACAGGCAACTTTCCCTCAGGGGAGGGGTCACGATATGGGTGTGGAGTGGAGGCAGACCCGTGGAAGTAGTGTCGGCAGCCACGCGGCTAAGTAAGTGCTGTGTCAGGCTGGTTAGGTGATTCCATGAGACTTCATCCGGACTGTGTTTGAAGATTTTAGGCCCTCGAGTTTATAGCCCTCACCTCACCCCCTCACCCTCCCTCATATTCTCCATACCTTCCTTGCCAAATCATACCAAGTCATGCCCTCTCAATGCCAATTTATACACTTCAATAATTTTCCGTGACCCCTCAATATTTCTATGCCAACTTCTGCCCTTTGCATGCCTATTCTCCCAGTATGCACCACAAGAGTAACAAAAGTTGGCCTGAGATCTGGAATGAATACTGTCCTGAGGGTCATGCATTGATCATTGAGGAGGGTGTTGGTGTGCGGGCAACTGCTATAGGGCCAAAGAGGGGGTGGGGCAGTCAAGGCTGGTTGAGAGGAAGCAGTTGCATGTGTTTAGGTGTGGACCAGGAAGGGGTACAATTTCAAGGTATAAGGTAACAAGGTGTAGAGCTGGATGAACACATCAGGCCAAGCAGCATCAGAGGAGCAGGAAAACTGACGTTTCGGGCCTAGACCCTTCTTCAGAAATGGGGGAGGGGAAGGGGGTTCTGAAATAAATAGGGAGAGAGGGGGAGGCAGATAGAAGATGGATAAAGGAGAAGATAGGTGGAGAGGAGACAGACAGGTCAAAGAGGCGAGGATAGAGCCAGTAAAGGTGAGTGTAGGTGGGGAGTTAGGGAGGGGATAGGTGAGTCCAGGGAGGACGGGCAGGTCAAGAGGGCGGGATGAGGCTAGTAGGTAGGAGGTGGGGGTGGGACTTGAGGTGGGAGGAGGGGATAGGTGGGAGGAAGGACAGGTTAGGGAGGCGAGGACGAGCTGGGCTGGTTTTGGGATGTGGTTGGGGGAGGGGAGATTTTGAAGCTTGTGAAGTCCACATTGATACCATTGGGCTGCAGTGTTCCCAAGCGAAATACGAGGTGCTGTTCCTGCAACCTTCGGGTAGCATCATTGTGGCACTGCAGGAGGCCCAGGATGAACATGTCATCTGAGGAATGGGAGGAGGAGTTGAAATGGTTCGAGACTGGGAGGTGCAGTTGTTTAGTGCAAACCAAGCGTAGGTGTTCCGCAAAGTGGTCCCCAAGCCTCCACTTGGTTTCCCCGATGTAGAGTAGGCCACGACGGGAACAGCGGATACAGTATACCACATTAGCAGATGTGCAGGTGAACATCTGCTTGATGTGGAAGGTCTTCTTGGGGCCTGCGATGGGGGTGAGGGGGGAGGTGTAGGGGCAGATGTAGCACTTCCTGCGGTTACAGGGAAAAGTGCCAGGTATGGTGGGGCTGGAAGGGAGTGTGGAGCGGACAAGGGTTTCACGGAGAGAGTGGTCCCTCCGGAAAGCAGATAAGGGTGGGGAGGGAAAAATGTCTTTGGTGGTGAGTGTATTGGTGCCGCCTCGTGCTCCCACGAGGAGCTCAAACAGTTCATCCACTTCACCAACACCTTCCACCCCAACCTTAAGTTCACCTGGGCCATCTCTGATACCTCTCTCTCCTTCCTGGACCTCTCTGTTTCGATCTCTGGCAACCACCTGGAAACCGATATCCATTTCAAGCCCACTGACTCCCACAGCTACCTAGAATACACCTCCTCCCACCCACCTTCCTGCAAAAATGCCATCCCCTATTCCCAATTCCTTCGCCTCTGCCGCATCTGCTCCTAGGATGAGACATTCCACTCCCGAACATCTCAGATGTCCTCGTTTTTCAAGGACCGCAACTACCCCCCTCAGTGATCGAGAACGCCCTCAACCGTGTTTCCCGCATTTCCCGCAACTCATCCCTCACACCCCGTCCCCGCAATAACAACCAAAACAGAATCCCCTTCGGCCTCACGTACCTCCCCACCAACCACCGGATCCAACGCATCATCCTTCGACACTTCCGCCATCTGCAATCCGACCCCACCACCAAAGACATTTTTCCCTCCCCACCCTTATCTGATTTCCGGAGGGACCACTCCCTCCGTGACTCCCTTGTCCTCTCCACACTCCCCTCCAGCCCCACCACACCCGGCACTTTTCCCTGCAACTGCAGGAAGTGCCACACCTGCCCCTACACCTCCCCCCTCAGCCCCATCCCAGACCCCAAGAAGACTTTCCACATCAAGCAGATGTTCACCTGCACATTGGCTAATGTGGTATACTGTATCTGCTGTTTCCGTTGTGGCCTCCTCTACATAGGGGAAACCAAGCGGAGGCTTGGGGACCGCTTTGCGGAACACCTATGCTCAGTTTGCACTAAACAACTGCACCTCCCAGTCGCGAACCATTTCAACTCCCCCTCCCATTCCTCAGACGACATGTCCATTCTGGGCCTCCTGCAGTGCCACAACAATGCCACCCGAAGGTTGCAGGAACAGCACCTCATATTTCGCTTGGGAACACTGCAGCCCAATGGTATCAATCTGGACTTCAAAAGCTTCAAAATCTCCCCTCCCCAAATGCATCCCAAAACCAGCCCAGCTGTTCCCCGCCTCCCTAACCTGTCCTTCCTCCCATCTATCCCCTCCTCCCACCTCAAGCCCCACCCCCATCTCCTACCTACTAGCCTCATCCCGCCCCCTTGACCTGTCCGTCCTCCCTGGACTGACCTATCCCCTCCCTAACTCCCTAACTCCCCACCTATACTCACCTTTACTGGCTCCATCCTCGCCTCTTTGACCTGTCTGTCTCCTCTCCACCCATCTTCTCCTTTATCCATCTTCTCTCCGCCTCCCCCTCTATTTATTTCAGAACCCCCTTCCCCTCCCCAATTTCTGAAGAAGGGTCTAGGCCCAAAACATTAGCTTTCCTGCTCCTCTGATGCTGCTTGGCCTGCTGTGTTTATCCAGCTCTACACCTTGTTATCTCAGATTCTCCAGCATCTGTATTTCCTACTATCAAGGTATAAGGTGTTAGGCAAAGCAACATTGGAGGCCAAGGTAGGCTATAGCAATGGGAGTAGGGTCAATGTTCACCAGTGTGACCTCCACAGGTGTAGCATAGAGGACAATGGTGAGCATCATTAAGGTCCAACGTTGGGCTCAAGGGGTAGGGAGGCGTTATGGACCAGACTAGACCAGACCTGTTCAGGCACGAAAGTATTATAAGGAGATAGCCTAGACCCAAACTTTTATATTTATTTAAAGGCAAGTGTAAGATGCTATGTTCCAGATGTGATTTCATTGGTCCTCTAATGGGTACAATCAAAACACACTTTATTCTTACAACACATTTAAAATAAAAAAAAAATTGGCATAACTTTAACTTGAATAAAATACATAACAAGATAATGTATTACTTAACCACTAATTATCAAGTGTTCCAAATAGGCAGCATCCCCCATAAACACAGCCTTTGGCACAAACACAATTCAGCAGAACAGCTGAAGTCTCACGTGCTATCTCTCTCCGGTCCAAGAGAAGCAAATAGTCTGCCCCTTTTGGATTTTTAACAGGAAGCCTCACTGTCTCGGACTTTACTCCAGCAACCAGGAAGTCAAGCTTTTAGCTCAGCAGCCAGCAGAAACCCTCTCAGCTAACTAAAAGCAAAACTAAAAGCCTTCCTGGGTCTGTGTGAGCCCTGACCCTGCCCACTCATGATTCTTTTGACTCATTTTTAAAAATCAAACACCCAGGGGGACCTCAAAAGCTGGTTACCAACTGTCCATTCGAAGGAGACGCCTCAGTACCATTATCACAGCATCCCTCTGCAAGAGAAAGGGACAGAACACATCTCTCTTAGGGCATAGTACTGTCACAGAGGATAGTTGGAGACAAAGTTCAATATGATGGGTCTCCTTATGGAGGGAATTGATAGAAATAGGCTGTTGGGGTAGTGCAAGGTAAAAGGAGACAAGAAGGCTGTGCAGTGGAGAAGGGTAGCGGGTTGGGGAGGGTGGCGGAGGTACATAGTGACCAGGTGGATCTCAATACTAACAGTGTCCAGCATGACCTGCATTCTCTACCTTCACTTGTTGTTGTCTAAATGCCTAACTGCAACTGGAAAATAGCTGGGACATTGGCTTGGAAAGCAGTGTCGGTTTGATGCATAAAAAGGTGAGAGATTCACTTCCACTGGACAATAGGGCATTGAAGGGGCAGATACATAAAGAAAATGTTTGTGAACTACAGCTACATTTACATTTCAATAATTACTTAGCCGATTTGCAGTAAATGCAGTGAACATGCTAAGGATTCAAATACTGGTCAAAGAGGAATTGCATCATTCCCTTAGTGTTTGTAAATTGAAAATTGGCCTCTCAATGATGCCAAAGTTAGCAGCAATAATTTAAAAAGAGGTGAAATGTGGCAAAAGGCAAATGGACTTTGTTGAATGCAATGAAAATTTGAATGGTTGATGTGAATCTGGGTGGGAAGGTGTTTGAAGCACAGCAGGCACTCACTTTTTCTGATGCACTATTGGCCACTAAGCCAGCATGGCACTTTCATCAAGTTGTTGCACATAATCAGACACGCCATGGTAGAGCAGGCACAGGGCTCCTGAGGATGCAGTTCCAGTCGGGGTGGGGATGAGCCCCCTCAAACAGATGTATTGCAGCTTCCTGGCATACTGTGCTCTGCAGAATAGGAGTAGGTAACAAGTTGATGTGATAGATTGTGATGAACTGGCAGAATGCTAGCAATCTTCTTCTGAGGAGAATGAGGATATCAACATTTGGGATGAGAAAACTCTCCTTGCGCATAACAGAGCTCAGCTGTATTGGGTGTTACCAATCTGACACGACCTGATTGACACACAATTCTAGTAAATGGAGAGCTGGGTGCAGTAGATCATCATGGAATGTAAACTAGTCGTTGATCAACATGCCAGCCTTTGGATTGCAATATGGCAGTGAACTCCAACCTCTATTCATTTTATTTGTGTTCGCTTTTGCTGTCTGTAAATAAAAGCTCATGTTTGGAATTGTCCAATTACGTGCCTGTATGTGATGCTCGTCTATGGGACAACGACAAGATTCAGTACTACAGTGACTATTGGGGACAGGGTTTGCTGACCTAGGGAGTGTTTAAATAGAATGTTGCTAAAAGCAGATCAATTCTGTGGCCCAGTGGTCAAGCAGCATCTGGGCTGATTTTAAAAGTAAAGTTAGGTCTGCAGAATAGATAGATCAAGTGAGCAGAAAAGTAGCAAGTAGAATTCAATGTGAAGAAATGTGGGTAGTGCATTTGAGGATAGCATACAAGGCAAGTGAGTGCACAGTAATTTATAATTATACTGAGAAATGCAGAGTAGTAGAGGAGCTTTGGAGTGTATGCCTGTACTTTATCTCATTGTTGTTTGAGATCCAACCCACCATGGTGGTGTCATCAGCAAATTTGTAAATGGAGTTAGAATTGAATTTGGCCACACAATCATGAGTGTATAAGGAGTATAGTAAGGGGCTGAGTGTGCAGCCTTGCGTGGCATCGGCGTTGAGGATTATTGGTGAGGAAGTGTTGTTGCCTATCCTTACTGTTTACGGTCTGTAGGTCAGGAAGGCAAGGATCCTGTTGCAGAGGGGGAAGCAGAGGTCTTGTCCTAGGTCTTGGAGTTTGGAGTTGAGTTTGATTGGAATTATTGTGTTGAAGGCAGAGCTAAAGTCAGTTAATAGGAATCTGAAGTAGATGTACTTGTTATCCAGATGTTCATAGATCATAGATCTTAGAATCCCTACAGCGTGGAAACAGGCCCTTCGGCCCAACAAGTCCACACCGACCCTCAGAGCATCCCACCCAGACTCATCACCCTATAACCCACTGACTCTACACATCCCTGAACACTACGGGCAATTTAGCATGGGCAATCCACCTAAACTGCACATCTTTGGACTGTGGGAGGAAACTGGAGCACCCGGAGGAAACCCACGCAGACGCGGGGAAAATGTACAAACTCCCCACACACAGTCACCCAAGGGTGGAATAGGACAAAAAAAAATCATCCTCAACCACCTACCTGGCACAATTACATCCATCCATGACTGCACTGGTGAACTGACCACCATACAGTACTTGTGAAGATGCTGTACTGCAGTCACATAGACCTCCATATGCTGTGCGGTACTACCAATATGTTGGGTGGGATAGATTTCAAACAGATCTAGCAACTTAAAACTGGGCATTGCTGGTGTGCTGTCAGCCATCAGGAGGACCAGAATTGAACTTAACCACTATCTGTAACCTTGTGGCCTTGCATATCCCTCACTGTCGCACACCATCAAGCTGGTGGATCAGTCTTGGTTCAAGAAAGAGTGCAGGCATACATACCAGGAATAGGACCAGATAGACTTAAATTGAAGTGTCAGCCTGGTGAAGCAGCAACATAGACCCACTGGCATGCTAATCAACTCAAGCACTATGCAACGTTAAAACTTCACATTTGATCAGTGCAAAAGACATGAATCTGCATCTATTTTCAGCCAGAAGTGCCGAATGGATGATCCGTCTCAGCATCTTTCAGAGGGCCACAGCATCTCAGATGCCAGTCTTCAATCGGTTCGATTCACTTTGTTCACTTTTAATACTGTGAATATCTGTAACAAACACAGAGAATACTGAAGAAAGTTTAGCAGGTCTAGCAGCATCTGTGGAGAGAACTGGAGTTAATGTTTTGATTCCAGTATGACTGAAAGTTGTTTGAAAGTACGATCTTTTTTACACTTTTGGCAAAGGATGAGTGAGAGGCCAGACAATGTCGTGCCCAGTGCAAAAGGCAAAGGCATTGTTAACAATGGAGAAAGAGAAAAGGAGGTGTAAAAATGGTGTAAATTAAGGTGCAAAAGGGAGAGAATTACTTTATCTTACTCTCTATTTCTCTCATCATCTAGGGAGCTCTAGTTTTAGTGACCAGTATCTCCTCATGGGAATCTACCCCAACAGTATAAAGACCATCTTTTTCAAGGTGGCTCATTGTTCCACTATAATCTGACCTGCCAGTTTTTGATTCTGGTTTATCTAGAGCCTTTCACCATTCAAAAATAGTCTTTGCCTCTATTTTTTCTACCAAAATGCAGAATCTCACACTTTGCAACATTGTATTTCATCTGCCAATTTTTGCCCAGTCTCCTAGGCTGTCCAAGTCCTTCTGCAGTCTCCCCACTTCGTAACACTACCCGCCCCATCTGCAAACTTAATGCCCTCTTAACTCAACAATGCCCTCTGATCCTTCTTTCAGATTGTTAATGTATAACATGAATAGTTTTGATCCCAATTCTGACACCTGTGGAACTCCACTAGTCACCGGTTGCCATCCTGAAAAAGACCCATTTATACATTCTGACTGCCTTCTGCCAGTCAGCCAATCTTCTCTGATAGCTTTGGCAAATATCTGTAATTTTTCTGTAAATTTGTCCACCACAGCTTTCTAACTTATTGGTGGCTTACAGTAGAGTAATGACAAAGCTGTTTTTTAATTAACTTTAACTAAATAGATCCTGTCCTTGACCCATCTGGGGCATCCACTTTTACCACTACTGTAATATACTCCTTAATCAGTACCACCACCCCACCTCTTCCCAGAATGCCCTGTCTTTTGAACTAGGTTTCGATTATTGCCACAACATATTTCCATGAAGTTATTTGTGCCTGAAGTTCATTATTCACCATGCTTTGTGTATTTATACGTATGAACTGTAAACTTAACTTAGACCTTATTGCATAACCTCTTACTCTGATCCCACATAATATCTTCTGACTTATTTGACTATTAGCATCTGTCTGTTCCAATTCTTTGTACACCTTGTTTCTCCTTCTTACATTCTTGCATCCTGATTTCCATCCCTTTGCCTAATTAGTTTAAATCCACTGCCATGGCAGAGTTGTAGTGGTAGGAAGATGAGCACTGTCATTCTGAGAAAGTGGCTTTGTGCTTCATGGAATTGTTGACACTGTCAGCAATCAGCACCTCTGTTACCCTAGAGGTAATCTATTAGAATACAGTTTACTGGACTTCAGTAAGCATTGCAAGTCCGTTTTGGCACGATATTGGCAGCTGTGATGGCAATAAGTTGAGATTTCATGACTTTGGTCTGAACCTCCACCACAGCACCCAGACATTGACATCAGAGATCACTTGTGGATGACAAACCAAGGTAAAAGATATTTATTCGAACAATACTAACTCTATATGTTGTTTCTGTGGTTGGACACACTCTATGTAGGAATTAGTATGCAGACACAGTCACTCATATTGTAAGGAAAGTGTGATTTTATGATGTCTTTTTCCTTTGATCTCATGGGTTAAATTGGTATTAATAGGTGTTAATTTCTCTTCACAACTTTCCATACTGCTGTGATTGCTGATTTTGGTATATCACTTCAGAAAATGTGAGGAAAAGATTGAGTGCACACCTATTAAGGAATAAATAATAGCTATCTGTGTATTGGCCAACCTCTTCATCACTTTTCCTGTATGAGGAAGCAGTTAGTTGGCAGGACACACTTTATTTGAAATGGCAATTTTCCTTTGAGAGCAAAGAGACACACATGCTGCCCATGTGGCAGGGTTTTTCATGTTAATCCCACCTGTATCATGCAAAGAAATGTTGTATACAATTGCTGTCCTGGTGATTTCTGACCAACAAACTTGTTCATGCATGTCACTGACTGTGGTTTGTAGAAAACCCACATTGATCTCATTGTGCAGGGCTGGATGAACACAGCAGGCCAAGCAGCATCATAGGAGCAGGAAGGCTGACGTTTCGGGCCTAGACCCTTCATCAGAAAAGGGGGAGGGGAAGGGGGTTCTGAAATAAATAGGGAGAGAGTGGGAGGCGGATAGAAGATGGATAGAGGAGAGGATAGGTGGAGAGGAAACAAACAGGTCGAAGAGGCGGTGATGGGGCCAGTAAAGGTGAGTGTAGGTGGGGAGTTAGGAAGGGGATAGGTCAGTCCAGGGAGGACGGACAGGTCAAGGGGGCGGGATGAGTTTGGTCGATAGGAGATGGAGGTGCGGCTTGAGGTGGGAGGAGGGAATAGGTGGGAGGAAGAACAGGTTAGGGAGGCAGGGACGAGCTGGACTGGTTTTGGGATGCGGTAGGGGGAGGGGAGATTTTGAAATTTGTGAAATCCACATTGATACCATTAGGCTGCAGGGTTCCCAAGCGGAATATGGGTTGCTGTTCCTGCAACCTTCGGGTGGCATTGTTGTGGCACTGCAGGAGGCCCAGGATGGACATGTCGTCTGAGGAATGGGAGAGGGAGTTGAAATGGTTCGCGACTGGGAGGTGCAGTTGTTTATTGCGAACCGAGCGTAGGTGTTCTGCAAAGCGGTCCCCGAGTCTCCGCTTGGTTTCCCCAATGTAGAGGAAGCCACACCGGGTACAGTGGATGCAGTATACCACATTGGCAGATGTGCAGGTGAACATCTGCTTGATGTGGAAAGTCTTCTTGGGGCCTGGGATGGGGGTGAGGGAGGAGGTATGGGGGCAGGTGTAGCACTTCCTGCGGTTGCAGGGAAAAGTGCCGGGTGTGGTGGAGCTGGAGGGGAGTGTGGAGCGGACAAGGGAGTCACGGAGAGAGTTGTCCCTCCGGAAAGCAGATAAGGGTGGGGAGGGAAAGATGTCTTTGGTGGTGGGGTCGGATTGCAGATGGCGGAAGTGTCGGAGGATGATGCGTTGGATCCGGAGGTTGGTGGGGTGGTACGTGAGGACGAGGGGGATTCTTTTTAGGTTCTTATTGCGTGGACGGGGTGTGAGGGATGAGTTGCGGGAGATGTGGGAGACACGGTTGAGGGCGTTCTCGACCACCGAGGGGGGGATGTTACGGTCCTTGAAAAACGAGGACAACTGAGATGTACGGGAGTAGAATGCCTCATCCTGGGAGCAGATGCAGCGGAGGCGAAGGAATTGGGAATAGGGGATAGCATTTTTGCAGGAAGGTGGGTGGGAGGAGGAGTATTCTAGGTAGCTGTGGGAGTCGGTGGGCTTGAAATGAATATCGGTTTCTAGGTGGTTGCCCGATGTGGAGACAGAGAGGTCCAGGAAGGGGAGAGAGGTGTTAGAGATGGTCCAGGTAAACTTAAGGTTGGGGTGGAAGGTGTTAGTGAAGTGTATGAACTGTTCGAGCTCCTCGTGGGAGCACGAGGCGGCGCCGATACAGTCATCAATGTAACGGAGGAAGAGGTGGGGTTTAGGGCCGGTGTAGGTACGGAAGAGGGATTGTTCCACGTAACCTACAAAGAGGCAGGCGTAGCTTGGGCCCATGCGGGTACCCATGGCTACCCCCTTTGTCTGTAGGAAGTGGGAGGAATTGAAAGAGAAGTTGTTGAGGGTGAGGACGCGTTCGGCTAAGTGGATGAGGGTGTCAGTGGAGGGGGACTGGTCGGGCCTGCGGGACAGGAAGAAGCGGAGGGCCTTAAGGCCATCTGCATGGGCGGTGTAATTGACAGTGAAGAAGATTACAAAAGGATCTTGATCAATTGGACCAATGGGCTGAGGAGTGGCAGATGGAGTTTAATTTGGATAAATGCAGGGTGTTGCACTTCGGTAAAGCGAACAATGGAAGGACTTATACACTTAATAGTAGGACCCTGGGTAGTGTTGTAGAACAGAGAGATCTAGGGGATCAGAGATTTAGTTCTTTGAAAGTTGCATCACAGTGCTTTTTATTTAAACATGCTACATGGAAGTGGAAAAAAATGTGGGAAAGAAATTCATCTTGGGCAATGGCACGTCAGTGAATTTGCTATTCACTGTGCAAGGTATTTAATTCCATTGGCTGCAATAGAACTAAATTATCAGACACCTCATATAACAGACAGGTGATCCAGAACCACCCAGGCTGTACCTCAGGCGGAAAGTACTGTAAATGCTGAAGAGCTGAAATATAAATGGAAAATGCTGGAAACGCTCAGCAGGACTGGCAGCTTTATTGGAGATATATGACCTGCCTGCCACTCTAACTCTGTTTTCTCCTCTTAGATGCTGCAAGAAATGCTTAGTCTTTCCTAATTATTCTGCTTTTAATCACTCATTTTGTCCCATTGCCTGAATCAAATTTCTACCTGAGGATTCTCGTGCGAATAACTAGTTCATGGCTCAAGCATTTTAACGCATCATGAAATTTTTAGTTTTTGGAATTAAAGTTTAACTGTGGAAAAATGGGATAAATGGAATTGAAATTGCTTTAATAGACCACTGAAAAGGTTGAACCTTGTGTTTTAAGCAGTTACAGTTTGACTGGTAAGATCATAAAACAGCAGGTGTACTTAGTAAGGTCTTACTTAGTAAGAAACCTGATGGCTAAAATACTTTAAAAGCATTCAGTGAAAGGATGTAAAACACACTTGTTAATCAGGTAGAAAAATGTTGTGATTGAGGGATAATTGATTGAAAAATCAGTTTGAGGTTAGCCCATTGTTATGACACAAGGAGGAGGAAAATTGTTTTCAATTCCTGTGGTTGGTGTGCTGAGGCAGGTTTTTATTGCAGTTTGAACCAAACACTTCTTCGTTGACGGCATGGAATGTGGATGTGATGTAATCTCACTGAATTTTGTGAAGAGCAGAAGGTATGTACAGATAAACAAATTTTCAGCCCATTTTCCCATCCGTTGCACTCACTTTACCCTGATTATAGAGAAATTCCACACTGATATGTGAAGCATAGCTATGAGGTAGTAGAGGCAGTACAGTATTGAACAAGTATTACAAAGGGACAAAAATGTTTCTGGTCTGTTGTTTAGGTGTGGAGCATGATTTGCAACTCACCCTTATTAGTTCAATTGGAAATGGCCAGCATGCAAACTTAGTTCTCCCAATTAACATAATTGATGTATGGGCCAAGCAGATTTTCCGGTTGCTGTCTTTCTCTTCATGCTGCTATCTGCTTCTGTACTTAATACTAAACTGAAAAATATTGTCTTATGGTGCAGCCACCTTGCTCTTCTTACAACCAGGCCATTCCTCTTACAGCTGCACCAAAGAACATTCCTAGAAACTAAAACACAGTAACTGAAACAACAGAACTTAAATGTGATGCGCAGGGTCCCATACTTTTTCATGTAAATGAGATGAGACCATAAAGTTTGCTTGTTTCTCAACTCCAACAGTACTATGTGGGTAGATCACGAATCACCAGCTTTGCACCCAAAAAAAGTACCCAATTATTTAACTTCTTTTATTTTCTGTCACCAGCAGCTCATACTTTCTGATTCTCTTCAGCTGAGTCCATTGCCATTGGAAGTTACATCTTCGACTGTGCTGCTAGATGCTCATTTTTTGTTATAGAATGTTATGAACTAGACCAAACCCTGTCAAAACATTTTAAGAAGGTAGCCTAGACTCACAACTTTTTCTTATTTTAAAGGTCGATGTCCTAGATGTGGTACGACAGGTCAATCTAGTCAACGTTAAGCAGAACACAAACAACAAAGTTGCTGGAAAAGCTCAGCAGGTCTGGCAGCATCTGTGAAGGGAAAAACAGAGTTAACGTTTTGGGTCCAGTGACCCTTCCTCAGAACAGAGGAAGTTCAGAGTTCAGAGGAAGGGTCACTGGAGCCGAAATGTTAACTCTGTTTTTCCCTTCACAGATGCTGCCAGATCTGCTGAGCTTTTCCAGCAACTTTGTTTTTGTTCCTGATTTACAGCATCCACAGTTCTTTTGGTTTTTATTAAGCAGAACACAATTTATTCAAACACTATAATTAAAATACAAACAAAAGAAAGGTGGAATTTAGAATAACTCAGCTATTAGAAAACTTAACTGAATTATAGATATAGTACCTATTATTAATTAATTGTTCCAACATAGTAACATCCCATAAACACATACATTGGCAAAAAGGTAAATTCAGACATAGATTCTTACATGCAGTTCTTCAATGTAGGAGGAAACAGCATCAGGAGAGATTTCATAGAAAGTAACAGCTAGGAATCATTCACTGAGGTTCCAACTCTTCTGGGAGCCCAAACAGTTTCTGATTGCTAAAGCTAAAAAAAACTAGAAAGCCTAGTCTGTGTAGTCTGACCACTCCCATTCAAACTGCGTCCATTGTTCTAACATTTTTTTAAAAAAACTAAAGGCCTCCTAAGTTGTTTACTCAGGCCATCTCCAGTAGCCAGTTCTGTAACTCTGCCTTTACAACCTCTCTTCAAAAAACCCAGGACAAAATAATCTTTTTAAAGTGGCAGCATTGTCACCCCTTCACACTTAAAAAAAGAACCATCAATATACAAAGATAGCTTCATTTTAAAAACTTTAGTCTTCCTGTATTGGTACACTATAATACATAATTACATTGACTCTAAACATGTAAACATTCACTACTACATTCTATTTTAGTCCATTTACTCTCACCACCAAATGCCTCTGTCTTGCTTCTTCAAAGTAGCAACAAAGCAGCGGCATTTAAGTTTTCTGAACCTGCCATGTGTATAATTTTCAAATTGAATGTCTGCAATATTAAGCTCCATCTAAACAGTCTGGAATTTTTGTCCTTAAATTTCTACAAAATCTTTAGTGGGTTATGATCAGTGTATTCATTACAGGCAATATAACCATTGAAATGTTGTAACGCCAATACCAAGCTCAAGGCTTCCTTCTCAATCATGGAATATTTCTGTTGATAAGTATTTAATTTTCTGGAAAAATGCCCAATAGGTCTTTCTAACTTCTCATCATCTTCTTGTAAAAGTACAACACCAACACCCACATCACTTGCATCTATAGCTACCTTGAATGACTTTGCATAATTATATGTGGCTAACACTGGGGCTGTGGTTAGCACAGCTTTCAGGGTGTCAAATGCATTTTGACAGCCCATCGTCCAGTTAAGTTTTCTGCACTTTTTCAATAAGTCACTCAGTGGAACATCCACACTATTAAAATTCGGTACGAACATCCGATAAAACCCACTCAATCCCACGAATCATAGAACCGTTCTCTTTGTCAATGGTTTGGGAAACTCCCCAATAACCTTTGTTTTCACATTCCGTGGGGCCATCTTTCCATGTCCAATAACATGCTCTAGGAATGTGACTTGGGGGCTTTTGTGAATTAACTCTTAGCCAGGTTGATCACTGAGCCTGCCTCCCAAAGTCAATTGAACAATTCCTATAAATGTTGCAAATGTTCTTTCCATGTGTGACTAAAAATCACCGGGTCATTGATGTACAGCACACTATTTGTTAATCCAGATATAACTGTATTGGTTAGTCTTTGAAAGGTGGCTGGCACATTTTTCATACCAAATGGCATGTCTTTACCTCGATATAGTCCATTCAGTGTCACAAAAGCTGAAATTGTCTTCACTCTTTCGGATAAATGTACCTGCCAGTATCCTCTGAGTAAGTCCAACTTAGAAATATAAGTTACTTGTCCTGGCTTCTCAAAACAGTCTTCCAAACATGGAATATGATATTAATCAGACGTTGTAACTGCATTGATTTTGCGATAGTCCACACATAATCATTGGGTACCATTTAGTCCTGGCACCATTACTATGGGTGAGCTCTAGTCACTACACTTCACTTCGGTTATGTTGTCTTTGAGCATGTGTTCAATCTCTTTTTGAATCTGTGCCAAATTTAGACGGTTAAGTTATAAGGATGTTGCTTAATGGGAACATCATTTCCTATATCCTCAACATGTATAATTAGATTAGTACTTCCCAGCTTATTCCCACAATGTAATTATTCCATGCAATAGTAATAACTCTTTCAGGTCATTTTGATTTTCCTCTGGAAGGTAACTCAAAAATTTATTCCAATTTTTGAGAACTTCCTCATTGTCCAATTTAATTTGAGGAATGTCCAATTCAGAATCCTCTGAACTTCGTTCTTCAAATGCAAGAGTAGGTGTTAAAGGTGCTGGTCTTATCACTGCCTGAAGTTTTCCAAATATCTGACATGTATGACATGTCTGGCAAAATTCAATTACATCCTTATGCAGTCCATGCCAGTAAAAATGTTTTTGTATTTTGACTTGAGTTTTCCTTGCTCTCAAATCTCCTTCCAACAAGTGTGTGTTGACTATCTCTGATCAATCCTTACCCCTCCAAATGTTGATTAATTCTGTCCCTCAGAATTTTTTCCAATAATTTCCATACTACTGACATCAGATTGATTGGTCTGTAATTACCTGGCCTATTCCTGCTGCCCTTCTTGAATAAATTAACAAGAACACCATGGGCTAGACATCAGGTGGGTTCTAAATGGGTAGGCCAAAGCAGTGAAGCTGAAAATCTACTCCTAGATTTCTCAGTGCAGTGTTTCATTGATGTTAGTTCCATAGTCAGAATGTTAGATGAGTCATCCTTAAATGCCAATCTAAATGACCATTGATCATAAAATCATGGACTTCCAGGTTTATAGTCTTTTATTTAATTGAGTATAGGATCAAGGAGTCCAAGAAAAAAATGAGGTGGGTGGGAATTTGGGAAATCTATCCATGAGTTGATGCCATGCCTATTTCAAAGAGAGATAGTGTGGTGGTTGGAAGCAAGTTGGTATAAATACATGAAGACCTTTTGGTTTTGGCTTATAATTGGCAAGTAACATTTGCGCCACACGTGCCACACAGTGACTGTCTCCAATAAGAAAGAAGCTCTCCATCTCTTTTGATATTCAATGGCAGTCCTATCATTGAATTCCCCGATTTTCAACAGTTATAATTGGCCAGAAACATAAACAAACCAACCATATGGATACCATGGCTACAAGATGAGTTCAAAGGCTGGGAATCCTGCAGCAAGTACTCACCTCCAAATTCCCTGAATGCTGTCAACCATCTACAAGATACAAGTCAGAAAGCTCTCCACCTGCCTAGATGAGTGTAACTCTAAAAATGCCCAAAAGACTCAACACTATCCAGGGAAGAGCAGCCTGCTTAATTGGCAGCCCAACAGCTATGTTCAACACTCACTCCCATGCCACTGATACACAATGACAGCAATGTGTACCATTTACAAGATGTACCACAGCAATTTATTTACTGTCCTTAGATAGAACCATCCAAATGATGCCTTCTACCACTAAAAAGAACAGGGCATATTTACATAAGAATTTGGAGCAGGGGTAAACCTCTTGATTCCTTGAGCCTACTCCACCATTTATTAAATCTGTTTGCTGCACTTTCCTGCTTACCACCAATAATCTTTCACCCTTTGCTTATCAAGAATTCATATACCTTGGCCTTAATAATATTCCAATACTCTGTTTCCATTCCTTTTGGGGAACAGTAAGAAAAGTAAGAAAAAAATATCTTCACATTTTTCTTAGTTGGGTGACCCACATTTTTAAACAGTGATTCCCCATTCCAGATTCCCTCACATGAAGAAACATCCTTTCCACATTCACATTGTTGAGTGTGTCAAGAGAACAATAACTGGGGCGCTTGCAAAAATTTTCAATTCCTCTCTGGCCACAGGAGAGGAATCAAAGAACTGGAAGACAGTTAATGTAGTACCATTAGTCAAGAAGGGCACGAGGGATAAAACAGTCAGTCTAATCAAGGTGTTTGGAAAGCTCTTGGAAGCAATTCTGAGAGACAGAATTAATCTGCATTTGGGAGGCAGGGATTAATCGAGAACAGTCTGCAATGTGTGGTTAAGGGGAGGTCATATCTGACCAACTTAGAGTCATGGAGTCATAGAGATGTACAGCACGGAAACAGATCCTTTGGTCCAACTCGTCCATGCCGACCAGATATCCTAAATAAATCTAGTCCCATTTACCTGCATTTGGCCCATATCCCCTAAATACTTCCTATTCATAAACCCATCCAGATGTCTTGTAAATGTTGTAATTAGCACCAGCCTCCATCACTTCTTCTGGCAGGTTATTTCATATATGCACCATCCTCTGTGTTAAAGCATTACCCCCAGGTCCCTATTTAATCTTTCCCCTGTTACCTTAAACCTGTGCCCTCTAGTTTTAGACTCCCCCATCCTGGGGTAAAAGATCTTGTCTATTTACCCTTTCTAATGCCCCTCATGGTTTTATAAAGCTCTATAAGGTCACTCCTCAACCTCTGACACTCCAGGGAAAATAACCGTAGCCTATTCAGCCTCTCCCTGTAGCTCAAACCCTCCAATCCTGGCAACATCCTTGGTAATCTTTTCTGAACCCTTTCAAGTTTCACAACATCCTTCCTGTAGTAAGGAGACAAGATTTGCACGCAGCATTCCAAAAGTGGCTTAACCAATGTCCTGTACAGCCGCAACATGATCTCCGAACTCCTATACTCAATGCACAGACCAGTAAAGGCAAACATACCAAATGCCTTCTTCACTATCCTATCTGCCCGTGATTCCACTTTCAAGGAACTATGAACCTGCACTCCACACATAAATCTATGGGGTGAATTTGCTTTTGCAGCTTTGTGATTACAGATACATTCTATTTTGTTCAAAAAGCACATAATTTGTAGACAGTCAATGTGACATTTTATAAATTCCTACTTTGGAAATAAAACCAGTCTAACTCCAAGTTAATACACAGCCAGATTCTAAACAAGACCTGACACCTAAAATGCATTGTCTGACCTGAGATGTCACCTCTGGTATACTAATAAAACCTTTAGTTATTTAGGGACAGTGACTTGAAAGAAATTCTAGGATTTGCATATTAATCCTTTCTAACTGATGAAAGATTTAACAGCCATCTTAGGTTTGTTCAACACATTTCCATCAGTTCTATGACTCTTTGATCTTTTGCTTATAAATTCTGCGTCTGATGCCAACTCTCACTGACACCTGAAGAAGGAGCGAGACTCTGAAAGCTTGTGTCTTCAAATAAACCTGTTTGACTATAATCTGGTGTTATAGTCATTAGACACATTATAATCACTAGACACAGAGTCATTAACTGCTGCTCAAATGACAAGCTCCTCATCTCTGGGATCATTCTTGTCAACCTCCTGTCGACCCTCTCCAAGACCAGCACGTTCTTCCTTCGATATAAGACCCAAAACTGCTCACAATATTCTACATGCATTCGGCCTAGAGCCTGATATAGCCTCAGCAGGTTTTCACAAAGATAGGTTGACAGTAACGAGTTACAGGAGATAAGCATGGGTCAGCTACAAGATTGTTGATTGTCTTTCTTTACTAAGTTAATTGGACAGAAAATCATTCAAGCTACTTGACTCTGTCTGCATTATTATATAGGCTCAGCAGTACATCTGTGCTCTTGTATTTTAGCATTATTGAAATGAATCCTAACATTGCATTTGCTTTCCTAATGGCCAACTGAACCTGCGTGTTAATCTTAAGAGAATCCTGAACCACGACTCCTATGTTGCTTTGTGCTTCAGATTTCTGAAGCCTTTCCCCATTTAGAAAATAGTCTACAGCTCTATTCTTCCTACCAAAGTGCACAACCTCAAACTTTCCTGCTTTGCATTCCATTTGCCCCTGATTTGCCCATTCTTCTAGCCTGTCAAAGTTTTTCTGCAGCCTCCCTGCTTCCTCAACACCACCTGTCCCTCCACCTATCTTTGTGTCACCTGCAAATTTAGTAACAATGCCCTCAGTTCCTTCATCCAGGCTCATAGCTCAAAATCAACCTTCTTTTCTCTGATTTCCACACTCACTCGGTATCTCATACACAGAGACATATTGGAGTGTTGCAGGATAACTTGCTTTAATGCGTTGTAGTAAGCTTAATTAAAGACAGCATTTTAAAGCTTATCCTTGTCTGGTCCTATGGATGCCCAAGAGGAAGAGATACACCTGATTAATGTCTCTTGACTGAACAAAACCTTCTACACTGACTGTAAGGGGCAATAGCACAAGTACATGCTCTCTAGGAAATTCAGTGAGTTGGTAAGAACAGGTGAAGGGGAGCAAGTGCAGGTAAAATGGGAAGAACCATGATCTGGTGGTCGGAGAGCAAGCTGAGACATTTCATCTGTTACTGAGTCCAAGCTCTCACTGCCTATGAATGGAATTTGATAGTTCAGAAGTTCATGAAGTGATATTAAATTGTGCCAGTCAGCTTGTTAAACTTAGCAATGTCTACAGAGGAGTATAGAAAGCCACGTACAGTGCAGCAAGACCACTTGAGTAAAGTCACGTCTCTGCAGCGGAGACTTCTATTTGGACGATCTTAGATCATACATTAGGACCTTTAAATAATGGTGTACTTCCCTTCATTTCTGATTTTGACATTTTTGAAAAACCAGTAAAACCTCAGAGGAAAGAAACAGTAAGAACTGCCGATGCTGGAGTCAGGGATAACACAGTGTGGAGCTGGAGGAACTCCGGAGAAGGGTCCCAACCCGAAATGTCAACTTTCCTGCTCCTCTGATGCTGCCTGGCCTGCTGTGTTCCTCCAGCTCCACACTGTATTATCTCTAAACCTCAGAGAAAAGATTGTTTTTTGAAAGATAGCAGAATTGTCACGATTTACCACATCAAAATATCAGACTGGATATTCAAATATTTTGCTGGTGGCCTCCAGCACTTTATTTTAAGGATTACTGACAAGGTCACAGATGGAACTTTAGAAACAAACCTGAGTACGCTTGAGAAAAATAAAGTACAATTTTACATATTTGTCATTCTTCTGGAATTGTACATGCCATTTATTTATGACAGTCATTCCCTGCCAGGCACTGGATCATGGCATATTGTGGAAAATAACTGGTCTAAACCATACTTTAATGAGCTACGGCAGCTGGCACTGTTGCTCTGACATGTGTCCTAATTATCTTTTTTATATCCTTGTTAGATTTGCCTTGGACAAATATATTATATATTAATTGCGACTTTTATAGATTCCAATAAAAAAACATTTTTTTCTGAGAAGTTAATGTTAAAGCTGTAAAATTCATTGATTAGTTAACAGTTACAATGCCTTGTTCTGCTTTGGATGACTCACGAAAGTTGTCAGAGCCATCAAGAGAAGAGGGGTTGTAAAGGCAGAGATGATGAACTGGCTACTGAAGATGGCTTAAGTGAACAGTTTAGTAGACCTTGGGTTTCTTTCAGCCTGAATGGCTATGGCCAGCTCTAACAGACATTTTCTAGGTTTTCTTTAGCTCTAGCAGCAGAAGCTGTTTGGGGGTCTCAAAAGAGTTAGAAGCCTCAGTGAATGGTTCCCAGCTGCTACTTTCTCTGAAATCTCTCTTGGTGTTTGTTTTTCCCCCTCCTGGATTGGAGAACTGCATGTAAGAATCTGTGTCTGAACTTGCCTTGTTGCCAAGGGGTGTGTTATGGGATGTTACTATGTTGGAACAGTTAGTTAGTAATAGGTACTGTATCTATTATTCGCTTAAGTTTTCTGATAGCTAAGTTATTCTAAATTCCTCTTTCTTTCATTTGTATGTTAACTATAGTGTTTAAATAGATTGTGTTTTGCTTAATGTCGAGCAGTTTAATTAGTGGCATCACATCTGGATCATGCATTTCACATCTACCATTAAATGAGAAAAATTTAGGGTCTTGTCTACTTTCTTAAAATATTTTGAGTGTGTCTGATCTGGCCCATAACACTCCTGATTTCCTATAGATAAAGAACAGCCCTGACCAATATCTCCTAGGTGATATTGGAAATTTTTGAATCTGCTCTCTCCAATCTTTTGCTATTTTGAGATGTTTTTAATGTCAAAATGATTTCTACAGCAATTTTCACTACTGGCTTTAGCCAGAGTGCGCCATAAACCTCCTCTTTAAGAAGTGTGGCCTTATTTGATTTGATTTGATTTATTGTCACGTGTACCTAAGTACAGTGAAAAGCTTTGTTTGCGAGCAGTACAGGCAGATCATTGTAAGCAAGGACATACAGATCATAGGGAGAAAAATAAACTTGGACAGAATAAAGCATATAGATTACACCACACAGGACGTATGCTAGGCAAGATCAAAATTAACAAGATCAGCATTATTTGAAGTTAGAGAGTCTATTTATCAGTCTAATAATGGCAGGGAAGAAGCTGTTCTTGAACCTGCTGGTACATGTGTTCAAGCTTCTGTAACTTCTGCCTGATGGAAGAGGTTGTAGTAGAGTATTACTGGGGTTGGATGTTGGCAGTCTTTCCGTGGCAATGAGACTTGTAAATGGAGTCCAGCGATGTGAGGTTGGCTTCTGTGATGATCTAGGCTGTGCACACAATCTTCTGCAGTTTCTTATGGTGCTGGGAAAAGCAGTTGCCATTACAAGCCATTACTACCCGGGAAGTATGCTTTTTATGGTGCATCTGTAAAAGTTGGTGAGGGTCCTTGTGGACATGCCAAAGTTCCTGAACCACTTGAGGAAGAAGAGGCTTTGTTGTGCCTTCTTGACCTTTACATCTATGTGGGAAGTCCAGGACAGGTTTTGTCGGTTATCATCACTCCTAGGAACTTGACGCTTTCAACCCTCTCAATCTCCCTAAGTTGTGCTGGATTTATTAAATAATGCTGGACACTGACACGAAACCCAAAGCTGAGGGTGCTGGCTGCTTGCTGCAATCATGTTAATTGGCAAGCAGCGCAAAGCTTGTGAGCTGTTTGCATTGAAAGCAATGGGCTCAGGATAGCCATACATTATTATTCTCGGTTTCTGGCTCCAATTTTTACAATCGAGAATGCCTATTTCTTCTGATGAGAGAATCAAGAAGAAGAATACTTACTTAAAAGTAATTTTTCACAGGAAGGGTAGTATTCTGAAATAAACTGCCTGCAAAAAAATGTGGATTCTGAAGCAACAAGCTTTCTTGATTGAAACTGATAAACACTAGGTAGGATTTTCATGAGACTTGGGCTAAGACAAATAAATGAAGTTGCGATAAAGATAAGTCATGATGCATTGGCGGAGTGTGCTTGAAGAACTGAACCTATTCGTTTTGCTATGTTCCTAAAATCTTGTTTGAAATAAAGTGGGAATATTAGTGCAGTGTCTGGTGAAATACAGCTCTACTTTCATTGTACATAAAGTGTGATATTGCTTCCTTTTGACGTAGTGTTTTCACATTCAACCTTTTATGCTAACATCAATATAGAACTACATATAGTTTGGTTGGAAATGCATTTGTAGAAATCTAGATTGATGTTATGAGGAGCGCAGAACGCTGCCTCCCTTAAAATGGCAGCAGATATGTATCAGGGAATTCAGTGTCTCTTGAAAAAGTCGCTCTGCTGCATGTTTAAAAGATTGTTGTGTCAACTGTGGCTGGATGAGCACTGCACCAGCCGAGACAGAGTGGTCTCACACCAACAGTGTGTGGTCAACCTCTACTTTAATACAAGGGGGCATGCATTTAAGGTGAGAGGGGGAAAGTTCAAAGGAAATGTGAAGAGCAAGTAGTTAGAGTCTGAAAAGTGCTGCCAGGGGTGGTGGTGGGGGCAGATACATTAGCGGCATTTAAGGGACTTTAAGATAAGCACATAAATATGCAAAGGCTGGAGGGATATGGACCATGAGCAGGCAGAAGAGAATAGTTTCATTTGGTGTTATGTTCGGCACAACATCCTTATGTGGCAAATGAAAAATTTTGCCATTTGATTAATGGCTCATATATAATGACAAAAAGTTGTTTATAACCTGTTTATCAAATAAAAAGGAAAGCAGGATGCAAATATTCTTGCCCACTGCTTCAGAAGCAGCACTGACATTGTGACTCTTGTTAGTAGAGTAGTCATTTGTGATGATTATTTTTGAAAATCAAGTTAAGATGTATTTCCCTTTGCATTATATTAGAGGCCCTAAGTTTGGAGTATACCATTGATTCAATCTTTTTGTTTGATCTTGAAAAAAACAACAGAGATCTTTGCAGTCAAAATCCTAAGAATGAATTCCAGAGTTTCTTTGTGACCCATATATTGCACTGAAAGTTATCAAGTTGGTAATCTAAGATTATTAGAAATTAGTATATCCTACTCATGTACCAAGCAACAAAGTCACCAACTGCATACAGTAAGCTAACATATCCATTTTTGTTTAAACTGAAAGAACTGCAGATACTGGAAATCAGAAACGAAAACAGAAATTGTTGGAAAAGCTCAGCATTTGTGAAGATAAATCAGGGTTAATGTTTTGGGTCTGGTGACCTTTCCTCAGAACAGTTCTGAGGAAGGGTCACTAGACCTGAAACATTATCTCTGATTTCCGTCCACAGATGCTGCCAGACTTGCTGAGCTTTACCAACAAATTCTGTTTTTATAACCTGTTCTTTACTTCTTCCAGGCGACTTAACATTTTTTTTTCCCTGTAAGCCTGTCCTTGATTGCCAACCTATTAAGACAGAAGCTTGCACAGTTAAGATGTGCACATGTTTGTAGTAGATGAGATTTATCAGGCCTTAACAGAAATCCCAATTAAAATACTGAACTTTAACTTGTGCAATGGTTAAATTACAATGTTTGTAGTACATGTAGGGTAGGACCCTCTAGAGTTCCTACCCCTGGAGGAAGAGACCCAGGTTCAAGCCCCACCTGCTTCAGAGGTGTGAAATAACATGTCTGAACAGGTTGATTAGAAGAATAGTACATGTAGGGCTCTATTGGATCAGGCTTAATAGTAGTGTGGCTGATTACATTATTGACATTAAATTTACCATGCATTGCTTAAGGAAAAGTACCAATATTAGAAAAAGAACATGCTGGTATAGTAATATAGATGCCAAGAATATGTCTTGCAAGTATTCAAACATTTCTTATATTCCAGGATTGCAACTGCTTTAGTATGAAGTTTTCTTAAGGAAACCTAAAAAAATTTAGAATGTAATACCACACATTCTGCGTATGCTTTAGGCAAAATTAGAGGTGGAAGTTTTTCCTCTTTGGACAGAGTTTTGTTTGGCTGTTGCTCCAATAGCAAAGAAATACTCCAAGGCTTTTACACACAAATGGTTCTCACAGGCTTAGTTTTCTGATGCTTTAGGTTCATTGCCATGACAATAACATACTAGTATTAAATGTGGATAAATAATTAAATGATCAGTATAAGAAATGGATGAATTAATCTCAAAAACTCAGCATTCAGCTTTACCTTTACGTAAATAACTTAAACCTAATTAAGAAAGAAATATCAATCAAGAAGAATTGATCAAAAATTTGGAATATTTAAATTGTCTCATGCATGATAAATACCTTGGACCAAATCTTCCAGCAGGGGCAGTCACTCGTCCTGCTTCAATTTCTTTTCTGCTGTGATTGGGTTTTGTATTTCTAATGTTCTAGTCAGTCTTTTCAGAAGTGTGGCACATCCCTGATATTGGAATCCATCTTTATAGCACAGGAGTATCAGGAGAAACTAAGCCACAGCCCATTTTTATGGAACAAGCTGCCATATTACAGCCAGTCATCATTCTCTAACACACTCAAAATAGTTTGAAAATTTAAGCAACTTTTTAGCATGGTTAGTGAATAAATGTAAGTGAAGTAACAGGGGAGGGTACTCGATGAATTGGATGGTGAGGTAGTATGGTGGGCAGGGTGGCAGAATATAGACAGTCAGGTCGAGTCAGCTGGAGTTGGGGACTGGGGAGGGTTTGAGTTTGCAGGGTCAGTGGGGAGTCAGGAGTTCAGAGGGTCAAAGGTGAAGGGGTACTCAGAGGGTTGTGGTGTTGGACAGTCAGGGAGTGGCCAGAGAATTGGTGGTAAGTAGGAAATTAGGAGGTGGGGGAGGTGCGGTGGTGGGATTGGAAGGTCAAGGAAAGGGTCAGAGAGTCACAGGGTCTGGAGGTATTTGGAAGATCAGAAGGGCATGGGAATAAAATCAGTGTGGGTCACTGGGGAGTCAGGAGTGTAAGCTGTCAGTCAACCAAGAGTCAATTTTGGTTTGACTCTGTTTAACAGTCACAGATTAACTATCCAGATAAGTAAGTTGGATCTTTCTCAAGTCTCCAATTCCAACTCTGAGTCTGAGACACTTGTGTAGTTTCCCATGGCGCTTACAAATTGCTCTGAAGTTCAAACTACCCAGGTTTCCTTGGATGAGTACATTGGGACTTCCAAGGCATCCTGTTGTATATTTTTGAAGGTACAACCTGATCCCTAATTTTCCATTCCACAGACTCATCTTGAGGGTGTCACAGTGACTCAGTGGTTAGCACTGCTGCCTCACAGTGCCAGGGAACTGGGTTTGATTCCAGTGTGAGGTGACTGTCTGTGTGGAGTTTGCACATTCTCCCTGTGACTGCATGGGTTTCTGCTGGCTGCTCTGGTTTCCTCCCACAGTCCCAAGATGTGCAGGTTAGGTGGATTGCCGTGCTAAATTGCCCATAGTGTTCAGGGATGTGCAGACTAGGGAGGTTAGCTAGAGGAAATCCAGGGTTACAGGGGTAGAGTAGGGGTTGGGTCTGGGTGGGATGCTGTTCAGAGGCTTGGTCGAATGGCCTCTTTCCACAGTGTAGGGGTTCTTTGATTCGAGTAGTATTCCATGGATTCCTCTCTCAAATCCCAAGATTATTCTGTAGGTTAAGGATAACCTCACATTTCCTTATTCAGGTACCTCCTGCTCCCCACTTTCAATTAAAACACTGTATATGAAGTACATAGATTTGTTGTAATTTTAAATGTCATTTTAAAGATTGAGGCTATCCGCTTGGCCTCTTTCTTGTCTTCTGTTTAACAACATCACCATCTCTCAGCAGTCACCATATTACTGTTATGATTTTTTTTACCCTTTTAAGCTCTCACCAGTGCATGGTCTCCATGAGAGCCAGCTCCTACATGATTGATTGTTTCCTTCCATGGATTCACATCACACAATGACCTTTTCTCACTCAATGCTCATGAGCATCCTGTTAAATTTTCTAATCTTCTCCCCAACATTCCTGACCTTTTCAATGATCACCCTCTCTTCAACCTCGTTTTTCTTTCTCTGACTTTTAAACATATCTTGAATCTCTCAAATCCATGTCCACGTCTCCTGAATATCTGTGTTCAAGTTCCATCAATCCGGTCTCTGCCTTGACCACAGCATCCTAAATGTCCTGACCAATGTGATTAACAACATCCAGTGTGACTGCCATGAATATTGCAAGCTTTTCCTTCTTGTAATCATCAACAACATTACTCTATTCAATATACTTCTCTTCTACCTTCATAATTTCTCTTCCTTGGTTCATCACCATTGTATAATCTTGATTTCGTTTTCCAATCCTTTTGGGACTTGTAATGGTTTTTGCTTCAGCCGTGGTTAGTCAAGCAGACATATTTTGTCCCTTTTCTTTGCCTTGACTAAATTCTACCCCTTAGTAATGATCCTGACCAGAGCCTCAAAAATCACAACACAACACCAACAATATTTCAAAACATTTTAATGGAAGAGGGAATGTTGATCTGCTGACTTAATTCTCTTTGCCTAAAATGCTTCCTAGAATAGCATAAGCCTCTTTGGCTAGGAAATTCCTTGGACTGCTTTTGCTCCACCACTGTATCTTTACTGAGTGTGTTGGAAACATTGGTTTGGATTATATGCTGAGGGCAGACTCACTGAACTCCAGTGTGTCAGAGGGTGAGCCGTCTATGGGGAATGACCTTTCAATTAGCCCAACACAGGACTTCCATCCATCTCCAGGAGGTGATACTGCCTCATGGAACTGATGGCTAGTTAGAGGCCAGCAGATCTTCATAATGGACAAACCAGTTGGTGACCACTCTTATGCTATAGGTAGGCCAAAGATGTGGAGTTCAGCAATAGTCCTGAATTCAGGTGCATCTGAGATCCCACTGTAATTTGGTAGGCAGATTGGATTGGAGAGGCTTGGGGTCATGTTGGATGTGGGGAAGCTGAACAATGGAGAGACACCATTGATTAACACCAGAGACCTGGCAGGGAGCACGTCCCAAATAGCACATTGAGTGCTAGTCTATCAGGCTGCCCTTTCAATCAAAGTGACAGCAAGGTGGCTCCTTTCGTTATGCATTAATTGCCCTCTTAAGGCCATAATTTAGGCCAAAGACAGGTGATCCTTCCAATGCTCCCCAATCACTTATTAAATTGCAGTGGGGTGAGGATAGGCAGATTCACCACCATTGGCACATAGCCCAAATTGATGGGTCCAACTGCCATCTTGCTGATATGACAATGGTCTATAAAACTCATTCCACTGTTTCTCTCATTTTTGGCAATATTATGGCTGTGGAGCAGAGAAGTTCAGTGATGTTCCTAAACTGTAGGGGATGCTAGGATTCTTCCTTCAAGATGTTTGGTTCATCACACTGTAATCCAGGATTGCTTAGATTTATTGAGATGCTCAGTTAATGTGCATTAATGGATTTATTCCACAATACAACCAAACACAAGCACTCCATTTGCTGATATTCAAAACTTACAATAACCAGTTCTTCTTTGCAACAAAGATAGTAGGAACTGCAGATGCTGGAGAATCCGAGACAACAAGGTGCAGGGCTGGATGAACACAGCAGGCCAAGCAGCATCATAGGAGCAGAGAGGCTGACGTTTCGGGCCTAGACCCTTCATCAGAAAAGGGGGAGGGGAAGGGGGTTCCGAAATAAATAGGGAGAGAGTGGGAGGCGGATAGAAGAGGGATAGAGGAGAGGATAGGTGGAGAGGAAACAAACAGGTCGAAGAGGCGGGGATGGGGCCAGTAAAGGTGAGTGTAGGTAGGGAGTTAGGAAGGGGATAGGTCAGTCCAGGGAGGACGGACAG
>NC_063336.1:73056325-73100939 GCF_021869965.1 Rhincodon typus | reverse complement strand
CCTGCGGGACAGGAAGAAGCGGAGGGCCTTAAGGCCATCTGCATGGGGAATGCAGGTGTAGAGGGACTGGACGTCCATGGTAAAGATGAGGTGTTGGGGACCTGGAAGTTTTCTGGAGGAGGTGGAGGGCGTGGGTGGTGTCACGGACATAGGTAGTTTTCTGGAGGAGGTGGCAACAACACTGTTACCTCTGGCTAAATGCTGTCATACTTGAAATTCCCCGCAATTACCAGTGTTTTGGAATCCTTTAATAAACCAAACCCACATTTATCCTATATGCTACCAAATCTCAGCTTCCACTTCCACAACCAGTTTCCCCTACACCCTTCCCTCTAATAACTCTTAAATTCTGTTCCAATATCTCCATTTTACTACATGCTGCCTGTCTATTTCATCGTATCTTCATCTAAAGACTGTATCTTTTATTTTACTTTATTCTGATTGTGAACTAATCTAGTGAAGGGACTGTTTTACTGCAAATGACTGAGGAAGGAATTGGTGGACTTTAGAAAAGCAAGTTACTGAAACTCATTGTGGGTGATGTTCATAATGCTGCAGCTTGTGGATGGCCTGGCTCTGGGTCTGTGAACAAAGTGAGACGTGACTGGCAGGAGATTGCTGATTGGTTTGTGAAGTTGTGACTAGGTGCAGATGCCAGAAGTGATCAACCTGACAGCAACAAAAAACAAAATACTGTGGATTATGGAAATCTGAAATAAAAACAGGAAGTTCTGGAGAAACTCAGAGGTCTGCAGCAATTATTGAGAGAGAAACACAGCTAACATTTTAAAATTGAAATGACACTTCTTCAGAACTGAAAGGATTTAGAAAATGGTGGGTTTTATGGTGTTGGCAGAAGGGGCAGAGGAGCAAATGGAACTAATTGTGAGGGCCCCCAGAGCAAAAGATTACAATAGTGCCAATAGTAATAATGAAGTGATAGAGATGTAAAACTGGTGCAAGTGGAAATATGTAAAGGATCAAATGGGTTCACTCACTGAGAAAAAAGTCAACCAGACACAAGCAAGACTTGGCCGGACAGGGGAGTGAGGTTGGTGTAAGAGCTTTGAGGACAGAAGTTATGCTATGAAGTTGTGGAACTCAATCTTGGGTCCTAGAGGCTTTAAGGTGCCTAAGTGGAAAATGAATTACAGTACCTTTAGCTTGTACTGAGCTTCGTTGGAACGCTGTAGCAGGCCCTGGATGGAAACAACAGCCGAGGAGAAAGGTGACTTATTGAAATGGCAAGCAACTAAAAGGTCAAGGTCATTCCAACGGACAAAGTGGAGGTGTTCTGCAAAGTGGTAACCCAGTCTCCACTTGGTCTCACTAGTGTAAGGGAAACTGAATTGTGAGCAGTGAATATAGTATATTAGATTGAAAGAAGAACAAGTGAAATGCTACTTCAGCCGAAAGATGTGTTTAGGGTCCAAGGCAGTGGGCAGGAGGAGGTAAAAGGGGGCAAGTGTTACAGCTTCTGCAATTGTATGGAAATTTGCCATGTGGAGGTGTGAGGAAGTGTTAAGGATGATGAAAGAGTGGAGTAGGGTGTCACAGAGTGAATGGCCCTTACAGAATGCTGGCAAAAAGGAGACAGGACAATTTGTTTGTTGGTTGTAACCTGCTGAAGATGCTGGAAATGGCAGAGCACCATCCTATTAATTCGAAGACTTGTGCGTGGGAAGTAATAATAAGGGGACTCTGTTGTTCTGGGGAGGGAGGGAGATCATAGGATCCCTTTAGTGTGGAAACAGACCAATCGGCTCAACAAGGCTACACCGCCCTGAAGAGCATCCCAACCAGACCCATCCCCCTACCCTTTCCCTGTAACCCTGCATTTCCCATGGCTAATCCACTTAACTTGCACATCCCTGGACATTGCGGGCAATTTAGCACGGCCATTGCACCTAACCTGAACATCTTTGGACTGTGGGAGGAAACCTATGCTGACATGGGGAGAATGCGCAAACTCCACACAGACAGTCACCCAAGGGTGGAATCAAACCCAGGTCCTTGGTGCTGTGAGGAAGCAGTGCTAACCACTGAGCCACCATGCTGCCTTGGATGAGGGCAGAAGTATAGGAAATGGTTGGACACGGTTGTGGACCCTATCAAACAAATGGAGGGGGTGTTGGGGCGCTGGTTACAAGCATTTGAGGAATGATTGAAAAAGAAAGGTCATGTCAGAGGTTACCCAGTGGAAGTGGTCATCAGCAGAACAGATACCATAAAGATGAAGTAACTGGGAAAATGGAATGGAATTGTTGCAGAAAACAAGATGTGAGGAAGTTCCTTTTATTTCTCTATCCCTCCTTTATCTCATTGGCTCCCTGCTTGTCTTTTGTTCTGGGCACCCTTACAATGTGTTCCACTTCCTCCTTCCCTGTTGCCAACAGTTTACAATAGGATTCTTCAATGAAAATACTGCTTTGTATTCAATTCTGTGTATCAATTCTTTCTGCACATAAATGAATCCATAGAATCCCTACAGTGTGGAAGCAGGCCATTTCACCCCATCCAGACCCATCCCCCTACCCTATCCCCATATCTACCTCCATCACCTGTGGCTAATGCACCTAACCTACACATCCCTGAACACTATGGATAATTTAGCATGGCCAATCTTCCTAACATGCACATCTTTGGACTTTATGAAATTTAGGATTGTGAGGATGAGGAAGTAATGAAAATTGGAAACTCATCTCTTGTCAGCAGATAATTAAAATCACCATTTTCAACCTCTTTCAGCTCTCTGAAGATTTATATTAGACTCAAACATTAACTCTGTTCTCCACAGATGCTGCCAGACTTGCTGGGTTGCTCCAAAACATTGTGTTTTCAGCCTAACATCAACGATATGATTGTGCCCTGGTTCACTTGTGGGTGTGAATAATATTGGCAGAAGCCGTTGGACTACTGAAAGGGCTGACGCTGCATTTCTCTGTCCAGTAAAATACCAAAAGTATAAATAAAGCCAGCTTATTTCTCTTAACAACAGCTGTAAACTGTTGCTTTTAACCAATAAGTCAGAGACTTTATAATCTGTGAACACACAGTTGCTGTGTGTCTCATGTGAAGAAGTGAGAGGGCCTGAAGGAGAAAGTCTGAGAACCAAAGGATTTGGGAAACACAAAGAACACTCCACTGAATCCTGAAGGCTGGTGCTATTGAACTGATCTTGAGTATTTTTCCCTCTACCTTAATGCCATCTCTGTGTCTGTATGTGTGTAGCAGGGTTTTGGAAGGTGGGTAGAATTTTAATTAGTAGACATGTATGTCGACTGTTCATAAATGTTTTCCTGTAGTTAGAATCAATTTATTTATATTGTAGCTTTTGTTAAGTAGAGAAACCTGATTCGAGTTTTCTGTTAACCTGGGTCTATCCAAAAGGTATTTATGGACAAAGTCAGAAGTCACACAACACCAGGTGCTCCTGACGAAGGGGCTGCACTCCGAAAACTTGTATGATTTCAAATAAAACTGTTGGACTATAACCTGGCGTCGTGTGACTCCTGACTTTGTCCACCCCAGTCGAACATTGGCACTTCCACATCATAGGTATTTATGGGGACTTTATGTACTTTGATCAAATTTTTGTGATAATTTTTGAAATAGTAGATCTGACTTTTGGCCACTACCTCATTATTATTTTTATTTTCAAATTGACCACACAATAAAAAGCACAATAAATAAAAATGAAGACCACAGCCTACCCAAATTAGGAGGATACGCTTATATATGAAAACTCTGTGCAGCCTATTCCTAGAGACGCCAGTACAGTTTATGAACAGCTTTTATGGAAGGTATTGCAGATTTTGATCTTCAAAACATTGGTGACCTTCACTGCACACTGTAGGATAAGCTACACTAAACTTCTGAGCAGAAGCTTCTCCCTACAAGTTCCATGGATTACTGCCATGAGTCCAGAGAGTTTAGTATGGTACATTTTCCTGTGGAGGTCCTAAAGAGTTTGTTACCATGAAAGAGTTTAATGGGGAGACAAGAATGTTCTGAATCTGCTGGCAGGCACAGAGTATGAGAATAAATGTAAATTTAATGCAAAGTTTATTGTAATCTGCTGACAGGAGATAAGCTTCCAAATTTCATTACTTTCCCATCTTCACAACCTTAAATTCCACTTTTGTGCGGCAAGAATTGATACACTGAAGTGAATACAAGGTAGTGTTTTCATTGAAGAATCATATTGTAAACTACAGTGCTCAGTACCAGTGCAAACTTTTGAAAATATCTTTATTTTTTTGTTTGAGCTAACAAATATCCTGCCATTGTAGTTGTCACAGCAGACATCAGCAACCATAATGATCCATGTATTCATTTATGTGAAACAAGAACAGCACTTCTTATTCTCTAATTTACTAAACAATCTTCAATTAAAATAATTTATTTCATCTTGCTTATAGAGAATAAGAAGTGCTGCTGTTATTTCACTTAAAGATCTTTTCAAATCAACCTGTTCAGAGATGTTATGACATTCCTCTAGAGCAGGTGGGACTTGAACCCAGGCTTCCTGGTCTGGGGTCAAGGATACTATCTCTTGCCATTAGAATGCTTTTCATATTTTGAATGAAAAATAAATATTTTGTTCTGTTCAGCTAGTGTTGATTAATCTTGCTACAGTTTCTTTTTGTTTATTAACCTATTTTTCTCATCGACCTGTTCAGAGATATTATTGCACACCTCTGGAGTTGATAGAACTTGAACCAGAGCCTCAGAGTTTGGGGTAAAGACACTCCCACTGAGCTACAAGAAACCTCCCCCAACGAACAATTTCTTTTTTTTAAACTTAACCTATTTCACTAATCAGCCTGTTCATAGATATGCTTAAATACCTGTCGAACAGGTGGAACTTGAACCGAGGCTGTCCAGTCCAGGAGTAGGGACACTGCTGCTGCACCACAAGAGACACCCACCCCGCCCCCATCCAGCCCCCAATGTACAATTTATATTTTTAAAAAACAGATGAGCATCAGTTTTTAAAACCTATTTTTCTAATCAACCAGAGACGTAATTACACACCTGGGGAGTATGTGGGACTTGAAACCAGACCTCCCAGCATAGGGGTAGGGATGCTACCACTGCACCACAAGGTATAATTTCTTGTTGCTCCTACAAAACATGCTTCAGCACTGACTCAGTTTAGGAATTATTTAAACAATTATGAACTTGTTTATTAGGCCAAACGATTCTAAGCCCCTCAATTAAAAATGTACAATTTCAGATCAGAAAACAGCTTATTTGCAGGATATTTGTTCTCTTGTAAAAAAATCATTTTCAGTACTTTTGATTTTGCTAAACTAATTGTTATTGAACTGGTTCTTATTTTGATTTACGTTATTATGGGGCATGCATTTTCTATTAAGAAAGTAATATGTGACATATTAGAATTGTCAAGTTTACTGGATTATAAAAGGCTTCCACACTGAAAGAAATGGCAAAGCTGCAAGCTATATTATTTATGATCAGCTGTATTTGGTTTTGGAAAAGCCTTTGATGTATATCACAATGGTATTAAATGAAAAGTTGAGTATAGGTATTAGTTCTTAAGGTGTAGGGATAGGTTATATTCTTTTGCACTTGTATATTAAGAACCACCTGGATAGAATACAAAAAAAAAGCTGAACAAATGGAATTGCAAACACGTAACACAGCCTATCTTATTTTCTGTCAAATAATTTAAACAGATGAAAACAGACTAGGCACTGTTAGGTGCATGTGATTTTTTTGGGCCCATTTCTTCTCAATAAATTCTGCTACACTTAACCAAGCATGTTAGATGACATCTTTATTTTTCCTAAGTTCAAAGTTAGGGTCCTAATATTACGGCAAAGGATATCAACATGCATTAGATATCACAAAATTCCTTAACCTGGCAATTTACATATTAAATATTTATACAATATAATCTCAAGATTGCTATGATTTTGCCTGTGTAGCTTCGCGATTCTTTCCTTGGACCTGATATAAGAAAATGTTCAACATTCAGAAAAATCAATGAATAATTAGAAAGTTATTTAAATCTGGCATGAGGGAGGGTCAATAAGGTTGCTTGTAATTTTCATAGAATGATTAGAGAATGCTTGTTTTTGACTGATTGCTGTCAATTGAGCAGTTGCGTCTGGTTTTGAGTGTTATGTTAGTAGATTGGGTACAATGGTAGTGTCCTTACTTCTGGACCAAGAAGCCTGCGTTTAAGTTCCACGTGCTCTAGAGGTATGTAATTACATCTCTGAACAAGTTGGTTAGAAAAATAGGTTAAATTAAAAGAAAGGGACCTTGTGGTACAGTGGTATTGCCCCTACCTCAGAGCCAGAAGGCTGAGGTTCAAGTCCCATCTGCTGCGGAGATACATCCTAACATGTCTGAAAATTTTGATCAAAAATTATTTGATGTATCTTTGCTTACTAACAACTCACTGATCTACATCAGCACCTAGTCTACCATTGTTCAAATTTAAAATTCCTAATCCAATTCCTTCAAGGACTTACCCCTTCATAGCTCTGTAACCTCTTCATGCCTCTGCCCCCATCAATTAACAAATTTTCCTCTTAGTTTTGCTTCTTGTGTATCTTTGCCTTTGCTCTTTTGCTTAAAGAGACATCGGCAGTTATATCTCAATCTCTGGAATTCCTAACCTAAACTTTGCTAACTTTGCTTCACTCATTTTTGGTTAACTCTCTGACTGGCACGATTCATTATTTGCTGTCATTGCTTCATTATACCTCTGTGAGGTATCCTGGAAAGTTTTCATCTATTTGAAAGGCACTGTTTCAATTTAAAATTCTTTGATAAGGGAAAACGTTGTCAAATACTGCATAATAACCATGTAGAACATTGCTATCAACATCCTACTTTAGTTAGAATATATGTACAGTGGAACTGGTAAAGCTGGCAACAAAAAATTGGAGAAAAAGTAGAAAATGGATCTCAGTGATGGGGCAGGTGTCAGTGGCCACTATTCAAGTGATAGGAGTCAACCCACAGTGATGGACCAGATATTGTGTTTGAAATGCAGCTAAGAATCAAGGCTGACACTTAGACTGTGTGCCAATAGTTTGTGGAAACAACAAAGGAAAGAGAAACAGAAATGTCAGAAATATTCAGCAGTCATGAAGAAAGAGACAGAATTAATGTTTTTGGTCTGTGACCTTTCATCAGAATTGATATGGTGTGTGCAAGTTTTTGAGAAATGCTGAATTTCTGGGAGATATCTGTAGTTGCAAAGATCCAGTGGTGGCCAGAACTCCAGACTGGAAACCATGTGGAAAAAGATAATGTTAGAGACAGTTGTTAAGGAAAGAGATGTGGCTGTGAAAGCAGATATGAGTACATATCTAACGAAACAGGGAAAGAGAAATAGAAAGCAATAGTGAACAGGGTAAACAAACTTAATTCCACTGGAGGAGCAGAGCATCATAAGAACGGGCATTCCTGGAAAAGAAATGACATCGAATTAGACACAAATACAAAAATATAATACAGTAGCTCCGGGAAACCTGATTAAAAGAAGATAATGCTGGAAAGTACACAATAGGCCAGGCAGCAGTTATGGAGAGAGAAGCAGATTACTGGGTTTTCAGGCCAAATAAAGAGAAAGATGTTGTTTGAATTCTGAATCAGTTGGTATTGTGTGCTTGCTTTTTCATTACCGAGCTATAACCTTCTGAATCTCATTGACATCACTACTGCTAGAAATAGCATGAGGTGTACACCTAGACAGGGCAACAATGTCAAGACAGATAGGGTACAACATGTCAGTATTCATTATGGCTGTGTGCCTGTTCATGCAAATACTTGTGAAATAAAGACCAGTAAATAATACTGCATGCTGTTGTTCTGTGGAGAAGAACTCCAGGATGCAGGCGTCTTCCGGCTTCCGTGGCTACCGATGATACAAGTATCTCAGCAAAGGGCCCAGCAATCACTTCACTAGCTTCCCACAGATTTCTAGGGTACACCTGATCAGGTCCCAGAGATTTACCCACCTTTATGCCTTTTAAGACATTCAGCACCTCCTCCTCTGTAATATGGACATTTTTCAAGATGTCACTATTTATTTCACCACGTTCTCTATCTTCCGTGTCCTTCTCCACAGTAAACACTGATGCCAAGTACTCGTTTAGTATCTCCCCCATCTCCTGCAGTTCCACACATATGTGGCCTTGCTGTCTTTAAGGGGCCCTATTCTCTCCCCAGTTACCCTTTTGTCCTTAATGTATTTGTACAATCCCTTTGGATTCTCCTTAACCCTATTTGTCACAGCCATTTTATGTCCCCTTTTTCCCTTCCTGATTTCCCTCTTAAGTGTACTCCTACTTTATGCTCTTCTAGGGATTCACTCGATCTCTGCTATCTGTACCTGTCATATGCTTCCTTCTTATTCTTGACCAAAATCTCAATTTCTCTAGTCATCTAGCATTCCCTACACCTTACCATCTTTGTCCTTCACCCTACCAGGAGCATACTGTCTCGACTCTCTTAATCTCATTTTTGAAGGCTTTGCATTTTCCAGCCGCCCCTTTGCCTGCGAACATCCACCCCGAAACAACTTTTGAAAATTCTTGCTTTATACTGTCAAAATTGGCCTTCCTCTAACTTAGAACTTTAACTTTTAGATCCGGTCTATCCTTTTTACATCACTATTTTAAAACTAATAGAATTATGGTCACTGGCCCCAAAGTGCTCCCCCACTGATAAGGCAAGGCAAATAAGGCAAGGCAATAACCTGCCTTGTCTAGTAGTTACATCTACATACTAAATCAGAAAATGTTCTTGCACGCACTTAACAAATTCCTCTCCATCCAAGCCGTTAACATTGTGGCAGTCCCAGTCTATGTTTGGAAAGTTAAAATCCCTACCATCCCATTATTCTTACAGATCATTGAGATCTCCTCACAAATTTGTTTCTCAATTTCCCGCTGACTATTGGGGTCTTTATAGTACAATCCCAATAAGATGATAATCTTTTTCTTATTTGTCAGTTCCACCCAAATAACTTCCCTGGACATATTCCCAGGAATATCCTCCCCAAGTATAGATGTTATGTTATCCCTAATCAAAAATGCCACTCCCCCTCCTCCCTTGCCTCGCTTTTCTATCCTTCCAATAGCATCTATACCCTGCCAATCCTGTCCACCCCTGAGCCACGTTTCTGTAATTGCTATGATATCTCAGTCCCAAGACCCCAACCATTCCCTGAGTTTATCTGCCTTACCTGTTAGGCCTCTTGCATTGAAATAAATGAAGTTTAGTTTATCAGTTCTACCTGGTTCTCTGCTTTGTTCCTGCCTGCCCTGATTGTTTGACTTGCCCCTTTTCCCAACTGTACTAGGCTCAGACTGCTCTCTTTCCTCACTCTCTCCCTGGCCCCACCTCTCTCCCGATTACTTTAAGTCCACCGGAGCAGCTTTAGCAAATCTCCCCGCCAGTATATCAGTCCCCTTCCAATTCAGGTGCAATCCATCCTTCTTATACAGGTCACTTCTACCCCAGAAGAGATTACAATGATCCAAAAATGTGAATCTTTCTCCCATGCACCTGATCCTGTCTTGAAATATATGGTTTAATGTTTTGTAGGGGACCTTTAGTTAGCATTCAAGCAAAGCTTCTCGTTCAGTTATCTGATTTTGATATTCTTAAAAACTGTTGTTTTTTAAATCATTTTTTGTTACATTTCAGCTTTACAATATACACAATTTCAGTGTATGTGTGGGCAAATGAGTGAATGAATAAAGTCTATACTATTATATTATTGAATTGCTCTTCTCTCTCCTCTCCTGGCTTTTATCTTTTGCAAATCAACTTTGTTTCAAAACTTTAAATTAATAGGAATACAAAATAGCACTGAAGAAAAGTTTAAAAGTGAAAGGGATTGCAGAAGCGTTGCATGCTTTTAAATTCAACACAGTGTGAAAGACCAACAGGGAGAGGAAATAACACATTTCTGTGCTGCGCCCTCAAATAATCACAGCAGCAGCAGGGGGTACATGACATGGGTCAAGTACAATGCAGAACTCCTCCTCGTCACGGTCACAATGTTTCTTGAATACAATTTCAAAAAACACATATTCTGAAGGAGAAAACCAAAACAGCAATATGATCAAGTAGTGAAATCATTGCGAACGGCTTTGAAATTGCTTTCCTATCTGTTTAATTGAACATAAGTATAAGGTAATTGATATAGAGGTGCAGAAAGAAGCCACACTATTGTCACAAAGAGTACAACAGCTGAATAAAGAATTAATCCTGAGACATTTAGCAACATAAAAAGGGTAACAATTACCCAGGATCTGCTGGAAAAAATTCTAAGTTTAGTGCACACAAGTTATTAAAGTGTAAATAGCCTAGCAATTTGTGTCATGGAAATGATATCCTTGAATGCTTGGAGTGGATGTTCCCAATCGTGGGTGTATCCGGAACCAGGGGTCACAGTGTGAGGATTCGGGACTGATGATTTAGGACGAAGATAAGGAGACATTTCTTTACCGAAGGAGTGGTGAGCCTGTGGTATCCATTACCACCGGAAGTAGTTGATGCAAAAACATTGAATGTATTCAAGAGGCGATTAGATATAATACTTGGGGCGAATGGGATCAAAGGTTATGGGGAGAAAGCAGGAATAGGCTTTTGAGTTGGATGATCAGCCTTGATCGTGAAGAATGGCAGAGCAGGTTTGAAGGGCCAAATGGCCTCCTATCTTCTATGTTTCTATGATTGGCACTTAATAATATAACAGCCCTTTTAATGATGAGAATTATGTTCTGAAATGTCACTCAAAATGCTTGGCTCAGAAATTTAACTGTTCAAGTACGAAGTCATTTCTGCAGCTGATAAATTATTCTGCTGAGGTTTTTAAGATTTGAGATTGGTAAATACTAAGCCTACATTAGGAGAAGTGCACTCAGTATACCAAAATTTTCTCAAATTATTTGTCACTGTACTAAAATCTGCTTGACTGTGTTAAATGGTACAAGAAAAATCTCAGCCTTAAACAAAATTTTGCAAGCTAAAATACTTCACTGTTCTGCAGTTTTGAGAATCATAAATATAAAAGCTGATAACAATTCCTTTCTATACAAGTGTTTGAAATTCCAGAGATTATACATAATCTCGTATGTTATATACAGAAGTCAAGTTTTACATTATTGAAACAATTGTCATAGCAAAATTAACTACGCAGCCTTTTTGTTAAGTACATATTTCTGTGCTTTACTACATATAAATTCTACTATTATACTAATTACTTATTTTGATTGTATAAAATTAAGTGATGAAAGACAAGCTGTTCTAAATGGTGTTTACTGTGGTTGGGACTCACAGCAGTTTTTCAATTCTATCATAATTTACTGTGATTTAAAATTACAAACAAATCAGTTTTTCAAACAGAAGAATTTCATGTTATAATGACTATTTTGTTTCTCTCTTTAGATGCGCTTGATGCAAAAGCCTGAGGTTTGCCTTAAAATTTTATATACATTCAATGTCTAATCTAAATTTTAATTCACAAACGATTATTGGGCAAAGCCTAATTAGAAAGTGGCAAAGCAATACCTTATTAAACTCCACTCTACGAAATTGAACATAAATCATGGTAGAATGTCAATGTTTCAGGCCCAATTACTGCATTGTGGTGTTAGTGAATGATGCAGTGGGTGGAAGCAGTAGGGCTTACAGTTATTTCTTCTAATTTCTCAAAAGAAATAAAGACAATGGATTGTACACCGATTATTGTAGTCACTGGACCATTTTGCTTTCTCAATGTTATTATGCTTGCATTTGCTGTTTTTATAGATATGTATGTGTGCGTGTGTGTAAGAGAGAGACACAGAGTATATTTTATATATAAAACCTGCCAACTCTAAACATTTTGGTAACATTTTACGAGTTTCAATATATATGCAATTTAACTTATTATGAAAGGAACACAATCAATCAGTCTTTCTTTAAGCAAATAATATTGGGGAATCACTGTTAAAGAAGGTAAACTCAGAGATGAATATATAGCAAAATTGTAATGGCTGTCAAAGCAGTCTCTGATTGGAACTCTGAGTTGGTGAATTTGATTTCTGTGATGAATAAGAATAGTTTATGTAAAATCCAGATACTAATTGATCCATAACTCCTAAAGCTACATGGTAGGTGCAGTGTCACTTCTGAAATCAAAAGGGAGTTATTGTACCCGTGAATGTGGGTCCAATAATGTGGGAAAGGTAGCAAGAATTCATGCTAATCAGAAGATTAAATAACAAAGAAAAACTATGTAATTGTGCAAAGACGAGTGGCAGGTCTGATGAGTGAATAGAATATAGAGAATGGCAACAAATAACTAAAGGATTGATTAAGAGAAAGAAAATAGGTCATGAGAGGAAGCTACCTAGAAATGTGAAAAATGGATAACAAGAGTTTCTGCATGACTTAAAAAAAGCAAAGAATAAGTCAATTGAGTAGTGGACTTCCGTCAGTGAAAATGGGATGTTAATAGTAGATAATAGGGAAATGGCAGATGAAATTAAGAAATATTTTGCTTCTGTCTTCACTGTAGCAGATTAAAAAAAAATCCCAGTAATGGCTGTAAATTGGAAGGTGAAAGACATGAAGAGAAACTTGATGAATTTACAATCACCAGGGAAGTAATACTGAGCAATACTAATAGAGGTGCAAGCTGACAAGTCTGGATGGGCTTTATGCTAAGGTGTTATTGAATAGTTTTATTATGGAGATGTCATAGATTCTTCTGCCTTCTGAAGACATGGGTGTCCGCCTGCCAGCGAGGGCAGAGAAGGCAGGTAAACCAAAGGTTACTTGGGAGAGACAGGATTGTGAAATGTATAGTGTCATAGAACTGTATAGCATGGAAACAAACTAACTTGTCCACGCCAACTGGATATCCTAAATTAATCTAATCCCCTTTGCCAGCATTTGGCCCATACCCCTCTAAACCCTTCCTATTTATATACCCATCCAGGCACCTGTTAAATGTTGTTATTGTACCAGCCTCCACCACTTCCTCTGGCAGCTCATTCCATACACACACCATCATCTGTGTGAAACAATTGCCCCTTAGGTCCCTTTTAAACCGTTCCCCTCTCACCTTAAACCTATGTCCTCTAGTTTTAGACTCCACCACCCTGGGGAAAAGACCTTAGCTATTCACCCTATCTATGCCCCTCATGACTTTATAAACTGCAGCTCAAATCCTTCAACCGTGGCAACATCCTTGTAATTTTTTCTGAACTCTCTCAAGTTTCACAACATCCTTCGTATAGCAGGGAGTCCAGGATTGAAGGCAGTATTCCAAAAGTGGCCTAAACAATGTCCTGTATAGCCTCAGCATGGCCTCCCAACTCCTATACGCAATATACTAACCAATAAAGGCAAGCATACCAAATGCCTTTTTCACTATCCTGTCTACCTGCGACTCTACTTTCAAGTAGACTATGAACCTTCACTCCAAGGCCTCTTTGTTCAACAGCTCGCCCCAGGACCTTACCATTAAGTGTATAAGTCGAGCCCTGATTTGCCTTTCCAAAATGCAGCACCTCACATTTATCTAAGTTAAACTCTATCTGCCATTCCTTGGCCCACTGGCCCGTCTGATGAAGGTCTAGTTGTACTCTGGGGTAACCTTCTTGGCTATCCATTACACCACCAATTTTGGTGTCATCTACAAACTTACTAACCATACCTCCTATATTCACATCCAAATCATTTATATAAATGACAAAAAGCAATGGACCCAGCACTGATCCTTATGGCGCACTTGTTGGTCCCAGGCCTCCAATCTGAAAAGCAACTCTCCACCACTATCCTCTGTCTTCTACCTTCAAGCCAGTTCTGTATCCAAATGTCTAGTTCTTCCTATATTCCATGTGATTTAACCTTACTAACCAGTCCACCATGAGGAACCTTGTCAAACACCTTATTGAAGTCCATACAGATCACGTCCACTGCTCTGCCTTCATTAATCCATTTCGTCACTTCTTCAAAAATCTCAATCAAATTAGTGAGACACATTTTCCCTTGCACAAAGCCATGTCGACTATCCCTAATCAGTCCTTGCTTTTCCAAATACATGTAAAATCCTGAGCCTTAGGATCCCCTCCAACAACTTGCCCACCACTAATATCAGGATCACCGGTCTACAGTTCCCTGGCTTTTCCTTACCATCTTTTTTAATTAGTGGCAACATGTTAACAATGTCCAGCCTTCCAGCACCTCACCTTTGGCTATCGATGATACAAATATCTCAGCAAGGGGATCAGCAATCACCTTCCCACAAAGTTCCAGAGTACACCTGATCAGTCCTGGGGATTTGTCCACCCTTATGCGTTTTAAGACGTCCAGTACCTCCTTCCCCTGTAATATGGACATTTTTCAAGTTATTGTTATTTATTTCCCCAAGTTGTCTAGCTTCCATATCCTTCTGTATAATAAACATAAAACACTCAATACACAAATAGACCAGTAGTAGTCTTATTGAATGGCAGAGCATATTCAAGGGCCTACTTTTGCTCATAATTCAAAACAAAATCTCAAACCAATTATTCCACAAGCATCACTTATTTTGAGAAAAGTACCAAAGCCTGTTCAGCCTTGCTTGATATTTTACCCTTTCAGTTCTGGTATAATTGGTCTCAAACATTTTTGCACCAAACATCCTTTTCATTAAATTGAAATCAGAACCAGATATAGTTATCTAAGTGTGGTTGAAAAGTAAGAAACTGAACCGTACAACTCTTTAAGTGTGGTTTAACCAAGGTTTACTGTAAGTTCAATGAACAGGCATGACTTCTCTGCCCTCTTTTTCTATCTCTTTTGAAATAAACCTCACTTTCTGGTTTGATTTTGTGGATTCAAGACCCAATCCAGAACTTGAACACAAACATCAAGGTTGCCAGTCCAATGCAGTTTTGAGGGACGTCTTTTGGATGAGATGTCAAACCAAGCACCATCTGCCCTTTCAAATAGATGGAAGGAACTCATTGCATTATTATTAATGTTGCTGTTCTTATGTTCTAATTATGGGTGTTATTTAGTATGGTTTGTGTGCGAGGGTAGCCACCTTTTATTTTAATGAGAAGAATCTTGCAGAGTAGAGTTGTAGCTTATTGCTTCTGTGGAAGGATTTACAATTTATCAGAATAGGCTTTATGTCACTACAAAGACTGATGGGAGGACATTATCTCCCACAAGATCCAACTTTACTTTCCACGGAGTTTTCATGGCATCTCTTAGTAGATGGTACTTTTTGCACCCAATCCAGTACAGGTTGTTCTGCTATAATGTGTGTTTTGTTAAGGCAAATTGGCTGTAACGCGATTGATGAATAGTAGATACTGGTTGGATAATGCGAACTGTACAGGTTTAGTGATTTCCCTACAACACAATTTTCTATGGCAATTCTCTAGAGCGCGATTTTCTACAGCACAAGGTCACACAAGAAGGCAACTATTGCATGAAAGGAGAACCACCTGTAATAACCCGTTCAAACTCACATACAATAGGCACCACTTCAACAGGGTGGTTAAAAAAGGCATTTAACATGCTTGCTTTCATTGGTTAGTCCTTTGAGTGTAGGAGTTAGGAAGTCATGTTGAGGTTGTACAGGATGTTGGTGAGGCCTCTTCTGGAGGACTGTGTCCAGTTCTGGTCACCCAGTTATAGGAAGGATATTTATAAGCTAGAGAGGGTTCAGAAGAGATTTACCAGGATGTTGCTGTATATGGAAGGTTTGAATTATAAAGAAAAGGTGGATAGACTGGGACATTTCTCACTGGAGTTTAGAAGGTTGAGAGGTGGTGTTATAAAGGTTTATAAGATCATGAGGGGCCTAGATTGAGTTAATGGTGGGTGAGAATGCGAGCTGGGGGCAGCCGGGAAGGTAAGGTTTTCCTTATAAAAACTTACCTCGTGAGACAGCGGCCTACTTGATTCGAGCGATGGGAGTGGTGAGAGCGCGAGCTGGGAATATTCAGGCATTGTCTAAATCCGAAACACTACACATGTAGTGTCTCCCACGCATCCTCCTCCTCTAACCAAAAAAAAAAGACTGTGTGGAGGGTCGGTAAGGTAAGTTTTTTTTTTCATTATTCTTTTGGCAATCTAGAGTAGAGGGAATAGAAGCTAGGGCAGTTGCATGCTCCTCTTGTAGGATGTGCAGGTAAGGATCACTACTGCTGTCCCTTCTGACTTCACCTGCGAGAAGTGCACCCAACTCCAGCTCCTCACAGACCGCGTTAGGGAACTGGAGCTGGAGCTGGATGAACTCCGGATCATTCGGGAGGTTGAGGGGGTGATAGACAGGAGTTATAAGGAGGTGGTCACACCCATGGTACAGGAAAAAGGTAGCTGGGTGACTGTCAGGAGGGGGAAAAGGGAATAGGCAGACTGTGCAGGGATCTCCTGTGGCCGTTCCCCTCAATAGTAAGTATACCACTTTGGATACTATTGGCGGGTGGTGGGGGCGGGCGGTGCGACCTACCAGGGGAAAGCCATAGTGGCCAGGTCTCTGGCACTGAGCCTGGCTCTGTGGCTCAGAAGGGAAGGGGGGAGAATACGAGAGCGATAGTGATAGGAGATTCACTGGTTAGGGGAACAGACAGGAGATTCTGTGATACCGAGCAAGATTCCCAGATGGTATGTTGCCTCCTGGGTGCCAGGGTCAGGGCCGTCTCGGATCGAGTCTACAGGATTCATAAGGGAGAGGGAGAGGAGCCAGAAGTTGTGGTACACATCGCTACCAATGACATGGCTAGGAAATGGGATGAGGACCTGAAAAGTGAATATAGGGAGTTAGGATGGAAGCTGAAAGCCAGGACGAGTAGAGTAGTAATCTCAGGATTACTATCGGTACCATGGGCTAGTGAGGCTAGAAACAGAGAGAGAGTGCAGCTGAATACATGGCTATAGAGCTGGTGTAGGAGGGAGGGCTTCAGGTTTGTGGATCATTGGTATATCTTCTGGTGAAGGTGAGACCTGTACAGGAAGGACGGGTTGCACCTGAACTGGAGGGGCACCAATATCCTGGGCGGGAGGTTTGCTACAGCTCTTTGGAAGGGTTTAAACTAGTTTGGCAGGGGGATGGGAACAGGGGCTACAGATCAGAAGATGGGGTAGCCAGTGTACAGACAGATAGAACAAGCAGAGAATCTAGGAGGAAAGATAAGCAGTTGGTAGAGCAAAATGGCAGTCACTGCGACGGGTTGAGGTGTGTCTACTTCAATGCAAGAAGTGTCAGGAATCAGGGTGATATACTTAGAGCATGGATCAGTACTTGGAACTAAGATATTGTGGCCATTACGGAGACTTTGATAACACAGGGGCAGGAATGGTTGTTGGCTGTTCTGGGGTATAGATGTTTCAAAAGAAATAGGGAGGGAGGTAAAAGAGGTGGGGGAGTGGCATTGCTAATCAGGGATGGTAGCACAGCAGCAGAAAGGGAGGTCGTGGAGGAGGGTTTCTCCACTGAGTCAGTTTGAGTGGAAGTCAGAAACAGGAAAGGAGCAGTCACTTTTTTGGGAGTTTTCTATAGACCCCCCCAATAGCAACAGAGACACTGAGGAATAGATTGAGAGATAGATTTTGGAAAGGTGCAGAAGTAATAGGGTCGTTGTTATGGGCAACTTCAACTTCCCTAATATAGGCTGGAACCTCCTAAGTGCAAATGGTTTGGATGGAGCAGATTTTGTCAGGTGTGTCCAAGAAGGATTTCTAACTCAGAGGCCGACTAGAGGGGAGGCCACATTGGATTTGGTGCTTGGCAACAAACCAGGTCAGGTGTCAGATCTCTCATTGGGAGAACATTTCAGTGATAATGATCACAACTCCCTGACCTTTACAATAGTCATGGAGAGGGATAGGAGCAGACGGTATGGGAAAGTATTTAATTGGGGGAGGGGGAATTACAATGCTATTAGGCAAGAACTATGGAGCACCAAATGGGAAGAGATGTTCTCAGGGAAATGCACAATAGAAATGTGGAGGTTGTTTCGGGAGTAGTTGCTACAGGTACTGGATAGGTTTGTCCCACTGCGGCAAGGAAAGGATGGTAAGGTGAAGGAACCTTGGATGACAAAACATGTTGAACACCTAGTCAAGAGGAAGAAGGAAGCTTACTTAAGGTTGAGGAAGCAAGGATTGGACAGGGCTCCAGAGGTCTACAAGGTGGCCAGGAAGGAACTGAAGAATGGACTTCGGAGAGCTGGAAGGGGGTATGAGAAAACCTTGGCGGGTAGGATCAAGGAAAACTCCAAGGCTTTCTATACTTATGTTAGGAACAAGAGGATGGCCAGAGTGAGGGTAGGGCCAATCAGGGATAGTGGAGGGAACTTGTGTGCAGAGTCAGAGGAGGTAGGGGAGGTCCGTAATGAATACTTTGCTTCAGTATTCACCAGTGAGAGGGACCTTGACATTTGTGACGACAGGATGAAACAAGCAGATATGCTTAACCAGGTTGACGTTAGGAAGGAGGATGTGCCAGAAATTTTGAAAAACATGAGGATAGATAAGTCCCCTGGGCCAGACAGGATATACCCAAGGTTTCTACAGGAAGTGAGGGAAGAGATTGCTGTACCTTTGGCAATGATCTTTGTGTCCTCACTGTACACTGGAGTAGTGCCAGAAGATTGGAGGGTGGCAAATATCATTCCCTTGTTCAAGAAAGGGAATAGGGATAATCCTGGAAATTATAGACCAGTCAGTCTTACTTCTGTGGTGGGCAAATTATTGGAGACGATTCTGAGAGATAGTATTTATAATTATTTGGAAAAGCACAGTTTGATTAGAAATAGTCAGCATGGCTTTGTGGGGGGCAGGTCATGCCTCACAAGCCTTGTTGAATTCTTTGAGGATGTGACAAAAGACATCGATGAAGGTAGAGCAGTGGATGTGGTGTATACGGATTTTAGCAAGGCATTCGATAAGGTTCCACGTGGTAGGCTCATTCAGAAAGTAAGGAGGCATGGCATTCAGGAAAATTTGGCTGTCTGGATACAAAACTGGCTGTTCAATAGAAGACAGAGCGTGGTAGTAGATGGAAAGTATTCAGCCTGGAGCTCGGTGACCAGTGGTGTTCTGCAGGGATCTGTTCTGGGACCTCTGCTCTTTGTGATCTTTATAAATGACTTGGATGAGGAAGTGGAAGGGTGAGTAAGTAAGTTTGCCAATGACACAAAGTTTGGTGGAGTTGTGGACAGTGTGGAGGACTGTTGTAGGTTGCAATGGGACATTGACAGGATGCAGAGCTGGGCAAAGAAGTGACAGATGGAATTCAACCCAGTAAAGTGTGAAGTGATTCATTTTGGAAGGTCGAATTTTAATGCAGAATACAGGGTTAATGGCAGGATTCTCAGCAGTATAGAGGAACAGAGGGATCTTGGAGTCCACATCCATAGATCCCTCAAAGTTGTTACACAAGTTGATAGGATTGTAAAGAAACGTATGGTGTGTTGGCTTTCATTGGCAGGGGAATTAAGTTTAAGAGCCGTGAGGTTATGCAGCAGCTCTATAAAACTCTGGTTAGACCACACTTGGAATATTGTGTTCAGTTCTGGTCACGTCATTACAGGAAACTTCAGAGAGGGTGCAGAGGAGATTTACCAGGATGCTGCCTGGACTGGAGTGCAGGTCTTATGAGGAAAGGTTGAGGGAGCTAGGGCTTTTCTCATTGGAGCGAAGAAGGATGAGAGGTGAATCGATAGAGGTGTACAAGATGATGAGAGGCATAGATAGAGTGGATAGGCAGAGACTTTTTCCCAGGGCGGAAATGACTATTATGAGGGGGCATAATTTTAAAGTGATTGGAGGAAGGTATAGGGGAGATGTCAGAGGTAGGTTCTTCACACAGAGAGTGGTAGGCGTGTGGAATGTGCTGCCAGCAGTGGTAGTGGAGTCAGATACTTTAGAGACTTTTAAGCGACTCTTAGATAGGCACATGGAGGAGTAAAATGTAGGATATGCAGGGTAGATTGATCTTTGTAAGATAATAGGTCAGCACAACATCGTGGGCTGAAGGACTGTACTGTGCTGTACTATTGTTGTCTACATGGACCTTAGTAAGGCCTTCGACAAGGTTCTGCATGGCAGACTGGTTAGTAAGGTTAGATCACATTGGATCCTAGGAGATCTAGCCAATTGGATATAAAATTGGCTAGGCAGTAGGAGACAGAGGTGGTGGTAGAGGGTTGTTGTTCAGACTAGAATCCTGTGATCAGCAGTGTGCCACAAGGATCAGTGCTGTGTCCACTGTGGTTGGTCTTTTATATAAACGATTTGGTTGAAAATATCAGAGACATGGTTAGTAAGTTTGCGCATGACACCAAAATTGGTGGTACAGTGGACAGTGAAGATGGTCATCTGAGAGTACCACAGGATCTTGATCAATTAGGCAGTTGGGCCAAGGAATGGCAGATGGAGTTTAATGCAGATAAATGCGAGGTGTTGCATTTTAGTAAGACAAATCTGGGCAGGATTTATTCAGTTAATCGAAGGGCCCTCAGGAGTGTTGTTGAACAGAGAGACTGAGGGGTTTAGGTACACAATTCCTTGAAAGTCATGTCATCGGTAGACGGGTTGGTGAAGAAGGCATTTGGCACCCTTGCCTTCATTGATCTGAGCATTGAGTACAGGAGCTGGGATGTCATGTCAGATGTACAAGAGATTGGTAAGGCCACATTTGGAGCATTGCGTACAATTCTAGTCACCCTCCTATCGGAAGGATTTTTTTTAAAATCAGAAAACTGTTATTAAACTGGAAAGCGTGCAAAAAAGATTTACAAGGATGTTACCGAGACTGGACGGTTTGAATTATACACAGACCATTGATAGATCATTGATATCCCTTGAATGTAAGCGGTAACCTAATTGAGGTTTATAACATCATGAGGGGCATAGATGAGTTGTCAAGGTCTCTTCCCCAGGGTTGGGGAGTCCAAAACTAGAGGACATAAGTTTAAGGTGACAGGGGTAAGATTTAAAAGAGATCTGAGGGGCAACTTTTTCACACAGAGGGTGATGTGTATGTGGAACAAGCTGCCAATGGAAGTGGTAGAGCAGATACAATTACAACATTTAAAAGGCATTTTGACAGGTACATGGATAGGAATGATTTAGAGGGATTTGTCTAAAGGCAGGCAAATGGAAATCGTTCACTTGAGGAAACCTGGTCGACATCAATGAATTGGGCCAAAGGGCCGTTCCTGTGCTGTATGACTCTATGATTGTATGAAGTCATTATGGAAGAACTGAATGCACTGGGCACAACAGGTCCGAACAACACACAATATGTATCATTGAAGACCCATGGACCAGATCTGGCTGCTCTCCCACCTAAATTGTTTTATTATCACTCTGACACTGATCTCAACATGTATATATGGAAGTTTACATATTCAGAAATAGCAGACGAATTTCTTGGAGAAATTACTGTCTGATCAGCTTCTTCCCAGTCGTCAATAAAGTATGTGTTATCTTGAGATTCAAATGAAAAATACTCACCAGTAATCAACTCGCTAACAATTTTTCATAATGTTATTATATGCCCTCATTATAACTGTGACCATATTTCAATAGTACTTTACTGGCTGTTAAGCATATTAAGTAATCCTGAGTTTGAAGAATTTTTTAAAATTGCAAACTTTAGGGTAAAAGTAAAGACCAAAAGAGTGGATCGAATAAAGTAGATCCATTTGAGGCAGCACAGTCAGCCTTCTTCTATGTTTTATCATTCTCACTGATGATCAGCAGCAAATGCGGAGAGAACTAGATTGTGATTGGAGGAGCAGATGAGTGGCAGCTGTCAGCAATGCAGAAGAAAGTGGGATGGGAACAGGAAGTGAGGCTGCTAGGCAGCGGTGCAAGTCCATACAACAAGGTCAACGAGTTGGGAATGGGTTCTGGGAATGAGGATGGTGCTGAGGCTGGGGATTAAGGGGAAGTGAAGCTGCAAAGTGGGAATGAAGCAGCTTCAGGGTTTGAGGGAGGAGACAGGAATTGCAAAGGGGCAGTGAGAGTCTGCAAATGGAGGAGAGGGTCAACAAAGAGGAGAAGAGCGTCTGTTGGGAGAGTGAGAGGTATGAGTAGATTTAAGTTTCTCAACAAATGAACATGAGCATGCAAACATACAAATTAGACGTAGAGGGTCCATTGTGCCTGTTGCACCATTGAATAAGATCATGGTTGGTCTGCTTGTGTTTCAAATTCCACAATTTACCTTGATAACCTTTGACTACTCTGCTTGCCAGGGACTTCCCACCTCTGCTTTAAGAATGCTCAATGACTCCACCTACACTGCCTTCTGAAGCAGAGTTCCAAAGCTACAACTGGCTGAAAAAAATATTCTCAAAAATGCATCCTTACTGGGACCTTAACTGGGAACAGGAAAACTAAGGCAATTAATTCTCTGCAAATTACTGTGGAAGTTCTAATTTAAGAGTATAGGAGTGCAGGTGCTACTATATGGGGTCAGTGGTGGGGATGTAGAGGGTGCAATTGTAGTGAACACTGTGTCAATTGTATAATTTAATCCTGAACAGCCTCATTTCAGGAAGAAATGCATTTGTGAGTTTCCATCTCAAAGTGTCTTTCATACTATGAACTACAGTGGCTGTATTAGAGATAAATGTGCAACTGTTTAGCTATGACCTCACCAGTTCATGGAAATGCACTTTGGATGATGGCTTTTTATATATAGAAGATTGCCAATTTTTTTGGAAATAGCATTTGTTAGAGATTGAGTTAGAGACTCTTAAAAATGAAGCCTTGTAATTCAAACAGTAGCCCTTGAGAAGTCATAAGAGTGCTCAAAGAATATACATAGAACCATGCCATGCATTTTATATATAATTTAAATATATATGAATTTTATGTATTACCTTCACAAAATTAAATAACAGTCATTTTATACAGCATTTAATGAATGATTATGTAAATATGTTCCTAGAGAATACTTCATATGTTAGTGGATAAAAAAACATTTATTCACTTCAGAGATGTTGATAGGATAGTCCATAAATCCTGAATGTTTCTTTTTACAACGTCTTCATGAGCAAAAATGATTTCCAAGAACCTACATCTAAATAATGATAAAATAACACATACCATTACCTACTATTCATGATTCCCTCCTTGACCAAAATGCCATGGGGCTACAATGAATAGTGAGTGCTTTTTATCATTAGTATTAGTGATAACTTTATTTCAAACATTCCACAGAAAACATTAAAATTTGAACTGGCCGACATGTGAATCCAAAGCCACAGCAATGTGGTTGACTCTTAATAATTAGGGATGGGCTATAATTGTTGGCCTAGTCAGTGACACACACAACATGTGAATGAACAAAATAAACCATAGCTTTCCATTGCACACTTCCAGGAAAGAAAATCTAATGGGAATACAATAGATGAGGTGAAAAAACAACAAGCAAGGAATTTGATATTTCTGCATGCTGGTAGAGGCCCTCCATATCATTTTCCCACTTCTCTGCAGGGAAGAGCTTGGCCTCCTAAATAGCTTCCTGCAAGTGAACAACTAATTTCCTCTAAATTGGGCAGACCAAATGCAGATTAGATAATCACTTTGAAGAACACTTTTATTCAGTCTACAAGTGCAGCCTTGACTTTTCCTCATAGATCATAGAATCCCTACAGTGTAGAAACAGGCCCTTCAGCCCAACAAGTCCACACCGACCCTCGGAGCATCCCATCTAGATCCATCCCCCTAATCTACACCTCCCTGAAACACTACAGGCAATTTAGCATGGCCAATCCACCTAGCCTGCACATCTTTGGATTGTGGGAGGAAACCGGAGCACCCAGAGGAAACCCACACAGACACAGGGAGAATATGCAAACTCCACACAGACAGTCGCCTGAGGGTGGAATCGAACCTGGGTCCCTACTGCTGTGAGGCAGCAGTGCTAACCACTGAGCCAACATGTATAATGGATTTTTTCCTTTCCTGTCTGTTTTCCTTTTAATTCTCTCACCCTTCTCTCCTCAGTGTTCTAATATTACTCAACATAAGCTGCAGGAACAGGACCTAATTTCTCGAATTGGCATTTTACAGCCTCCCAGACTCAATGTTTTCTAACTTAAGAGAATGACACACAAGGTTTCATGTTTTAAATCTTTGAACAATCAGATTAAAAGCATTATTGATGAAACAATATTTTTGTAGGTAACTTACTTCAAGCAACAGAACAAAACCACCCCCCTTTAAACAACAACTGAAGAAAAAAATACCACAGGTTACTTTATACTGTCCTTTAAGTTATTTGGTTTTCCTGCACACAGTTCAAAGTGGTCCTTAGCAGCTGATAATTTACTTCCACTCCTTCCCTTTCCCATCCCAGCAACTTTCAACTCAGGAATTGTCTTTCATAGTGATGCACTTTCCTGGCAATTCTTCTTCTAGCACATACTAGGCAAATCTCCAAGCTTCATTTCAAATCCTCACAAATCCTCCTAAATGTGGTCTTTCCAATTTGAGCACGAGCTTCCATTCAATCCCTATGCATTGAACCATAGAAACTTTTAGCATCTAGCTGTTCCCTTGCTCCTGGATGATCACAGGCTGCATGGATCTGAGGGTTTTAGAGATATATTAGAATTTTCTCAAAGCCAAGCTACATCACAATGTAAATCACATGGGCCTTTTATCCAGGTAGAAATGTTAATTATCTATTGAGTAGATTCACAACTTTCTTTCAACATGGAACTATACAAACAATTTAAAATATAATTGCTTTGAACCAAACGTTTTCAACATCTTAGGACTTTGAAGAAAAGTATAATGCCCTCTGTAAATGAGTTGCCATTGTCAAAATGTCTGAACATCTATTACCTTTTCCAGCACGGCAACCTTACGCCCCCTCCCCCTTTGATCTTTAATGGCTATGCCACTCAAGCCTGTCCTTATTTTTTTTAATCCCTACAGTGTGGAAATAAGTCCACACCGACCCTCGGAGCATCCCACCCAGACCCATTCCTCTATAACCCACCTAATCTACACAGACTAACAGATCAAACGGTCCTTTGTCTTTCATTTAGGATAAAGTGAAAATTACAAAATATAACAATCTTATGAAAACTCATAACTGTAACAATGCAGTTAGATAAATAGTTGAATGGGAAAATATTGTAAGGCTGTGGGGAAGGGGCAGGGCACCAGTTTAACTGGATAGTTCTTTCAAAAAGCTAGCTGGTAACATGGTGTCTTTACATTTACAGTGAGAAGTGTAAAAGGTTTCTTTTTTAATACCTACTTTAGTTAATAATGTAAATAAAATTATTTCTGGAATTTGGCATCCTTGCAATTCTACGTACTTAATCATGAAAACCATGATTTCTTGAGTTCAACTGCAAAGTATTTTCTTCTTTTTGGGTTGACGTGCTTAGGTTTGAATGAGTATATTAACATGCAAGTACTCTATTTTTTTCCAGTCAGTTCAAATTTAGCAAATGCAAGAAAATGATCAGTGAATATAATTTTCTAGTTAATGGTAAAAATGTTTATTCCATGACCTGACAAAATCCTGACCACACAGTCATTTAGAGTACAGAAAGAGGCCATTGAACCCATTAAGTCCAATTCATCTTCGTTTGCAGCAATTAAGTTAGTCCCACTCTCTGCATAAAGCCCTAAAAGTTGTACTCAGTATTTGATATTTTAGAATTGAACTTGAGAATGGTAGAATAGGTATGTGAATTTAAAGGCTGGCTGATATAAGCGATGAGTTAGTTCACTGGAAATTGAGTTGAGACGTTTATGATAATTCATGATCAATGTCTCAAGACTACCACAAAGTATGAAATGTTGATGTGGAGTTCTAGTTTTGAACGCAAAGAGCTAATAACTTTTTGTGGCTATCAGCCTTTCAGGTAAATGATAGACTTTTCATTTCTGATACAAAGTTTTAAAGTTTTCCTTTGTATTTTCTCTTGAAGGGTATGTACGCTTTTTACAATTGAATTGAATTAGATTTATTGCCACACGTACTCTCTTGAGTACAGTGAAAAGTCTACAAGTCACCACTTATGGTACCATCTTAGGTACAAAGACACCTCGGTACAGAATCTTAGCACAAAGCAGAAAAATAAAGAAAATAAAAGTTACAGAGTTAAACATTACAGTCCGTTTTACCAAAAGTAAAATTAAAAAAACCAGTTACGCATTCCACAAGCGCCTAGCCATGCTGGGCTCGGCACTCCTCACAACGGCTCGACCTGCCCGGTTCTGGGCTTGACCTCAACCCGTCGCCGCCGCCGCAGGCTGCCCATTCTTGCACTTGCCACCTTGCAGCCAGTTACCACTGGCTGCCTCAGGCTGCCTGCTCCCGCTCTCACTGCCAGCTGCCTTGGGATGACTGCCATCAACGCCAGGGACCTCTGTCGCTGCCACGTTGGGCAGGTCCTCCCGGCGTGAAGAACAGATCGATATAAAAGTTGTATGCATTTCACATATTTTCTAAAATATGTTTTAGCATAGACCTTTTCCAAAGTCAACCTTATTTGACATTCAAATGTCAATGTTTCACTAGGGATGAGGTTCCACAGCAGTTATGAATCTCAACAATATACACAAATTGTGTCCTGCAAGAGTGAGTCATGATAAACCTCATTCACAGAGGATCTTTGAGTAGTAATCATTTGTTACTGCACAGTTTAGCTATCAAATGTTGTAAATTGTATTCTAATCCAATATCGAGAGTTATGTCCTAGGCTGGAAACCATGAAAAAAACCTAATCTACATGCAGTGAAGAGACTGCAGCAGTAATGGAAGAAGCCTTTCAATGAGTAAACAGCAATGGCATGTAACATTTAACACAAGGTTGCACATTTCAGGAACATTTACATGGCATAGTGAAACACTTTCCACAATGCAAAAATTCCTAAAAAAAACTCTTCACACAAATGATAATTTTGCATTCTTGACATATGGGCATCTGATGAAATAACTACAAGTATTACAAATAAAGGAATGTTAAGTGTTAAACTTCAGGACGTGATAAAATGTTTCTGAATTAATGGCTACATTCAACACTTCAGCCTGACATGTGCAAATATCATTCTTATCTGCCAATGATAAAACTATTTTTCTCATTGAGGAGTAATTCAGCTGTTCTCTGTAGTACACCATATTGACTTCAGTTTATTCTACTTGTATGGCTGATAATTTGCTTTCTTATTTACCTGCTCCTGTACCTTTTATATTCAAATTAATCAATCTTGAGAAATTAGAATTTCAGGTGGTACACAAAATATCAAGAACTAATAAATCTGGAGACTGTTTGTGATCTTTGTAAATACAAGAACTTAAATGGAAACAACCATGAATGAAACATAATGAGATAAAGGGTACAAACAGATTAAAGCATATTTGGAAGCAGTACTATAAGTAGTTTCTTTATTTATAATATTGAAACCATGTTCCAGAATTAACAAGAGACATTCCTCCAGAGTAAAAAAAAGTCATAACTAGATTTTTATGAAAGGCTATGAAACATTGTAATACTATTAACATAATATACACCTGTGGCAGTGCAGTGGCTTATTGGCTAGCACTGCTGCTTCACAGCGTCAGGAACCAGCAGCCTCAATTATGAGTTTGAAAGAGAATTGCGTCATTATCTGAAGAGGAAACATATGCAGAGCCATGTGGAAAAGGCAGAGAAATGGGACCAAGTGAAATGTTCTTGTGGAAAGCTGACACAGACATGACAAGCACAACTGCCTCCTTCTGTGCTGTGAGTATTCTTCCATGTGATGTGATCCAAATCGCAACTAATTGTGAAAGGACAGTGTTGGGGCAGCCCCCAACAGATGGATTTGCAAAGGAAGCAAACAGACAATGAAGGGCATATTAAGTCTGAGTAGACTAACATTAAAATTAAGTCCCTGAAAGTTGCTGGCATGCCCCAAAATGAGCTTCTGCATTCAATAGATATGGAAAATTGAGACAATTAGTGAAAATAAAATCAAGGGTCAGAAAATTTGTGGCCTTCAAGCACATTCCTATGCAATTCTGAGTGCTTAATTTCTCATTTTTGGCAATTTTTTTTGGGTGTGTATCGTGGTGGCAGTCAATCATATCCAAGCCTGCGCTTCAGTTCATTAATTATGCAACCGGCCTCTTCAGCACCTACCTCTTGCAATCTTGAGGAATGAGTGGTGGAAGCACTTGCCACTGCAGGACTCTGTAGCTTTCACGCTGCTGGTACTATATTTAAACGCAGCTCCATAGGACTTCAGACTCTGCAAGCCAGGAGCTGCCCGCCACACTGCAGCATTGTGTGATTGTAACCAAGCAAATAACCCAGAAAGGGATATAAAGAACAAAGAACAAAGAAAATTACAGCACAGGAACAGGCCCTTTGGCCCTCCAAGTCTGCACCGATCCAGATTCTCTATCTCAACCTGTCGCCTATTTTCCAAGGATCTGTATCCCTCTGCTCCCTGCCCATTCATGTATCTGTCTAGATACATCTTAAATGACGTTAATGTGCCCGCCTCTACCACCTCTGCTGGCAACGCATTCTAGGCACCCACCACCCTCTGCGTAAAGAACTTTCCACGCATATCTCCCTTAAACTTTTCCCCTCTCACCTTGAAATCGTGACCCCTAGTAATTGAGTCCCCAACTCTGGGAAAAAGCTTCTTGCTATCCACCCTGTCTACACCTGTCATGATTTTATAGACCTCAGTCAGGTCCCCCTTCAACCTCCGTCTTTCTAATGTAAATAATCCTAATCTACTCACCCTCTCTTCATTGCTAGTGCCCTCCATACCAGGCAACATCCTGGTGAACTTCCTCTGCACCCTCTCCAAAGCATCCACATCCTTTTAGTAATGTGGCGACCAGAACTGTACGCAGTATTCCAAATGTGGTCGAACCAAAGTCCTATACAACTGCAACATGACCTGCCAACTCTTGTACTCAATACCCCGTCCGATGAATGAAAGCATGCAGTATGCCTTCTTGACCACTCTATCAACCTGCATTGCCACCTTCAGGGTACAATGGACCTGATCACCCAGATCTCTCTGTGCATCAATTTTCCCCAGGGCTTTTCTATTTACCGTATAGTTCGCTCTTAAATTGGATCTTCCAAAATGCATCACCTTGCATTTGCCTGGATTGAACTCCATCTGCCATTTCTCCGCCCAACTCTCCAATCTATCTATATTCTGTTGCATTCTCTGACAGTCCCCTTCACTATCTGCTACTCCACCAATCTTAGTGTCACCTGCAAACTTGCTAATCAGACCATCTATACCTTTCTCCAGATCATTTATGTATATCACAAACAACAGTGGTCCCAACACGGATCCCTGTGGAACACCACTGGTCACAGTTCTCCATTTTGAGAAACTCCCTTCCACTACAATTCTCTGTCTCCTGTTGCCCAGCCAGTTCTCTATCCATCTAGCCTAGTACACCCTGGACCCAATGCGACTTCACTTTCTCCATCAGCCTACCATGGGGAACCTTATCAAACGCCTTATTGAAGTCCATGTATATGACATCTGCAGCCCTTCCCTCATCTATCAACTTTGTCACTTCCTCAAAGAATTCTGTCAAATTGGTAAGACGTGACCTTCCCTGCACAAAACCATGCTGCCTATCACTAATAAGCCCATTTTCTTCCAAATATAAATAGATCCTTTACCTCAGTATCTTCTCCAGCAGCTTCCCCACCTTTGACGTGAACACCACCCTGAGGAGCTCTTGCAGAGATGTCCTAGCGTGAGCTGACTCACCTCAAACGATCAGAATCATCTTTCTATGTGCCAATGTAAAATGCTGAAATGGGGTTTGAGTTTATCCAAAAGCAGCCACAATCATGTTGCTCACTTTGTGGATGATGGCTGGAGGAGGATGGTGTCCAAGGAATGAACAAGGAAATGGCAGTGACAGTGGAACTGTATGAAGGCCTGGAAGCTGCTGCTTCCAGGTAACTGCCCCGACTTTCATGCCTGAAATTGACACTATCTGGTTTCTCGGGAAAGATGGGGAGAATTGGGGGCTGCATACAAATGAGATAAGTTTAGTTAATAATGATAGGCAAAAGCATGGAAATAATACGGCTGCTGTTCATCAGTGACATTTAGATTTGCCATTTAATTTCCAAGAAAAAAATTGAAAATTGTCTTGTCCATGTCAGAAATCTGATATTTTCATTCTTGGTTTATTTTCCCAACTTCATTACCATTCTCCATGCCACTCAATACAGTGGAAAATTCCATCTAAGGATAAGAAACTTCTGAAATTAGATTGCAGTCTTGTTTCCTAGACATTGGAATGATGACTATCTGGCCAGTGGAAATCTTTGCCCTCTCATCTTAAACCTACAACCTCTAGTTTTGGACTCCAGTCACAAGTGTTTGAAGTGCCTACAGTCCTTTGAAAATTAAAAGGAAGAGTGAAGCCACTCAAACACAGGTGTATGATGTGCTCAGACAAAATGGACTAAATTTAGTCTTCACACCATTGCATCCCTGGCAAACCCAGAAGTCATCTGGGATCTGGCATGGGTTTGTGGTGGTCAGTTGAATCTGATCATATGGTGGCAAGTTCATAAATGAGAGTGACCCAAACTGGCCTCAGATGATTTGGTGGGGAACAGCTCTGACATAGGGAAACTCGTGTCACCCGATTGTCATGCAGGAGCAGATGTCATATTTAAAGGGCAGTGAGCCCTCTGTGTAAGAGGTGGAAATCATCATGCAGGATTTTTAAGAAAGCTTCACACACCAATAACAAATCAATTAGGAGCAGAATTGAGCTCCTGGGCCCTTTGAACCTGCTCCACCATTCAGTAAGATGATGGCTGATCTGATTGTTCCACATTTCAATTTATACCCAATTACCTTTCAGCCTCTTGATTATGGAGAATATATCAACCTCTATCTTAGGAATATCTGGACTCAGAACTTCACCGCGCTTTGAAGAAAGGAGTTTCAAACATTCCCGATCCTCAGAGAAATAAGTTCTCCTGTCTTTCTTAAATTAGTGACATCTTATTTCAAATACTTACTCGAGTTCACAACAGGAAACTTCCTCTCCATATTGAACCTGTCAAATCCCTCAGGATCTTATTTGTTTCAAGCAAGTCAACTCTAACTCTTCTAAATTACAGTGGACATAACTAGCCTTCCAACTTTTCCTCATAGGACAATCTAGCCATACAGTTATTAGTCTGATAAACCTTCTCTGAAGTTTTCATTCATTTACGTCCTTCTTTAAATATGGAGACTAGCACTCTTCACAGTTCTCCAGATGTGATCTCACCAAAGTCACATATAACTGAAGCATAAACTCCTCACTTAAAATTCACCATGCAACAGTGTGTTTGTTTTCCATTTGCTGCACCTGAGTATTAAGCTAATGTGGTTCAGTTGCAGAGGGAGATTTGCAATCTCTCATCTCCATTGGAATGATGACTATCTGGCCAGCTGAAAATCTGGATCATAATACTGAAGATGGAAGGGATAGAGTTAGTAAAGCAAGGAAGAAATAAACACTATCGGAAGATAATTTAACTGTGAAGCTATTCTTTAACTCGGTTCCTGTCAATGTGATTTTGTGGCACGTCTTCATATTCCTTGGAAAGAAATAGAACAATTTAAGCATCATCCAAGGATAGCTATTTTAAACTGCTTTGGTTCATGAAGTACCAGAGTCTTTAATTCATCATTTCAAGGCATTGAGTGGAGACCTGATGCCTCAAGAAAAATAAACCTGGGTCATGAGACCTACGATAGAGGTATATCACAATGAGTTGAGGATAATCTCCTTCCTGAATCCTCCAATCAGATAATCTATATAGCACTGAAAGATTGCAGAAGGGGTCAGAAAGAGGCTAAACACAACTATTTATGAATAACTACACATGCAACCTTGTTAGATAGCTGTAAATGTCATCAGGTAACCTTAAGAAACGCAGTCTTATGGAATAGTTGTGATATATTTGTATTGAAAATAGTCCAAATAAGACTTTGGATCCGCAAATAATTTTCTTGAATCATGCTTCAAAATCTGTGCCTGGTCTTCCCTCTGAGGTCACAGAAAACCTACAGTCCAGATAAAGGTCATTCAGCCCATTGAGTCTGCACCGACCCTCCAGAGAGCATCCCACCCAGACCCGCCCTTCCACCCTATCCCCATAACCCTGGATTTACCATGGCTAATCCACCTAGCCTGCACATCCCTGAACACTATGGGGTAATTTAGCATGGCCAATCCACCTAATTTCCACATCTTTGGACTATGACAGGAAACAGGAGCACCCAGTGGAAACCTACACTGCTGGAGAAAATGTGCAAACTGCACACAGATCATTTAAAAATGAAAGAAACTCATTCCCCATTCTACTCATTGATAGAAGAAAGTCTATCAATACCAGCTAGCTGCAAATGTTAACATGATGCTACAGAATTCAACATCAATACAGTACAATCTGGACGTTGTCTATTTCTAGGTGAAGGTGATCACGTTTATTAGTTGCAATTGGCTCTAACCATTATTTGCAATTTACACTGTCTTAAATTGTGAAACCTGACTAAAGCAAATTAAGGGTCACCGGACCCAAAATGTTAACTCTGTTTTTTCCTTCACAGATGCTGCCAGACCTGCTGAGCTTTTCCAGTAACTTTGTTTTTGTTCCTGATTTACACCATCCGCAGTTCTTTCAGTTTTTATTGCAAATTAAATGGGGCTTGTGCATGTGAATCATCAAAACCACCAATGAGATCAAGGAATCTTAGGGGTTGTTGCATTTTGGATATTTGATTCCTAATATAACAATATTGAGAAAGAATTTGCTGACAAAATAATACCAATTTTAAAATTGCACTGCTGCTTCACAACACCGGGGACCTCGGTTCAATTCCACCCTCAGGTGACTGTGTGGAGTTTACACATTCTCCCTGTGTCTGCGCAGATTTCTTCTGGGTGCTCTGGTTTCCTCTCACAGTCCAAGGATATGTGGGTTAGGTGGATTGGTTATGGGAAATAATAACTGAAAGAAGTGTGGATGCTGGAAATCAAAAACAAAAATTGCTGAAAAATCTCAACAGGTTTGGCAGCATTGAATTTCTCTTCACAGATGCTGTCAAATCTGCTGAACTTTTCCAGCAAATTCTGTTTTTTTAGCCATGGGAAATGCAGAGTTACAGGGATAGTGTAGGGGGTTGGGTCTGGGTGGGATGCTCATCAGAGGGTCGGTGTTGACTCAATAGGCCAAATGGCCTGATTCCACACTGTAGGGATTCTATGATTCTTCTACAATTCCTTTGAGAATGCTGATGCAAAGGATTCATTAAAGGCCTCACCCACTTCCTCTAGTTCTGTGCATAAATTCCCATCTTTGTCCTTGAGTGGACCTACCCTTTCCCTAGCTAACCTCTTGCTCCTTATATACGTATAAAATGCCTTAGGATTTTCCTAAATCCTGTTTGCCAAAGATATTTTATGGTCCTTTTTAGCCCTCCTAATTCCTTGTTTCAGTTCTTTCCTGCTATCTTTGAATTCGTCGAGGGCTCTATCTGTTTTCACTTTCCTAAACCTTATGTATGCCTCCTTTTTCTTTTTGACACAGCTCTCAATTTCTTTTATTATCCAAGATTTCTGAATCTTGCCATCCTTATCCTTCATTTCACAGGAACATGCTGGTCCTGAACTCTAATCAACTGGCCTTTTAAAAGGTTCCTACATGCCACATTTGTATTTACCCTCAAACAGCTGTCCCCACTCTACAATCCCCAGTTCCTGCCCAATACTGCGGCAGTGAGCCTTCCACTAGTTTAGTACTTTCACCTGAGTACTTCTCTTATCCTGATCCTTAAGTAACTTAAAATGTAGAGAATTATGGTCACTTTTCTCAGAATGCTCTGCCATTGAAACTTTGATCACCTGGCCTAGCTCATTCTCGAATACTAAATTTAGCATGGCTTAACTGGATGTACTGTTTCAAGAAGCAATCATGGATACATCTAACAGACTCCTCCCCATTCAAGCCCCTGGCACTAAGCGAGTCCCACCCAACATATGGGAAGTTAAAGTAACACACTGCAACAATCCTGTTGTTTTCATATTTTTCCATAAACTGTCGCCATATTTGTTCCTCTTTCATCCATCAGCTGTTGGGAAGCCTGCAGCACAATCACAAAGTGATTGCACCCTTTCTATTCCTGAACTCTACCCATATAGCCTTTTTGGATGAATGCTCAAAGGTTTCTTCCCTCTGTACAATTGTAATATTCTCCCTTGTCAGCAATGCAACTCCCCCACCTCTTTTACATTTCTTGCTAAATCTCCTTAAATATCTAAATCACAAAACTTTAAGCTGGTAGTCTTGCCTCTCTTTCAACCAATCTCTGTAATTCATCGGACGGGGTATTGAGTACACGAGTTGGCAGGTCATGTTACAGTTGTATAGGACTTTGGTTTGACCACATTTGGAATACTGTGTACAGTTCTGGTCGCCACATTACCAAAAGGATGTGGATGCTTTGGAGAGGGTGCAGAGGAGGTTCACCAGGATGTTGCCTGGTATGGAGGGCGCTAGCTATGAAGAGAGGTTGAGTAGATTAGGATTATTTGCATTAGAGAGACGGAGGTTGAGGGGGGGACCTGATTGAGGTCTACAAAATCATGAGAGGTATAGACAGGGTGGATAGCAAGAAGCTGTTTCCCAGAGTAGGGGACTCAATTACTAGGGGTCACAATTTCAAGGTGAGAGGGGAAAAGTTTAAGGGAGATATACATGGAAAGTTCTTTACACAGAGGGTGGTGGGTGCTGGAAAGCGTTGCCGGCGGAGGTGGTAGAGGCGGGCACAATAGCATCATTTAAGATGTATCTAGACAGATACATGAATGGGCAGGGAACAGAGGGATACAGATCCTTGGAAAATAGGCAACAGGTTTAGATAGAGGATCTGGATCGGCGCAGACTTGGAGGGCCGAAGGGCCTGTTCCTGTGCTGTAATTTTCTTTGTTCTTTGTTCTTAATAGCAACAGCATCATAGTTATATGTGTCAATCCAAGCTCAATGTTCATTTGCCTTAGTTTTCATCTCTTTGCATTGAAAGAAATCCACTTCAGACTGCCAGTCCCGTGTTCAGTAATCTCTCCCAGTCTGTTCTTCCTCTTCATCTTACTGGCTTTGGTCACTGACTCCTCCTCAGCCATTTTACTTGCTGACCTGCTGCTCAGTTTCATGCCCCACTGACACACTAGTTTAAACCCTGCCAAGTGGCACTAGCAAACCTCTGTACCAGAATTTTGGTGCCCCTCCAGTTTAGGTCCTACCTGCCAATGTTATGGGTGCAATGACCTTTCAGAATTGACTTTGGCTAGGAAAAGTTTGGTACATATGAAGATGGGGTGGGGAGAGGGTGATGTAGGAATGAACGATAGGTGGAGATCAAGCTCCGAGAGAGAGAGTGCAAGTGAACGAGAGACAACACGGCACGGTGGCTCAGTGGTTAGTATTGCTGCCTCACAGCACCAGGGGCCTGGGTTCGATTCCACTCTTGGGTGACTGTCTGTGTGGAGTTTGCACATTCTCCCTGTGTCTGTGTGGGTTTCCTCCAGGTCCTCTGGTTTCCTCCCACAGTCCAAAGATGTGATACTAGGTGGATTGGCCATGCTAAACTGCCTGTAGTGTTCAGTGATGTGTAGCTTAGGTGGGTTATAGGTGGATGGGCCTGGGTGGGATGCTGTCTGTGGACTTGTTGGGCCGAAGGGCCTGTTTCCACACTGTAGGGATTCTATGATTAAAAAAACAACAGTTGGGTAAGCAAAGGAATGGGTAAAGTTCAGCCTGGGAGAATCAATAGCTGCTAATAGGAATTGGTAGCAGCTCATATGTTTCCATGCTGTACATATCTATGGCTCTATGACACTATGACAAGGTCTGGTTTGTGGGGGTGGGGATAAGGACATTCGAGAAAATGCTCAGGTCCTAAAATTTTCGAACTTAACATTGAGGCCTGAAGGCTGCAGGGTCCCCAAGCTTGAGCTGAGCCTCACAAAAGCACTGCAGTAAGCCTGAGAGAGAGAGATTGGTCAGAGAACATGGTGGTGTGCTGAAGTGGCAGGCAATAGCAAGCTCAGGGTTATTTTTGTAGACAGAACATCGGTGTTCTGCAAAGTAATCACCCAGACTGCATTTCATCTCCCCAAGGTACAACAGACAACATTGTAAGCTGCGAATACAGTACTCTGGATTGAGTGAACTGCAGGTAAATCACTGCTTCATTTGGAAGGGGTGTCTGGGGCTTTGGATAACGATAAAGAAAGAAGTAAATGGGCAGGTGTTGCACCTTCTGTGATTGCATGGGAAGGTCCCAAGGGTTGTTGGGTTCATGGAGGGGTATTAGGAATGATAGAGGAGTAGGTCAAGGTGCCCCAAAGGGAACAGTCCCTGCAGAGGGCTGACAAAGGAGGGGAACACATCATAAAGCAATAGTTTAACACAAAACATTCTACAGAGTGTGGTGGCTACTCAGGGCACAATAACCCATCTGACCAGAGATCTGTCTCCTCTGGTATAGGACAATGGTACTGTTTGACCCACTACTGAAAGGATCCATTTTTCCCAGATGTATAATTCTAGACCAACATGGTCTTTTCTCTTTGGAATACCCTTGACCTTGAGGTTCCTGCCATTCTGGCCATTTGTCCTTCTTGATTTCACTCAATGACCTTTCTGGTCTCTTCTGCTCTTCTGGCCACAGTAAGTCAAACACCATTCTCAACTGGCTGTTGAGCATTAAGGATGCTGGTGAATACTGGGTCATCATGTGCGGCGTGTTCCTATACATGCTGAGGACCATGTTTGACTTGTTGATTTATCATGTTAGCGAACCCTCCTGTTGTGAAGCCTTTAAAGCCTGTTTCAAGGTTTTGAACAAATCTCTCCAAATGGCCAATGTCACAGGGTGATATGGGGCCAATCTAACATGTCTGACCCTGTAACATTCCAGTACTCCTCGAATTCTTGTGCCACAAATTGTGAACTATTGTTATTCATGACTGATTCGGGATTCCTGAAACTGGCAAATATTTCATCCAGTTAGTCTGTTGTTGCTTCGACCATCATCAACTTCATGACCGCTATCTCAGGCCACTTGGAGTGGCATCTACGATGACTAGAAGCACCAGTCCCTCAACCAGTCCTGCAAGATCAATGTGAATTCATTGCCACAATGTCTGAGGCCATTTCCGTGGATGAAGGGGTGATAACAGCGGCATCTTTCTTACTAATCAGCAGGAGATTTTCAGAGAATCCCTACAGTGTGGAAACAGACCATTCGGCCCAACAAATCCATACTAAAGAGCATCCCACCCAGACTCACTTTCCTTACCCCATTCCTGTAACTCTGCATTTCCCATGGCCAATCCATCTAACCTGCACACCTTTGGACTCTGGGAGGAAACCCGCACAGACATGGGGAGAATGTGCAAACTCCACACAGACAGTCATCAGGAGCTGGATTTGAACTTGGGTTCCTGGCACTGTGAGGCAGCAATGTCAACTGCTGAGCCACTGTGCTGATCCCGCTTTTTCCTCAACCTGGAAGTCCACATTCAGCAATCGAAAATAATACCTGGCGATCTCCTTCATTTGCACCACTCCAAGGTGCCCGTGCTGCACAGGTTCCAGCACCTTATGTCTTAATGGGGGAGGAATAATGATTCTCATTCACCAGATTAAACACCTGTCTGATATGGACAAATTCCACCAACTAGATAGGTAAAGCACATAATTCTGGGTGGTTCCCATGGCTGGTCCTCCCTCTCAGGATGAAACCATCACTTGGCTCAAAACTGGATCATTCAGAGTAGCGTTCTGCACTTGATTCAGTGACACCACACTTTGTCATCCTGGGAAATGTACATAATTTTCAGGTTCCAGCTGGGAACATCTTTATTCTCCAGTAGTGGTAGCCTTGACAGATCATACGATTTACCATGCTTCTCTGCCTGTTGGTATTTGTTCTCATTTGAGTAGTCTGACCGAGCCAGTGCCCATCTTTGCGGGTGTGTTGCCAACATTGACGGTATCAACATACATGGGAGATTAGAGGTCTGTGATCAGTTAGTAGTACAAAGTGCCTGCAGCAAAGGAAACTGGTGAACTTCTTAACGTCAAACATGATACTCAATCCTTTTTTTTGACTTGCTCATAATTCTACTCCCTCTTTGTTAGTGCACTCAATGCAAATGCGATGGGCTTTACATCTTCATTTTGGTAAGATGTGTGACAGTACAGCACAAACCGCATAAGGTGAGGTATTACATGCTAACTGTAGTGGCAACTTCAGGTAGAAGTGCATTAACATTTCCAACCTTTTTAAGGCTTGCTTCACCTCTTGTTAAACCACCTTTCATTCCTGGGTCCATTTTCACAGCTGCCCCTTTCCCAGCAACCAATGCAGGGCTGTTGGCATGGTTGCCAGATCAGACATGAACTTGCCGTAGTAATTTACAAGTCCCAAGAATGATCTCAGTTGGGACACCTTCTCCTGTCTAGTGGCCTTCATGTTTGCCTCCATCTTCTTGGGTGCCTTTTGTAGAACATTGCCATCTATTTTGTGGCCAAAGTACTCTATGGAGTCTTTAAAAAAAACTTACATTTCTCTCTTCTTACTTGTAGGCCAAGCTCCTGAAATCTTTTTAGGGTTCCTTCTAAATTTTTCAAATGCCCCTCTTCAGAGGATCTAGTAATCAAAATATTGTCCAGATGACATTGGACTCCTGGCAACCCACTTAATACATGAGCCATTGCCCTCTGGAATAGAGCAGGCACTGATATAATGCCAAAAGGAAATTGCTTGTAGCATAAATGTCCCCTGTGTGTCACTATTGTCAGTGGCAGCTGAGACTCCTTCATGATGCCCATTTGCCGAAAGGCCTGCGACAGATTTGTTTTGGAAAATTTCCTTCCCCCTGCTAGTCCACTGAATAGGTTTTCTATGAATGGAAGTAGGAATTAAACTGCACTCAGGTCTGGGTTGACTGTAAGACTGGAAGGATGGAAGTGGCCCGTTACATGGTGGTTACTGGTTCCAATGCTCCCAGATTCACCAGCCGTTCCAGTTCCACCTCCACTTTAGGCCAGATGGCGTATGGTACCACACACACCTTCAGAATCCTAGGACAAGCCCCTAGTTCAAAGTCAAGACCTAGACAAGTTCAAACTTCTTTCATTTCCTCCAGGGTTCCTTTGATGAGATCTTTATACTTGGCCAGGATCTCTTGCAAACTCATGTTTGAGTCCACCTATTAACCACATCCCATTTCAACCTTAAGTTTTTGTAACCAGGAGAGTCGAATAATGCAGGTTATTCATCTTTTACTACATAAAGTGGGAATTCTATGCACTGGTGTCTTAACTGTACTTTCATTAGTACACAGCCATTCAATGGCACCATTTGTTCTGTGTATGTCCGTAGTATAATCTTGGCTGGCTTCAATGGTAGTCCCCTCAACTTCTCCCTGCAGACTGATTCAGGAATCAGGAACACTGCTGTTCCCATATCCACTTCCATTTTTACTATCTTCCCCTCTACATTGGGAAGAACCCAGTACTTCAGTGATCAGTTTCACCCTGTACTTCCAGCTCTGCTGACTCTGGACCTTCTGCTTCTTCTGCAGACCCAGCTGTCTGCTTCCTGGTTGGCAGCATGTACCTTATTCGTTGTCCTCAGGATCATTTCTTTCTGAGTCCCCTTCTCTTGTTTGGATTGTATCCGGCAATTTTGGGTAGTATGACCCATGTGCTTATACCTGCGGCACTGGGCTTCTCAAGGCCAACAAATTCAGTCCTTGTGGCCACTCTTCACTCATTGACTGTATTCTACAGTTGGTGCCACACTTTGTCGTGTTTCCAGTACTTGACAAACCTGGGCATCATGAGACAACAGAGTTGCTTCTCTGGTGGTCAACTACATCGAGGTAGCAAATTAGAAAGCTGCCCTGAAATGCAGGTCTCTTCTTGTTGTAACTTCTGTTGGATGGCTTCATGTCAAAAGCCACAAACCAAATGGTCCTGCAAGGCATCTTGGAGGAACCCTCTGAATGCACAATGCTCCACTAACCTATTTAAGGTAGCCACAAACTGGGCAATAGATCCTCCTTCATGCTGTACCCGTTTACTAAAACAGAAATCTTTCATAATTATCAGCAGCTTGGGTGCGAAAAAGTTTTCTAACACTTTGCATAGCTCTTGAAATGTTTTCTCTGGTTATATCAGACTACATTGAATCGTGAAGGCCTTACTCCCAATGGTACATAAAAATACCAGTACCCTCAATGCCCTCAGCCCCTTTATACATAAAATGTTTTAATTTGTTCTTAGATGTGAACAAAGTACAATTTTCTGACTCTTCATCAAAAGGTCCCACTGCCCCAAATTGGCACATCATTTTGTTATCCCGCCGGTGGGAATTTTTTCTGCCACTGGAGTCTAGTAGCTGTTTGCAGCCTGAGTCCCCTCAGTGAATGGTCCTGTATCGACCACTCCCTCAACTAGGTATGCTGGCATTGCCCGCAGCCTAAGTCCCCTCGCGACTGTTCTCCAAGACAATTTGATAGCTCTCGGGTACATACTCCCCCTTCAGCTATTGGCCTGATTGCCGCCTCAGTCCGGTCCCTGGTGAGTATCTTCTTTCTGGCACCAACCAAGGCCTGAGACTCCTCGCGACTACTTCCCTCAATGTTACTCCTTATGCCATTTTCATAGTTTGGATGTTGTCTTCTCCGGATAAAAGAAAAATGGCATTTGCACACAGTTCATGGGACAAATCTTATCCTTGTCACCAGTTGTTATGTTGGTGATTCCTTTAGAACCAGAAATTATACACAAGTTAGACAAATGGTAAATGTGAACAGGAACACTTTATTAACAATGCACACACCTCAACAGCTGGTCCTAGACTGGACCCAAGCTCCGGCTTTCCAGGTTACCTGACCAGCTCTCTTAAAGGGTCAGCACCCCCAACGACATACAGAACACCACCACATGTGACAACAACAATGTAAAATGCTAAATAATCCAATAGTACATTACCTTGTTACAGGTATGGTTCCACAACTCCACACTGGAGATGATAAAACTAGCCAACCTTCCACCAACAATGCACTTATTGGAGCAAAAGAGGTCACTTCTCAAAGATATGTGACAGTCTGAAGAACATGCCAAACAACAAATCAAATTGTTCCCAACCCAACATGATATTCATGTCTTCTAACAGAAACAACACATCAATATTGCAAGGAAACTTCCTTTTTTATGTGAAGAACAACATAGGGATAGATTATTTAATTTCTTCCTGGAGAAGTAGCTATGGAATCTGATGCTAACAATGGAGCTGAAGAAGTATAACCACCTTGTAATTCTCATATAGTCCTGCAATATCATCAATGCATGTTCCTTTAGCCAGACAGACTTAATCTCTGATCTAATGGAAACCAGCATAAAACAAGTAAGAATACCAAATTTTCTTTTCTGTGCCTGGACACAGACTTTCTTGATCTACCTGCAAAAACAGATGAATCAAAAAACGATTCAACTTCCACCATCTGCTGTAGCAGGATTCAAATCAGGGTCCCCAGAACATTATCTTGGTTTCTGGATTAACAGTCCAGAGACAATACTGCTAGGCCATCACCTCCCCCTTAAGTGGTGTATTTTTGTCAGTAAAGGATAAATTGTCAGTACTGGAGATCAAGACATCAAATTAGTCTGGGTAGAAACAAGAAACGGTAAAGAAATCCCTGGTGGTAGTAATCTAAACATTCCCCAAACAGTAGTCCCACAGCTGGGGGGAGTATACTCTAGGAAATAATGGGGCTTTCTCTTTTTAAAAAAAAAGGTACATGCACATAGACTGGATTAATCAAAATAGCAACAGCAGCCTCAAGAGAGAGTTCATTAAATGTAGAGATTGTTTCATGGAGCAATATAGTCAAAGACTTGAGAGAGGTAAAATAAATCAGGAAAGAAATGTGGTGTAAGTTGTTGTAAAAAGAAGCTGTCTAATTAACTTATTTAAGAATGCATAAAACCATTAATGTTGATGATAAAGGAAAAGATTAGGAGGATGTAGTGTAAGGGCTTCGGAACCCTGTAGCAATCATCTTAAAGAGCTGCAGAGCACAGACCATAAATAGCACAATTTGGGCAACCGATTTATTTCTCCAGCAATAAATACTGGCTGTAATGGCTTAATTAATTTCTTTCAGGACTAGTTCTGTAGATGTAAATCTGCATCACAATTGTTTTTGTACCACAAGTTGTGCTGATTTTAGCTCTAACAAACTATATGGAACAAGATGGCACGACTTTTCAAGTCATCAACAAGTAAAATAACTTCATGACAATATATTCCTGAAGAGTGAATGAGTATTACCCTTTTTGAAACAAGTCCTGTGATTCAACACAGACAACAAGGTGCAGGGCTGGATGAACACAGCAGGCCAAGCAGCATCATAGGAGCAGAAAGGCTGACATTTCGGGCCTAGACCCTTCACTACCTGTGATTCAACATCCTTCTTACAGCATTCTTTGAGACACGGTAATTTCCAATAGTAGCTTTCAATACAGAACAGCTTCCCCTTTCCATCACTCACAACAGCATGATCGTGTAGCCCTTGTCCTCACTCTTCATCCCACCCGCCACTGCATTCAAAGGATCATTCTCTGCCATTTCAGACAACTCCAGCAGAATTCCACCAACAAACAAATCTTCCCCTCACTTCCCTTTTAGAGGGATTTTAGAGGGATTGTTCTCTCCAGGACATCCCACTCCGTTCCTTGACCACCAACACCACTCCCCTCTCCCATGGCACCTTCCCATGTAACCGCAGAAGATGCAACACTTGCCCCTTCACCTCCGCCCTGCTCACCGTCCAAGGGCCTAAACAGTTTTTCCAAGTGAAGAGGCATTTCACGTGTACTCCTCCAATCTGGTCTATTGCATTAACTGCACCCAATGTGGCCTACTTTACACTGTAGAAATCAAATGCAGACTGGGTGACCACTTTGCAGAATACCTCTTGTCCATGTGCAAGCATGATCCTGACCTTCCTGTAGCTGGTCATTTTAATACAGCATCCTTCTTGCATGCCCACTGGTCTGTCCTTGTCATGTTGCAATGTTTCAGCAAATCACAGCAAAAACTGGAGGAGCAACATCTCTTTTGCAGACTCAGAATTTTACAACATTCTGGGCTCAATGTTAATTCAACACCTTCAGATTGTGAATCATTCCCATTCCTTCCTTTTTTTAGCTTTACTTGTTACATTCTCTGTCACCATGTCCTCTCTCCCCTCCCCCCAGTGTCTGTTCTTTCCAGTCCAGCAGTTAGAAATATCATTGTTCTGCCACTCTCACATTCCAATTACTTAATCTGAACTATCAACATCTTTTCTCCCCTCCTAGCACATTCCCTCTATGATTGCATAAATGCTGCCACCTCCACACTTCATTGAGCAGTATTGTGGTGACCATGCTGCAGCACTAAAATATACTACTGTGGACAGAGGGAAGCCGTTTCAAAACCCCACTTTGTCGACTTGATCATTCCAGCTGTACTGCCTCGACCCTATCTCAGCAAGATAGAATAGATAGAGTGACAGGGAGAAAGTCTTGTATATCCCACTTCAGGACAGCCCAAAGTACTTGCGGTCAGTGGTTTCATTTAAAGTGGGACCTCTGCTGTACGGCAAGGAACGTGGCTGCTGAATACAGTCAGAAAGGATCTAAAAGTAACAATTCCAAAATAACCTGAATTTTTTGTTTTAGGTGTTGAATGCAGATGAATAGATAGATTCACAGAATCCCTGCAGTGTGGAAACAGGCCCTTTGGCCCAACAAGTCCACACCAACCCTCAGAACATCCCACCCAGACCCATTCCTGGACACAATGGGCAATTTAGCATGGCCAATCCACCTACCCTGCACATCTTTGGACTGTGGGAGGAAGCCAGAGCACCTGAAGGAAACCCACACAGACACGGGGAGAATGTGCAAACTCCACACAGACAGTTGCCTAAGGGTGGAATCGAACTGGGGTTCCTGGCGCTGTGAGGCAGCAGTGCTAACCTCTGAGCCACCGTGCCGCCCAATATTGGCCAAGACCACGGTGTAAACTCTTTTGCTCAATTGGAATGGAGCTATGTAATCTTTTACGTCCATCTCAGAGGTTAGACCCAGTTTTTATTCGAATTGATGACAGCCGTCTAGAACACAGAACAGTATAGCACAGGAACATGCCCTTCAGCACATCATATCTGTGCCAACCACTATGTCATTCTAAACTAATCCATCTGCCTGCACATGATCCATATCTCGTTAATCTCTGCCTGTTCATGTGTCTGTCTAAGCGCCTCTTATATATTACTGTCGTCTCTGCTTCTACCACCTAAGGGGAGGCAATGGCCTAATGGTATTATCACTGGACTGTTAATCCAGAGACCCAAATAATATTCTGGGGAAACAAGGTGTAGAGCTGGATGAACACAGCAGGCCAAGCAGCATCACAGGAGCAGAAAGGCTGACGTTTCGGGCCTAGACCCTTCATCAGAAAA
>NC_063336.1:73004887-73055925 GCF_021869965.1 Rhincodon typus | reverse complement strand
TTTTCTGATGAAGGGTCTAGGCCCGAAACGTCAGCCTTTCTGCTCCTGTGATGCTGCTTGGCCTGCTGTGTTCATCCAGCTCTAGACCTTGTTATCTCAAATTCTCCAGCATCTGCAATTTCTACTATCTCTAATATTCTGGGGAACCAGGTTTGAATCCTGCAGGTAGCAAAATTTAAATTCAATACAAAAAGTAATTCTGGAATTAACAGTCTAATGATGACCATGAAACCATTGTTGATTGTTGGAAAAACCCATCTGGTTCATTAATGTTCTTTAGGGAAGGAAACTGCCATCCGTAGCTGGTATGGCCTACATGTGACTCCAGACCCACAGCAATGTGGTTGACTCTTAAATGTCCTCTGGGCAATTAGGGACAGGCAATAAATGCTGGCCTGGCCAGCGAGTCCCTCATCTCATGAATGAATTAAAAAACTCCCCTTAAAGAGCATTCCAGGCACCTACCCACCTGTGTAAAAAAAAACTTTGCTTCCACATCTCCTTTAAATTTTTCCCCTCTCATCTTAAACCTATGCCCCCTAGTATTTGACATTTCCACCCTGGGAAAAGACTCCAACTATCAACCCTATTCATGACTCTCAAAATTACACATCAGGTTGCCTCCTTAGTGTCTGACGCTCTAGTTAAAATATACCAAGCCTGTCTACCCTCTCTTCACAGCTAATACATTCCAATCCAGACAACATCCTGGTAAACCTCTTTTACATCCTGTCCAAGGCCTCCACATCCTTCCTATTGTGTGGTGACATACACTGCACACAATACTCCAAATGTGGCCCAAGCAAAGTTTTATACAGCTGCAACAGACTTGCCAACTTTTATACTGAATGTCCTGGCTGATGAATGCAAAAATACTGCAAGCCCTGTCCACAACCTCATCCACACACTGCCAACCCCAGGGAGCAATGGACCTGCACTCTAAGAACCCGCTGTATATCAACGTTGCAAAGGGTCCTGCCATTTACTGTATACTTTTTTCTTGCATTTGATCTCACAAAATACAGTACCCCACACCTCTCTGGATCAAACTCTATCCACTCCACCCAACCCTCAACCAGTCTATATTCTGCTGTATTCTATGATATGATAACCCTTCTCACTACCAACAATGCCACCAATCCTCCTTTGCACGCAAACCCACAATCAGATCACTTAGATTTTAATCCAAATCAACAGAAACAACAGCAATCCCAGCACTGATCTGGAACACCACTAAAGAACATCACTGGTCACAGACCTTATTCAGAAAAACAACCTTCCACAAGCCCTTCCATGCACCATGATCAAGCCAATCTTGCAGCCAAATTGCCAACTCACCATGGATATCATGTGGCTTAATCCTCTGGACCAGCCTACTATGAGGGACCCTGCCAAATGCTTCAATAATGTCCATGCACACAATGCTGGCAAATGGGCCTAGATTAATTTAGGATATTTGTTCGGCATGGATGAGTTGGACTAAAGGGTCTGTGTTTCCATGCTGTACAGCTGTAAAACTCTGTGACTCTATATCCTCATGTATCACCTTTGGCAGTTCCTCAAAATATTCAATCAAGTTTGACCTCCCCTGCATCTGACGAAAGAGTGTACAAGGGGTTACTGTCACAAACCTGGAGGCTGGTGCAAGGAAACAGAAAACAAGCTGCCTCCTCATCTGATCTCTCTGAGGTTAAGAACGTGTATAAAATACAAGGAGTGAGGCAATAAGGCAACTAGTTGGCACAGCGGCTCAGTGGTTAGCATTGCTGCCTCACAGCATCAGGATCCTGGATTCGATTTCACCCTTGGGCAACTGTCTGTGTGGAGTTTGCATGTTCTCCCCGCATCTGAGTGGGTTTCCTCTGGGGGCTCCAGTTTTCTCCCGCAGTCCAAACATGTGTCGATTAGGTGGATTGACCGTGCTAAATTGCCCATAGTGTACAAGGATGTGCAGACTAGGTGGGTTAGCCATGGTAAATTTGGGGTGATAAGGTGAAGGGGTGCGTCTGAGTGGGATGGTCTTCGGAGGGTTGGTGTCAATGGCCTACTTCCACACTGTAAGAATTCTACGATCTGCTTTTCTCCAAATTGTAGAATTAAGGAAAGAAGTAGGAGTGGGTTGGAGGTTTAGAATAGTTGGAACCCAAGCAATTTGATTGGAAACTGATTAAATCACATCATTTCATGCTGTATCCCATTCCACCGCCCATTGTCTGCAATGAAAATGGATGTATGAATGGTCACCAATCCTACTTGACAAGGCTAGGTTAAAATGAGCCTCATTTTTTATTTCTAAGTTTTAAACATAATTTATCTGTAATGTTTCTTTTTCAAGCAAGATTAAAAACCCAAAGTAGATTGAGAAGTGCAAACAAAAATATGAGAATGTAGATGCTTGTAGAAGCAGAATTTATATACTATACAAATCCAACATAACATCTGGGTACCAATTTTGAATAATAATACCCTGCAAACTAAAAAGTTACAAAATAAGGCATTGTTTTGAAGCATCAAACACAATTTCTATGTAATGAATGAGGAAAAAAAAGCTTTATAACTGTCATGGAGGAGTTAAAACTCTCTTATAGAACTGAAATGCCATGTGTAGCTAAATCTCAAATTCCTAAGTTGGATAAAGCTGTGAAATATAACCACTTCTTATGGACAACCACTCAAATGTTATTTTCAGTACTGGTAACAATAGCTCCTAACTGATCTCGTCAAGTTATTTCACAATTGTGTCATTTACATGGCCAGAATCTGCATTTAATAAGAGGTGATTCAATTCAGCGAAAAAAGAACAAAAATACAGAGGCGAAAGAGCTGGTGTAGGAGGAAAGGATTCAGATATCTGGATCACTGGGATCTCTTCCAGGGCAGTTGAGACCTGTGCAAAAAGGGCAGTGTATGCCAAACTGGTGGGGCATCAATATCCTTGCAGGGAGATTTACGAGTACTAATCATGAGGGCTTAAACTAATATGGCAAGGGAGTGGGAACTGGAGCAGCAGGTCAGCATGTGACGAGAAGGTAGACGTTAATACAATGAACAAGCAGGGCCAGTTTAATGAAAAGGGTGGACTGTAAAAAGTGCATTGAGTAAGACAACAGTGAGAAATAATAAAAAGATGCTGAAGGACAGGAGAAAGTGTACAGCCAAAATTAGAGTTCTTTATACAAAAGGAGTCATAGAGGCATACAGTATGGAAACAAACCCTTCGGTCTGACTCATCCATGCCGACCAGGTTTCCCAAACTAAACTAGTCCCATTTGCCTGCGTTTAGCTCATATCCCTCCAAACCTTTCCTATTCATGCACCTGTCCACACATCTTTTAAATGCTGTAACTGTCCCTGCATCCACCACATCCTATGGTAATTTATTCCATATACAAACTTCTGTGTGAAAAGTTGTCCCTCAGGTTACAGCAGAGGGCTGTGAGGATGCTGATTGGCAGTTGGAGCGAAGATTTGCATTGGCGCAGTCATCACTACCAAACAGGTTTGTGGAGGGATAGTAGGAACTGCAGATGCTGGAGAATCTGAGATAACAAGGCTTAGAGCTGGATGAACAGAGCAGGCCAAGCAGTGTCAGAGGAGCAGGAAAGCTGGCGTTTCAGGCCTAGACCCTTCTTCAGAAATGAAGCTTTCCTGCTCCTCTGATGCTGCTTGGCCTGCTGTGTTCATCCAGCTGTAAGCCTTGTTATATCAGAGGTTTGTGGAGGGAGTGTTGTCAAGGGACTGTTAAATTCCAAACACTACTTCAGTGTCTCCCTCCTGCTCCTCCAGCTAAGAAAAAAATGTTATGGTCCTCACTGTAGCAAGGAAAAGTGAGTGGTCTTGTCCTGTTGCAGGTGATTACAAGGGAGAGAGCTGATTTGGGAATAGTGGGTAAGGCAGGTATGTCCTTACAACTTCTATCACTTATAGTACGTTTTTGGCTTGTAATCTGTAAGGGTAGGACATGGACCAGGAAAGAAGGGCCACAAATAAGTAGATTTGATTTAATCTATTATAAAGTGCTCTCTATGGTTTCATTTAAAGAAGTAAATCATGGCAGGAGAGCTCAAATTCTTGGCTTGCTCTTCTTGCTCCATGTGGTAGACCAGGGATAGTTCCAGCCTCCCGGGTCAGCATGTGTGCAGAAAGTGTCTCCTGGAAGCTGTGTTTCAGTGCTGGAGCGGCAGCTGAGGACTCTGTGGAGCATCCGCGAGGCAGAGAGTATCCTGAATAGCAGTTACAGAGAGGTGGTCACACTGCAGGCTCAGACTCTGCAGGCAGGAATGGAATGGGTGACCACCAGACAGAACAAGAAATTATATGTGCATATTAGAAGGATGGTTCTTGTATCCTCTTCACTCGCACTATACTAACACATCTTGCTCCTCCTCTCTCACTCACTGTCTCTCTTTCTAATGCACATGCACAAATGCATCATGTCTCATTTGGCAGATCTTGAAATTAATCAAGTCCTGTGTGTTGATGTGTAAATATGTTTGGTTACCACAAGGATACTGACATGCCTTGGATTCTCTGTAACTTTACAAATGATTTGTAGTTTGTAACAGGTAGCATTTTAAATGAGCTTAACACTCTTGATGTCAAGCTTTTTTCAAATTAATATTTATTATAAATGTTGGTGATCAATCTGTGTGATGTTCAATTTCCACAGTGAAACATACAACTGTTAATATTAATAGTAAAAGATTTAGTGAAGGTTAGAACGGGGCCTATTAGGAAGAAGTAGCTCACTGAAGCAAAAGGTATGACAGAGGTACTAAATAAGTACTTTGCTTCTGTTTTTACCAAATTAAAAAATGCTGATAATGGACCGTTTGAAAATGTAGGTGCTGAGCAACTGAATAGAATGGTGTAAGATAAAGGAGAGGTGTGAAAACAGCTTGCAGTCCTCCAGGTAAGGAAGTCACTAAGCCCAGATGGGATGCATCCTAGTTTGCTGAGAGAGGTAACGGGGCAATTCACAGAAACTTTCCAGGCCACTCTGAAGACAGGATGGGGATTGCAAATGTGACACCGTTATTTAAGAAGGGGACAAAGGGCAACCCAGGGAACTGCAGACCTGTCAGTTTGTCATGAAGATGGAGGCTATAATACAGGATAAGATAAATAGAGAAAAATAAGTTAATATGAGACATTCAACATGGCTTTGTCAAGGGTAGGTCCATAAAACCATAAGAAAGAAGATCAGAATTAGGCCATTCAAGTCATCGAATCTGCTCCACCATTCAATCCTGGCTGATATGTTTCTCAACCCCATTCTCCTGCCTTCTCCTGAAACCATAGATCCCCTCACCAATCAAGAACCTATTTTTCTCTGTGTTAAATACACTCAGTGACTTAGACTCCACAGCCCTCTGCGGAAATGAGTTCCACAGATTAATTGCCGTCTGGCTGAAGAAATTCCTCCTCATCTCAGTTCTAAAGAGTCATCCCATCACTCTGAGGATGTGCCTTCGGTCCTGTTGTCTCCTACTAGTGGAAACATCCTCTCCCTGTCCATTCTAGCCAGGCCTCTCAGTTTTCTCTAAGTTTCAATGAGATCCCCCTCTATCTTCTAAATTCCATTGAGTACAGACCCAAAGTCCTCAACCACACTTAATACAACAACCCCTTCATCCCTGGGATCATTCTTGTAAATCTCCTGTGAGCTCCCTCCAATGCCAGTGCAGCCTTCCTTAGATTCAGGGCCTAAAAACTGCTCACAACATTCCAAATGCGGTCTGACCAAAGCCTTATATACAGCCTCAGCAGTACATCCCTGCTCCTGTATTCTAACCCTCTTGAAATTAATGCTAACATTCCTTTGCCTTCCTAACTGCCTAGTGAACTTAAACATTAGCCTGAAGAGAATCCTGACTCTCAAGTTCCTTTGTGCTTCAGATTTCTGAAGCCTTTCCCCAATTAGAAAATAGTTTATGCCTCTAGTCTTCCTACCACAGTGCATAACCTCACACTTTCCCACACTGTATTCCATCTATCACATATTTGCCCGTTCTCCAAGACTGTCCAAGTTCTTGTGCAGCCTTCCTACTTTCTCAACATTACCTGTCCCTCCACCTATCTTTGTGTCATCTGCAAAGTTAGGGATAATCCTGGAAATTTCAGGCCAGTGGGCCTTATGTAAGTGGTAGGGAAATTAATGGAGAAGATTCTCAGTGATAGGATTTACGCTCATTTGGAAAAATATAGATTTATTAGCAGCACACAGCTTGGCTTTGTGTGAGGAAGATCATGTCTCACAAAATTCATTGAGTGTTTTGAATAAGTGACAAAGATGATTGATGAGGGACATTATGAGGTAGATATTGACTATATGGATTTCAGAAAGTCCTTTTCTCAAGGTCACTGATGGCAGGCTGATACAAAAGGTGAAGTCACATGTAACCCGCAGTGAGCTGCTAAAACGGATATAGAACTATCTTCATCATAAAAGACAGAGAGTAGCGGGAGAAGGATTTTTCCTTTGACTAGAGATCTGTGACCACTGGTGTTCCACAGAGATCAGTGCTGGGACCCCTGTATTTGCAATTATATGTAAATGATTTGGAGGAGAATATAGGGTGCATGGTGGCTCCGTGGTTAGCACCAGGGACCCGGGTTCGATTCCACTCTCAGGCGACTGTCTGTGAGGACATTCTCCCTATGTCTGCGTGGGTTTCCTCCAGGTACTCTGGTTTCCTCCCACAGTCCAAAGATGTGCAGGGTAGGTGGATTGGCCATACTAAATTGCCCGTAGTGTTCAGGGATGTTTAGGTTTACATGGGTTAGATATGGGGAAATGCAGGGGTAGGGGGCTGGTTCTTGGTGGGATGCTCTTCGGAGGGGCGGTGTGGACTTGATGAACCGAACGACCTTTTTCCACACTGTGATAGGTGATCTGATTAGTAGGTTTGTATATGACACAAAGTTTGTGGAGTTGTAAATAGTGAGAAAGATTGCCAGGATAGATATTTTGGAAACTTAGAACATAGGATTAGGGTTAGAACATAGAACTATACAGCACAGGAATGGGCCATTGGGCCGAACTTGACGCCAAATTAAATGAATTCCTTCTGCCTGCTGTTGGTCCACATCCCTCCATTCCTTGCATTTTAATGTGCTTATCTAAAAGTTGGTTAAATACCCCTATTGTATCTGTCTCCACCACCCCCCTTAGCAGTGTGTTCCAGACTCCTACCACTCTCTGTATAAAAACCTTGTGCCTTAAATCTCCTTTGAACTTTCCCCCTTCACCTTAAATGCATGCTCCCTAGTTTTAAACATTTCAACTCTGGGGAAAAGATTCTGACCATCAATTATATCTCATAATTTTATAGACTTCTATCAAGTCTCCCCTCAGCCTCCACCTCTCCAGAGAAAACAATTGGAGATTTTCTAGTCTCTCCTTATAGCTCATACACTTTAATCCAGGCAGCATCCTGGTAAAACTCTTTTGCACCCTCTCCAAAGCCCCCATATCCTTGCTGAAATGTGGTGACCAGAATTGAATCTAGCATTCTAAGTGTGGACTAACCAATGTCTTATAAACCTACAACATGACATCCTGACTCTTGCACTCAATTCCCCCGACCAATAAAGGCAAGCATGCCATATGCCGCCTTTTTCACCCTATCTTGTATGGCCATGTTCAAGGAGCTATGGACTTGAACCCCAGGATCCCTCTTTACATGAATGCTGTTCGGGGTCCTGCCATTAACTATATATTTTCCTAACATTTGATCTGCCAAAGTGCAGCACCTCACACTTACCTGAATTAAACTTTATCTGTCTTTTCTCTGCCCACATCTGCAACTGATCTATATCCCACTGTATCCTTTGACAACCTTATACACTATCCGCAATTCCACCAATCTTTGTATCATCTGCAAACTTACAATCCCACCCAGCCACATTTTCATCCAAGTCATTTATATATATCATAAACACCAGAGGTTTCAGTACGGATCCTTGTGAACACTACTAGTCAAAGACCTCCAGCCTGAAAAACACACTTGCACCACTTCCGTCTGCCTTCTATGGGCAAGCCAATTGTGAATCCACATGGCCAAGTTACTGTGGATCCCATCCATCTTAATCTTCTGGATGAGCTTACCATGAGGGGCTTACTAAAATCCATGTAGACAACACCCATTGCTGTATCCTCATTGATCACCTTTGTCATCTCTTCAAAAAATTCAATGAATGGAATGACCTGCCCTGCACAAAGCCATGCTGACTGTCCCCAACTGGGCCAAGCTTTTCCAAATCCGGTAAATCCTATCCCTAAAGATTCTCTCTAATGTCTTCCCAACCACCTATATGAGACTCTGTGATCCAACAGAGGGTGCTGCTGAGCAATAACTGAGGAGGATTCTGGGAGGAGTCATCTCAGTCACTGCGACTGAGAGGGGAGCATAGAAGAGCTGACATCAGCATATGGTGCAAGGGTTTCCAACTGAGGGTGCTACTGAGAAGTGGGTGAGGAGGATTCTGGGAATGGCTATATTTGTCACTGCCCAGGTGAGGCAGGCAGCCAGCCAAAGTGGAGTGGCTATTCTGAGAAGGGTTGCTTTGTGGCTGGAGATTTAAGTGTAGGCTTAAGTGAATATTAGGCTTGGTGAGGAGGGCAATTAGCCATGTGTTAAAGCAGTCGGAGTAGAAGCGAGCCACTGCAGCTGCTGAAGGCACAAGGATAAAGACAAAGTAGAAGGAAGTTGAACCGTGAAACCGCAGGCGGCGGTTAAGTGTGTAACTGGTGAGTAGTTTTTCTTCTCTTATTTTCTCTTGGCTTTGCTGGTGTTATCGTTGAGTTATTTTAAGGCTAAAGTCATGGCAGGAGATCCCAGACCCATGTCATGCTACTCCTGTGTGATATGGAAATTCAGGGACCCTTCTGATGTCCCCGACTCCTTCACATATAGGAAGTGTGTCCTGCTGCAGCTCCTGTTGACTGCTTCACCGCTCTGGAGCTGCGGCTTGATTCGCTTTGGAGCATTCACAAGGCTGAGGGAATTGTGGGTAGTACATTCAGTAAGTTGGTCACACTGCAGATAAAAATTACTGAGGAAGATAGGAAATGAGTGACCAAAATACAAAGGAACAGTAGGAAGGCAGTGCAATTTCTGCAGCCGCAAATGAGAGTCCAGGATGGTATGTTGCCACGCTGGTGCAAGGATCAAGGATGTCCCCGAGTGGCTGCAGGACATTCTGGAGAGGGAGGGTGAACAGCTAGTTGTATTGGTGCATATAAGCACTATCAATACAGGTAAAAAATGGGATGAGGTCCTCCAAGCTGAACTTGGGAAGTTAGGAGTTAAACTTTGCATGGTAGACTGGTTAGTAGGACCTCAAAAGTAGTAATCTGGGGACTGCTATTAGTGCCATGTGCAAGTCAGAGTAGGAATGGCAGGATAGCTTAGATGAATATGTGACTTGAAGGATGGTGCAAGAGAGAGGGATTCAAATTCCTGGGACATTGGAACCAGCTCTGTATGAGGTGAGAATAGTAAAAATTGGACGGTCTGCAGCCTGGGCAGGACTGGAACCAATGTCCTGGGCACAGTGTTTGCTTGTGCTGTTGGTGAAAGTTGAAACTAATATAGAATCGTAAGGTCATAGAGCTGTACAACATGGAAACAGATCCTTCAGTCCAACTTGTCCATGCTGACCAGATATCAAAGAACAAAGAAAATTACAGCACAGGAACAGGCCCTTCGGCGCTCCAAGCCTGCGCCGATCCAGATCCTCTATCTAAACCTATCGCCTATTTTCCAAGGATCTGTATCCCTCTGCTCCCTGCCCATTCATGTATCTGTCTAGATACATCTTAAATGACGCTATCGTGCCCGCCTCCGCTGGCAATGCGTTTCAGGCACCCACCACCCTCTGCGTAAAGAACTTTCCACGCATATCTCCCTTAAACTTTTTCCCTCTCACCTTGAAAATTCCTAAATATTTCCTAAATTCCTAAATATCCTAAATTAATCTAGTTCCATTTGCTAGTGTTTGGCTTATGTCCCTCTAAACCCTTCCTATTCATATACCCATCCAGATGCCTTTTTAAGTGTTGTAATTGTGCGAGTCTCCCCCACTTCCTTTGGCAGCTCATTCCATAAATGCACCACCCTCTGCATGAAAACCATTGCCCTTACGTCCCTTTTAAATCTTTCCCCTCACACCTTAAACATATGCCCTCTAGTTTTGGACTCTGTGGAAAAGACCTTGGCTTTTAACGATATCAGTGCCCCTCGTGACTTTATAAACTTCTATAAGGCCTCCCACAATCCAGGAAAAATAGCCCCAGCCTCTCCCTATAGCTCAAACACTTCAACCCTGGAAACATCTTTATAATTTTTTCTGAACTCTTTCAAGTTTCACAACATCCTTCCTATAGCAGGGAGACCAGAATTGAACATGGTATTCCAAAAGTGGCCTAACCAATATCCTGTACAACCACATGATCTCCCAACTCCTATACTGAATGCACTGACCAATAAAGGCAAGCGTACCAAATGCCTTCTTCACTAGCCTGTCCACCTGGGAATCCAGTTTCAAGGAACTATGAACCTGCACTTCCTGGTCTCTTTGTTCAGCAACACTCCCCAGCACCTTACAATTAAGTGGAGAAGTCCTGGCCTGATTTGCCTTTCCAAAATGCAGCACCTCACGTTTACCTAAATTAAATTCCATCTGCCACTCCTCAGCACACCGGCCCATCTAATCAAGGTTCTGTTGTGCTCCAAGGTAATCTTCTTCGCTGTCTACTACATCACCAATTTCAGTGTCATCTGCAAACTTACTAACCATACCTCCTATGTTCATATCCAGTTCATTTACATAAATGACAAAAAGCAGTGGACCGAGTACCGATTCTTGTGGCACACCACTGGCCTCCAATCTGAAAAACAACCCTCCACCTCCATCCTTTGTCTCCTACCTTCAAGCCAGTTCTGTATCCAGATGGCTAGTTCTCCCTGTATTTCATGTGATCTAACGTTACTAACCAGTCTACCGTGCGGAACGTTGATGAACATCTTACTGAAGTCCACATTGATCATGTCCACCACTCTGCCTTCATCAATCCTCTTTGTTACTTCTTCAAAAAAACTAAATCGAGTTAGTGAGACATGATTTTCCCAAACATTTTGACTATCCCTAATCAGTCCTTGCCTTTCCAAATACATGTAAATCTTCTCTCTCAGAATCCTCTCCAACAAACATGCCCACCACTGATGTTTGGCTCATTGGTCTCTAGTTCCCTCGCTTTTCCTTCCTACCTTTCTTAAATAGTGGCACCACATTAGCGAACCTCCAGTCTTCTGCCACCTCACCTGTGGCAAGCAGTGATACAAATATTCTCAGCAAGGGGCCCAGCAATCACTTCCCTAACTTTCTGCAAAATTATAAGGTACAGGGGATTTATCCACTTTTATGTGTTTTAAGACGTCTAGCACCTCCTCCTCTGTAATATAGATATTTTTCAAGATGTCGCTATTTATTTCCCCAAGTTCTCTCACTTCCATATCCCTCTACATAGTAAACACTCATGCAAATTACTCATTTAGTATCTTCCCTGATCTCATGCGGATCCACACTTAGGCAGCCTTGCTGATCTTTAAGGGGCCCTATTCTCCCCCTAGTTACCCTTTTGTCCTTAATGTATTTGTAGAATCCCTTTAGATTCACCTTAACCCTATTTGCCAAAGCTATCTCATGTCCCCGTTTTGCCCTCTTGATTTCCCTCTTAAGTATACTTCTACTGCCTTTATACTCTTCCAGGGATTGACCTGACACATGCTTCCTCCTTGTTCTTGACCAAAACCTCAATTTCTCTAGTCATCCTGCATTCCCTACATCTACCAGCCTTGCCCTTCGCCCTAACAGGAATATATTCTCTGCACTCTTGTTATCTCATTTTTCAAGGCTTTGACTTTCCAGCCGTCCCCTTACCTGCGAATATCTGTCCCCAGTCAACTTTTGAAAGTTCTTGCCAAAATGGTCAAAATGGCCCGTCCTCCAATTTAGATCTTTAACTTTTAGATCTGGTCTATCCTTTTCTGTCACTATTTTAAAACTAACAGAATTATGGTCACGAGCCCCAAAATGCTCCCCCACTGAGACCCCAGTCACCTGCCCTGCCTTATTTCCCAAGAGTGGAATTCAGTGCTGGGACCCCAGCTGTTCCCAATATACATTAACCAACCAGAGGGTGTTGAGACCTCACTTGTTTGCATGCTGGGAGTGGACTTTGCAGTCAGGGTGGGTGTGAAGGGCACTGTGGAAGATCATCCCCCATGACAAGCAGGAGGAAGAGTATCCAACCAGAGGGTGTTGAGACATTGCTTGTTTGGCATTCTGGAAATGAACTTTACAGTCAGTGTGGTTTGAAGGACATTGTGGAAAAATCTGGTGTTAAGGAATGGTCAGCCCCCAAGCATTACATTACTGTAGTGTTCCCATCCCTCCTTCCTCCTGTAACCAAAAAAATGGAGAGGTAATTTTCACAGGAGAGAACATAGAGCATTGTGAGACGAAGGTTGGCAGCAAGAGCTCCAGCGGGTAAAGGAGCACGAGCCTAAATGGCTTCTGAAAACTGTTGTTGGTGAGTAGCAGGTAAGTTTTGAGAAATAGCTATTGGAGTAGATAGCATCAGCAGTTTCAATTTTTAGTATTAAAGGTATTTAACATTGTAAGGATTAATTAAGTTAAAGAGGGAAGACATGGCAGGAGAGCACCAAATCGCAGTCTGCTGCTCTTGCTCAATGTGGGAAGCCAGGCACATTTCCAGTGCCCAGGACCTGCGTGTGTGCAAGAACTGTCTCCAGCTGCAGCAGCAGGAACCCTGAGTATTGGAGTTGGGGTGGCATCTGGGGATACTGTGGAGCATTCGTGAAGTGGAGAATGTCGTGGACAGTGCATATAGAGAGATGGTCACACTGCAGACTCAGACTCCACAGGCAAGAAGGGAATGGGTGACCACCAGCCAGAGCTGGAGGGCTAAGCAAACAGTGCAGGAATTTTCTTGGTTATTCCCCTGAAAAACGGATATATACTGTTTTGGATACTGTTGAGGGGAATAGCCTCTCCGGGGATAACAGCAGCAGCCAAATTTATGGCACCATGGTTGGCTGTGCTGCAGAGGGAGGGAAAAATAGGCATAGAAATGCTATAGTTATCGGGGATTCAATTGTAAGGGGATTAGACTGGTGTTTCTGTGGCTCCAAACGAGTGTACAGGATGGTGTGTTGTCTCCCTGGTGCTAAGGTCCTGGATGTCTCGGAGTGGTTGCAGGACATTCTGGAGGGGGAGGGCAAACAGCCCATGGTTGTGATACACATTGGTACTAACAACATAAATTTTAAAAAAAGATGAGGTCCTAAAAGTAGAATATAGAGAACTCGGAAGAAAATTGAAATGTAGGACCTCAAAGGTGAGTAATCTCAGCATTACTATCAGTGACATGAGCTAGACAGAATAGAAACAGCAGGATATATAGAATGAACACGTGACTGAAAAGGTGGTGTGCGTGGGAGGGTTTCAGATTCGTGGGGTATTGGGACCGGTTCTGAGAAGGTGGAACCTTTACAAACTGGATGAGTTACATCTTGGCAGGACCGGAACTGACATCCTTGGGGGCTTCTTGATGGAGTAGTTGGAGGGTTTAAACCGGTGTGGCAGGGGGATGAGAACAGAGGAATGGTCCAGTAGATGCAGAAATTGAGGGAGAGGTAGAAACCAAGGCAAACATGACCAAGAATGAGGACAGGCAGGGAAACAGTATAGAAAAGAATAGGGGAGGTGGTCTGAGATGCATGTGTTTCAATGTCAGAAGTATAATAGGCAAGGTAGATGAACTTAGAGCTTTGGTTAGTACTTGGAACTATTGTGATTACAGAGACTTGGTTGAAAGAGGGACAGGGATTGCAGCTGAAGGTCCCAGGATTTAGATTTTTCAGGTTTGATAGAAGGGGATGTAAAAAGAGTGGTGGAGTTGCATTATTGGTAAAGGAGTATCTCACAGCTGTAATGAGGGAGGATACATGAGAGGACTCATGCAGGGATGCAGTGTGAGTAGAACTCTGGAATAAAAAAGGTGAAATCACAATGCTGGGAATATACTACAGGCCTCCCAACAGCCAGCGGGCAATTGAGGAGAAACTATGATTTTGAAAAGACAAAAAACAGCAGGGTTGTTGTTGTGGGTGATTTTAACTTCTGCCATATTGACTGAGACTCACTTCATGCTAGAGGCTTGGATGGGGCAGAATTTGTAAGGACCATTCAGGAGGAATTGTTGACACAGTATGTAAACAGTTTAACCAGGGAAGGGGTTATACTGGACCTGGGTTTGGGAAATGAAGCTAGCCAAGTCATGAAGTTTCAGTCCGGGAGCATTTTGGGAGTAATGACCATATACCGTGAGTTTTAAGATACTCGTGGATACGGATAAGAGCAGTCCTCAAATGAAGGTGTTAAATTGGCGGGAAGGCAAACTACAACAATATTAGGTAGGAACTGGAGATCTTTGATTGGAGGTGACTGTTTGAGGGTAAATCCACATCGGACATTCAAACGTGCAGGTCAGCTCCTTCCTGCAAGGATGAAGGATAGGTATGGAAAGTTATGCGAACCTTGGATGAGCAGAGATGTTATGACCTTGGTCAAAAAGGAAAAGGAAGTCAAGTTGCGATTTTAAAAAGAAAGAGGTGGTGTGCATCTTAAAAAGTATTAAGATAGACAAGTCCCTGAGTCCTGATGGAATCTATTCCAGAATACTGAGGGAGGCAGGAGAACAAATTGCTGGGCCATTGACACATTGTATCTCTTTGGTCATAGATGAGGTCCCAGAGGACTGGAGAATAGCCGATGTTGTCCTATTGTTTAAGAAGGGTAGCTGGGATAATCCAGGAAATTATAGGCCTGTGATCCTCACATCAATAATAGGGAAATTATTGGAAAAGATTCTCAGGAACAAAACTGAAACACATTTAGAAGCAAATTGACTTATCAGCAATAGAATGCAAGGTTTTGTGTGGGGTGGTCATGCCTCACTAACTTGATCCAGTTTTTTGAGGAGGTGACGAAAATGATTGCTGAAAAAGTGGTTGATGTCGTCTACATGGACTTCAGTAAAGCCTTTGACAAGGTCCCTCATGGCAAACTAATAGAAAAGGTGAAGTCACTTGGTATCAGGAGTGAGCTGGCAAGATGTATACAGAACTGGATTAACTATTAGTGGTGGAAGCATGCTTTTAGGAAAAGAGGGTTGTGACTAGTGGTGTTCCACAGGGATCATTTCTGGGACCTCCGCTGTTCGTGGTCTACACAAATGATTTGGAGGAAAATGTGGCTGATCTACATAGTAAGTTGGCGAACGAAAAAAGATTGGTGGAGTTGCAGATAGTGTGGAGGATTGGCAGAGGATAGATCAGTTGGAGGTATGGGCAAAAGAATGATAGATGGAGTTTAGTCCAGACAAATGTGAGGTGATGCATTTTGGAGGTCAGGTACAGGTGGAAATTATACAGTGAATGGCAGAATCCTTAGAAGTATTGATATGCAGAGAGACCTGGGTATGCAGGTTCATTGATCGCTGAAGGTGGCAGCACAGGTAGATAAGGTATCAAAAAAGGCCTATGGCATGCTTCCCTTCATTGGAAAGGGCATTGAGTATAAGTTACACTGCAGCTTTATAGAACTTTAGTTAGGCCACACTTGGAATATTGCATACAGTTCTGGTCACCACACTACCAGAAGGACGTGGATGCTTTGGAGAGGGTGCAGAAAAGGTTTACCAGGATGTTGCCTTGTTTGGGGGATTTTAGGTATGAAGAAATGTTGGATAGACTATGTTTGTTTTCGCTGGAAAGCAGAAAGTTGAGAGGAGACCTGATAGAAGTTTATTAGATTGTGAATGGCATGGATAGAGTGAAAAGTATGATGCTTTTTCCCATGGTGGATGGGTCAATTACTGGGGTACACAGGTTCAAGGTGAGAGGTAAGAAGTTTGAGAGATGTGCGAAGCATGTTTTTCACACGACGGGTGATGAGTGCCTGGACGCGCTGCCAGAGGAGGTAGTGGAAGCAGACACAATAGCAGCATTCAAGAAGCACCTGGACAAATACATGAATAAGAAGGGAATAGAGGAATATGGATCCTGTAAGTGAAGACAGTTTTAGTATGGAAGGGCAAAATGGGTGCAGGCTTGGAGGGCTGGAGGGCTGAAGGGCCTGTTCCTGTACTGTATTGTTCTTTGTTCTATTAACAATTTGATTGAAGGAAATGGGTGTAATATCTCCAAATTTGTAGATGACACTAAGCTGGGTGGCAATCTGTGCTGTGAGGATGACGCCAAAAGACTGCAGGGGTGACTTGGACTATTTGGTTGAGTGGTCAAATACTTGGCAAATGCAATATAATGTTGATCAATGTGAGGTTATCCACTTTGCTCGCAAAACAGGAAGGCAGACTTTTATCTGAATGGTGGCAGTTTCGGAAAAGATGAGGTGCAAAAAAACCTGGGTGTCATGGCGGAACAGTCGCTGATCGTTGGCAGGCAGGTGCAGCAGGCAGTGAGGAAAGCTAATGGCATGCTGGGCTTCGTAGTGAGATGATTTGAATATTGGAGTAAAGATGTTTTACTGCAGTTATACAGGGTCACACCTTGAGTATTATGGTTAGAGTGGGTGAGAGGAGCGGAGAAATTGAGATGGCCAATGTCCAATTGGCAGTTTTCAATGAAGAGATCAAGGGCAGTTAAGAGGTCAGGGGAAGTGGTCCAAGTGGAGCGTGAGTACTGTAGGTGGGTGAAGGGATCAGTGGAATGCAGTGGGAGTCCTGCCCGAAGAAGTAAGCATGGAAACGGATGCGGTGGAAAAACAGTTCAACATTTATGGTGAACTCAATTCATTAAGATGGGGGTGCAAGGGTATGAAGCTGAGTCCTTTGCCGAGGACTGTACTACCAGTCTCAGAGGAGAAGGTCAGGAGACTGGGTTTGAGGGGGGTGGGGGGGGTGGTGGGGGAGGTGGGGAGTGACCTCAGAGTGAGAGGAAGTGATGGCATCTGAGTGATGGAATGAGGTGGATGCTAAGGGACGCTAAGGGGGTTCTGAGTGACTGGATAGGATGGGGTCTGAGAGGTAGTAAGGAGAGGGCAATGCAGACGGATGTTGGAGTCCATAAGTGCCTGGAACTTATGCGCCTTGATGTCCAAAAGAAAGACAGCATCTTTGTTTAGGCAATGGATGAGATGAAGGATGAAGTGGAACTGGGGAATGGCACAGAAGAGAGAGAGTGTGAGTCGATGTTGCTGCAGAGTGCAGACAAGTGTGCGCATATAATAGCCCATGACATTGATTGTGGATCACGGGATGCGGCACGAGCAGCAGTCTGAAGAACGTTGTATGTTGTGGAGATACTTGTAATCCTGGGTGGATTTGAAACATGAAGGGTGAAACTTCAGTTGACATTCATGCAGGGTTGGTCTGAGTCATTGGCAGTCACTGAGAAAGGAAACATGTCTGTGGAAGCGAGTTTTGGCGAACATCTTGCTGAACACCAGCAGTGAAATGGAAAGCAACGAAGATGTGGACAGTGAAAGAGACAACCAGAATTCCTGTTGGAGGGAAGAGCAGAACTTCTTCAGGGTATGCATTCCTCAAAAAGACATGGCAGTCAATTAAACACAACGTAGGAGCAAATTACTGCAGATGCCAGAATCTGTACTGAAAACGACAAATGCTGCAGATCACATCCATGGAGAGAGAGCAAGCTAACATTCTGAGTCTAGATGACTCTTCATCCGAGCTGAAGTGAAGTGTGGAGGGGTCAGCATTTATGCTATAGTGGGGGGTTGGTGGGGAGAAAAGATGTTGATAGTTCAGATTAAGTGATCGAAGTGTGAGAATGGTAGAACAATGGTATGTCTAACTGCCAGAGTTGAAAGAGGACATGGTGACAGCAGAAAGGGAAGGAATGGGAGTTATTTTATAACTTGAAAGTGTTGACCTCAATCTAAGCACAGAAGGCTGCAAAGTGCCTAGACTGAAGACGAGATGTTGTTCCTCCAGGTTGTGCTGTGTTTCCCTGGAACACTGCAGCATGCTGAAGAGAGACAAGCGGGCATGTGAGCAGGATGCTGTGTTAAAATGACTAGCTGCAGGAAGGTTGGGGTTAAGGTTGCACACAGACTGGAGGTGTTCTACAAAGCAGTCACTCAGTTCGTGTTTGGTTTCTCCCATGTAGAGTAGGACGCATTGGTTGCAATGAATATGATACACAAGATTGGAAGAGGTACACGTGAAATGCTGCTTCACTCAGAAAAACTGTTTAGGCCCTTGAATGGTGAGCAGGAAGAAAGTGAAGGGGCAGGTGTTGCACCTTCTGCAGTTACATGGGAAGTTGCCATGGGAAGGGGGTAGTGTTAGTGTTCAATGAATGGATTAGTGTGTCCCGGTGGGAATGATCCCTGCAAAATGCAGTCGGGGGAGTGAGGGGATGGTTTGTTTGGTGGTGGTGTTCTGCAGGAGTTGTCTGAAATGGCAGAGAATGATCCTTTGAATGTGGAGACTGATGGGATGAAAGGTCAGGACAAGGGAACCCCATCACGCTGTTGTGAGTGGGGAGGGACAAGGGTGGAAGCACGCGTGATAGGTCAGATGCGGTTGAGAGCCCTGTCAACCACAGTGGATGAGAATCCACAGTTACAAAAGAAGTAAGCCACATCAGCAGCGCTGTTTTGGAAGGTGGCATCATCTGAACAAATGTGATGTAGGCAGGAACTGGGACAATGGGATGGAGTCCTTGCAGGATGTCAGGTGCGAGGAACTATAGTGAAGTAAGTGGCTTTGTAATGGATGGCGGTGTACAGTTTATTCCCTGAAATGGAGACGGAGAGGTCAAGGAAATGAAGGGAAGTGTCAGAAATGGACGATCTAAAAGTTGTAGAGGGGTGGAAATCGACATTTATCCTCAGTGAAATCTCTCTGTACCCTTAATTGGGCAGAGAAATGGCAGATGGAGTTTAATCCAGACAAATGTAAGGCCATGCATTTTGGAAGTTCTAATTCAGGAGAAAACCATACAGTAAATGGCAGAACCTTTAGCAGCATTAACATACAGTGTGATCTAAGCTTGCAGGTCCACAGTTCTCTGAAAATGGCAACACGGATGGATAGGTGGTCAAAAAGGCATACGGTATGCTTGTCTTTGTCGGTCAGTGCAAAGAGTATAAAAGTTGGCAAGGTATATTGCATCTGTATAGAACTTTTGTTAGGCCACATTTGGAAAGTACGTGCAGTTCTGGTTGCCACACTACAAGAAGAAAGTGGAGGCTCTGGAGATGGTACAGAAACAGTTTACTAGGATATTGCATGGTTTGGAGGTTATTAGCTATGAGGAGAGATTGCCAAACTTGGTTTGTTTTCACTTGAATGACAAAGGACGAGGACCGACCTAATAAAAGTTTACAGTATTATGAGGGAACAAGGTGTAGAGCTGGATGAACACAGCAGGCCAGGCAGCACCAGAGGAGCAAGAAAGCTGACAGTTCGGGTCTGGACCCTTCTTCACTTTCTGAAGAAGGGTCCAGACCCGAAGCATCAGCTTTCCTGCTCCTCTGATGCTGCCTGGCCTGCTGTGTTTGTCCAGCTCTACGCCTTGTTATCTCAGACTCCAGCATTGGCAGTTCCTACTATCTCTGAGTATTATGAGGGGCCTAGATTGAATGGAGAGTCGAATCTTTTTTTCCGGGGTAGAAATGTTGATTACTAGGGGACGTGTTTAACATAGAAAGGAGTAAGTTAAAAGGATATGTGAGAGGCAAGTTTTTTTTTGTATGAGGGTGGTGACTGGAATGCACTGTCAGAGGAAGTGGTGAAGGCGGATACAATCACGTTTATGAGGCATCTTGACAGATATATGAATAGGTAGGGAATAGAGGAATACGGACTGTGTAGAGGCGAAAGGTTTTTGTTAGGAAACATCATGTTACAGTCTTAGCGGGCTGAAGAACCTGTTCCTGTGATGTACTTTCTTGGTTCCCCATTACTACTTCAGCCTCATTTTCCAGTGATCCAATATCCACTCTTGCCCCTTTCTTACCTTTTCACATATCTAAAAAAACTTACAATATTCTTTTCTATTTCGAGCCAGCTTGCTCTCATATTTCAACTGCTTCCCCCCACCTCCATGCCTTTTCTCATTATCCTGGAGTGGTTTTTAAAGGCTTCCCAATCTTCTAGCTTCCTACTAGTCTTCACCACATTGTACACTTAAATTTTACACTGTCCCTGACCTCCATGTTAGCCATAGTTGCCTCGTTCTCTCCCTTTGTATGTCTCCTTGATTTTCCGCTGTGTTTTCCAAATTATCCCTAGAAACTCCTACCATTGCTGATCAGTGGATCATGCTAGGCTCCCCTTCTAATCAACAGTGGCCAGTTACTTCCTCATGCCTTTGCAGTTACCTTTACACAATTGTAAATCCGATTCTGGCTTCTCCCTCTCAAACTTCTGAATTCTGTGGTCACTGCCCCGGGAGTTCCTTCATCTTAAGCTCCCTAATCAAGTCTGCCTCATTACACATCACCAAATCCAGAACTGCCTGTTCCCTCATGGGCTTTACCACAAGCTGTTCCAGAAAAATCATTTGATTGACATTCAACAAATTCTTTTTCTTGAGATCCACTACCAAACTTATTTTCCCAGTCTACCTGCATATTGAAGTCCCCCATGATTATTTTAGTACTGCCTTTCTTACATGCTTTTTCCATTTCCTGATTTATTCTCTTCCCTGCATCTTGACTACAGGTAGGAGGCCTGTATACAATTCCTATCAGGCTCATTTTAGCTTTGCAATTCCTTAACTCTACCCACACATTCTATGCTGCCTGAGTCAATATCGCTTTTTGTTATCAATTTAATTTCATTTCTTGATAACAAGGCAACACTGTCTCCTCTTGCCATCTGCCTATTCTTTCAGTAGTACATGTATTCTGTTGCAGACACATCTTTGGCACACACCTCATATCTGTCAATTTCAACCTACACTAGGTAGCTCAGGTAGCCCTGTTACATTATTAAGTTAGAGAGGGTTTAAAAAAGATTTGCAGTGATGTTGCTGGGAATGGAGGGCTTGGTCTATAAGGAGAGGGTGGATAGACTGGGACTTTTTTCACTGGAGTGTAGGAGGTTGAGGGGTGACCTTATAGAGGTTTATAAAATCATGTATCTTTCCCCTAGGGTGGGGGATTTCAAGACTAGGGGGAATATTTTTAAGGTTAGAGGAGAAATGTTTAAAAGACATGAGGGCAACTTTTTTACAGAGTGTGGTTCATGTGTGGAATGAACTTCCAGAGGAAATGGTGGATGCGGGTACAGTTACAACATTTAAAAGACATTTGGATAAGTACGTAAATAAGAAATGTTTGGAGGGATATTGGCCAAGTGTATGCAGGTGGGAATAGTTTAGTTTGGGATTATGGTCGGTGTGGACTAGTTGGACCGAAGGGTCTATTTCTCTGCTGTATGACTGACTTATTTACCTGGTTTCGTATACTGTGTGCACTTAAGTACAACACACTCAGTCCCACCCCCCTTGACTACCCCCCTTTTCATAGTTGTCCCTATATCTGCTGTGGTTGAAGTTAGGTTCCTGATTCCTTGCATACTCTGTCCTATTACTTGCTGTCGAAACTTTAATGACTTCTGCTGAGCGCCCCAACCCCACCTTTTAATTTTTTCCATAATTTTCCATGCAATTGAACCTGGGCAGAGCTAGGACAAATATCTTTGTGGAGGCTGTTGCTACATCCAGTGGTGAGGTTTTAAATGAGTATAGCAGAGGGATGGGAACCAAAATGTAGGCTTCGATGGATCAAATTCAGATCAGAAATTGGGGGGGTGGCGGGATGTAGAACATTAGTTAGTGATGTAGTTAACCGCATGGAAAGACAAAAGAAATGAGAATTTAAAAGATCCAGCAAAGGTAATTGATGGGTTGAGCTATTTATATTTTAATGCAAGGAGTTTGCAAACAAGACAGCTAAACTAAGGGCACAGACACATGGCAGCATGATGTCATTGCTATAATGGAAACCAGGCTGAAGGAGGGGCAAAGTTGACATATACATATCCTTGGATATAGAATTTTCAGGCAGGATTCCAGTTACAATTAAAATTACAGGATTAAGAAGTTTTACAGATCAACTGCAGTTGTGAGAAGAGATTTATTTTTATTCACTCATGGGATGTGTGCATCTCTGGCTAGGCCAGCATTTATTGCCCATCCCTAATTTCTCAGAGGGCAGTTAAGAGTCAATCACATTGCTGTGGATCTGGAGTCATATAAAGATCCAACCAGCTAAGGATGACAGATTTCCTTCACTAAAGGACATTAGTGAACCAGATGGGTTTTTCTGACAATTTACAATGGTTTCATGGTCACTATTATACCTTTTAATTCTAGATTCTTATATACTAGGCAGGTTAACGAATGAAGCTTTATGGGTTGAGCTCAGGAATAAAAAAGGGGCAGTCACACTACTAGGAATATACAATATAGTACAGACCCCCAAATAGTGAAAGGGAAATAGAAGAACATATATTTAGACAAATCTCTGCCTGTAGTAATAAGAGGGCAATAACAGTAGGATTTCAAACAATGTAAGAGACATTAAGGGTGAAAAATTCATGCATTGTGTCCAGGAATTTTTTTTTAAACAATACAAGCTCAGTGAGAGGAGATACAATTCTGGATTCAGTTTTGGGAAATGAAGATCGGCAAGTATGTCACCATACTGGGGACAGTGACTACAGTTCGGATATATTTAGTATTATTATCGGAAAGGATAGAGATAAATCATGAATAAAAATTTTTAACTGGGGAAAGCAAATTTTACAAAACTGAGAAGTGGTTTGGTTGAGATGGACCGGACAGGACTGCTACAGGATAAAAACTGAAAGAACCGCGGATGCTGGAAATCAGAAACAGAAACAAAAATTGCTGGAAAAACACTGTTCTGCAGAAGGGTCACTGGACACAAAAACATTAACCATGATCTCTCTTCAAAGACGCTACCAGACCTGCTGAATTTTTCCGGAAATTTTTGTTTTTGTTGCTGCTAAAGGATAAATCGGAGGTAAATGGGAGACATAAAAACTGAGATCCTTAGGGCACAAAACATTCATATCCCCTCAAAAGATAAAATCCCCATGATTGTCTAGAAAACTATAGGTGTAGATTAGACAGAAGTTTATGTTCTGCCTATGAGGGCCACAAGAAAACACCTCAACACTGCAGATAGCCTAGAGGAGTATACAAAGTAAAGGCATTAAGTAAATAAAAGAAATAAAGGAATCAAAATAAGGGAGCAAAAAATATTAGCAAGCAAGAGAAAGGAAAACTTGAAGATGTTTTACCAGTATATAAAGAGCAAAAGGATAGTTAAGGAAAAAGTGGATCAAACTGGAGATGAAGATCATTTTGTGTGAAGATGCAGAGGATATAGGAAAACTTTTTAAATTTTTTTTTGTCTCCATATTTACAAAGCAAAGGGATAGTGTAGATAAAGTAGTCCAAGAGGAGCAGTAATATCTTGGACAAAATAATCATAATGTGAGAGGAAATGTTAGAGGAGTTGGAATCTTTGAAAGTGGATAAGTCATGAGGGCTGGGTGAATTGTTCCCCAGGAGGTTGAAGGTGGTCAGAGAAGAAATAGCAGATGCACTGACGATTACCTTCCAATCTTCACTAGACACAGGTGTGGTCCTGGTAGACTAGAGGAATATAAATGTGGTTCCGTTCCTTAAAAAGGATACAAAGGAAATACCCAACAAAAATAGCTCAGTTTGTATTACTTCAGAGGTGGGCAAATTGTTAGAGTCAATCCTGAGAGATCGATAAACTGTCACTTGGAAGGGTACGGACTAGTCAGGAATAATCAACAAGGCTTTGTTAAGGGAAGGTAATGCCTTACAAATTTGATTGAATTCTTTGAGGAAGTGACCAGGAGGATTGATGAGGGTAGTGCAGTAGATGTTGTCCACATCAATTTTAGTAAGGCATTTGACAAGATCCCACATGGCAGATTGGTCAAAAAAGTAAAAGCCCATGGGGTATGGGTAGTAAGTCAAATTGGATCCAAAGTTGGCTTAGTAACAGGAAAAAAAGGGTAATTGTTGATGGCTGCCCTTTAGAATGGAAAGCTGTTTTGGAATGTAAAGGACTGATGGGGATAGTCAGCATGGCTTTTTGCATGGGAAACTGTGTCTCACAAACTTGATTGCTTTTTGAGGACATGACCAAGAAGATAAATGACAGAATGGTCAACATTAGCTACATAGACTTTGACAAATGGAAAGCCTTTGACAAAGTTTTACATTGTAGACTGGTTAGTAAAGTTAAATCACATAGGATTCAGGGAGAGCTGGCCAATTGGATACAAAATTGACTTGATGGTAGGAGACAGAGGACAGTGGTGAAGGGTTGTTTTTCGGACTGGAGGCCTGTTGACCAGCGATATTCCGAGGATTGAGGAGTATAAAACTAGAGGGCATATTTTAAAGCTGAGTAGTGAAAGATTTAAAAAGGACTCGAGGGGCAACTTTTTCATACAGAGGGTAGTTTGTATGTGAAATAAACCGCCAGAGGAAGTGGTAAATGCAGATATAGTTATAACAATTAAAAGACATTTGGACAGACACGTGAATAGGAATGGTTTAGCGGCATATGGGCTAAATGCAGGTAAATGGCACTAGTTTACTTTGGGAAACTTGGTCAGCATGGACAAGATGGACTGAAGGGTCTACTTTTGTGCTGTATGGTTCTATGACTCTATAAATGGTGTTGCGCAGGGCTTGGTATGGGACTCCTGCTCTTTGTTTTATACATTAAATATTTGGACCTGAACATGAAGGGATAATTGGGAAATTTGCTAATGACACAAAAATTAGCCACATTATGTTTAGTATAGAAGATAGCTGTAAACTCCAAATGATATAGATGAGTTTGTGGAGTGGACAAGAAAGTGACAAATGGAGTTCAATTTTGGTAAGTGTGATGTAACGCATTTAAGGAGGTCAAACAATAAAAAGAAATGCACAATAAACTGGAATAAACTGAGAGGGATAGATGAGGTGAGAGATCTTGGTTTGCAAGTGCATAGGTCACTAAAGTTAACAATACAAATAGATAATTCATAGAATCATAGATAAGGTTGTAAAGATGACATATGAAATGTGCTCCTTCGTTGGCAGCGATATAGAATACAAAAGTAGGGATGTAATGATGAAACTGTGTATAAGACACTGGAGAGGTGACTTCTAGAATGTTGTGTGCAGTTCTGATTACCACTTTACAGGAAGGACATAATTGGTCTGGACAGAATGCAGATAAGATTTACTAGAATGTTGCCAGGGCTGGAAGCTTATAATTATGAATAGAGTTTGGAGATTCTGGGGTCGTTTTCCCTGGATCAGAAAAGGCTGAGGGTAACATGATTAAGGTATACAAAATTGTGAGGGGTAGAGATAGTGTGGACAGAAGAAACCTATTTCCTTTAATAGAGAATTCAAAAACCAGGTGTCATAGATTCAAGCCAAGTTACGAAAGGATTAGAGAGGACATAAGGAAAAAAACCTTTTTACACAGACGGAGATGAGTGTCTGGATTCACTACCTGAGTTGATGGTAGAGACCGAGACCTAAAACTCTTTTAATAAGTACCTGAATCTGCACCTCAAGTGCTGTTAGCTGCATGGTTATGGACTGTGTGGGGGGGAGAATGGGATTAGAAAGGGTTTCTAGGTGTCCTGGGTTCAGCATGGACAAGATCGGTTGAATGGCCCCTTTCTGTGCTGTATCATTTTCTATGGGTTCTAAACCACCAGCCACTCCCCACCCCCCACTATTCAGTTTAACATCCTATCTACAGTCTTAGTTATGTGAATTGCCAGGTCATGGCTGACAAATTTAATTGACTTTTTTGACAAGGTGAAACGATGAGGGTAATGCTGTGGGTGGTTTCGTGGTATTATTATGGGACTGTTAATCCAGAGAGCCAGGTAATGCCCTTGTGGTCTGGATTCAAATCCTGCCATGGCAGATAGTGAAATTTGATTTCAATAAACATCTGGAATTAAGAGTCTAATGATGACCATCAGCCAGTTGTCAGAAAAAGCCATCTGTTCATTAATGTCCTTTAGGGAAGAAAGCTACCACCCTATCTGGTCTGGCCTACATGTGTCTCCAGACCCACAATGTGGTTGACTCTTAACTGCCCACTGGGCAATTAACGATGGACAATAAATGTTGGTCTAGCCAGTGGTGCTCTCCTCCCTTAATGAGTTAAACAAAGAAAAATTTGGACTTCAAAAGGCATTTGGTACGGTGCTAAGTGGCAGGTTGGTTACTAAATTAGAAATATTTGGGATTGGTGAAGGTAGGTATAGATAGGCATTTCTCAGACTGGAGGCGAGTGGAACGTGGTGCTCCCCAAAGATCAATGTTGGGATCCTTACTTTTTCTTATTATGTGAATGATTTGGATATGTGTGTTGAGTACAAAATCTCTGAATTTGTAGATGATACTAAGCTAGGGAAAATAGTGGACTGTGAGGATGAAGCTGAGCAAACTCAGAGGGACATTGACAAGTTGACAAATGGCAGAAAGATTTCAATGCAGAGAAATGTAAGATAATGTATTAAGAAAGACAGAGAGACAACACTGTCTCAATGGTACAACTTTGATGACAGTGCAGGAGCAGAGGGATCTCAAGGTTCAAGTTCACAATTCTCTAAAGGCCAGGCAAGTTGAAACAGTTATTAAGAAGGCTGACAGGATCTTTGGATTTATAAATAGTGGCATGGAATATGAAAGCAAGGAAGTGATGCTATACCTCTACAAATTATTTTGCAGACCACATTTACAGTATTGTGGGCACCTTACTTCAGGAAGGATGTTAAAGCACTGGAGAGTATGTAAAGAAGATTTACTAGAATGATACCAGTAATGAGGGATTTTAGATACAAGGAAAGATTAGAGATATTCAGGAACAAAAACAAAGTTGCTGGAAAAGCTCAGCCGGTCTGGCAGCATCTGTGAAGGAGAAAACAGAGTTGACGTTTCGGGTCCGGTGACCCTTCCTCAGAACTACAGTTCTGACCTGTTGAGCTTTTCCAGCAACTTTGTTTTTGTTCCTGATTTACAGCATCTGCAGTTCTTTTGGTTTTTATTAGAGATATTCAGCTTATTCTCCTCGGAGCAGTTAAAATTAAGAGGTGATCTTACTAAAATACTCTGTATTCTGCTTACAAACTGGTTGTTTTACAGAAATCTACCAAACCAAAGGGCTAGTTTGCACAGTCAAGGAGCCTGAAACTAAATTATTAATAGGTTTATGATGTGAGTCACTAGGTAAAACAATTTCAGTTTGTAGCAGTTTCTGAAAGGTGTTGGTGGAACAGCTGATTAATCAGATCTCCTTGGGTTGCCACTGTGATTTTCTCCCAAAAGTGATGGGGTATATTGAATATGACTATCCTAATGAATGATGGCTGTATTCAAATAAGACCATAAAGACAAACCAATATCTGTGCAATATATTTTCTGCCTTAATTGGCACAGCACAGTTGCCAGCTAGAAGAGCTAATGCAAATCAGCATAGAGTTGTTAAATGAGAGAGATCTCAATAATTGCCAACTCAAAAGAATGTTGCAATCTAATTAACGTTTATGCCAATTTCTAAAATTTCAGTTCCTAAGGAAATGTACCTTTTTAAATAACTAATGGCTTCTTCAGCTCCTTTAGCAGTAGTAACCTATGCTTAGACATCCATGGTCAGATACCTGTTCTATATGAGTTTGAAAGGGCTAATATATCGAAGAATGTGATTAGTGCCCTATGTTGTGATGGTGTTGCATTTCACACATGTAAGTCCGAGATTGAAGAAATGTATTATAATTTCCAAATATGTGTAATACACTGACCAGAACAGAGAGAACCATGATAACAACACTTTTTTGACCCAATTAAGGGAAAGGTTGGGAATTGATACAAACCAAAAGAACTGCGGATGCTGTTAATCAGGAACAAAAACAAAATTGCTGGAGAAGCCCAGCAGGTCTGGCTGCATCTGTGAAGGAAAAACCAGAGTTAACGTTTCTGTGAAGGAAAAACCAGAGTTAACGTTTCGGGTCCGGTAACCCTTCCTCAGAACCCTGCTGGGCTTCTCCAGCAATTTTGTTTTGGGATTTGATACAGTTGTCTTAATGACAAGACGTACTTGATAGCTTTTAAGATAGACTGACTTTAAAAAGTTGAGTATTATAACTGTAGAAATTGTCATCAGAGTATTCAAAGAGATGTTTGCAATTCGTAAAATTCCTGATAAATTGGATTGTGCCAGCAGACCACAATATGCAAATTAATATTTCACATACTCTGTAGATTGCAGTGGATTTAAACATATTACAAATTTGTTCAGAATATCCTCAGTGTAACATAAAGTCGAACAAAGAATCAACACTACTAAGTCAATTTTGAAAAAGAATGAAGATTTTCTATCAAGGGAATTATTTCCAGCATTACAACTCGAAGATTATCAGAGATTTCAAGACAAACAGAAGCAACAACCCAGGAATTGTAATGAAAGATGTACTAAGCCACTTACCTGCCTGTCTGCCTCTCTGCCCCATTGATATCTTCATGCTGTCTACAGTTATCTTCCTATCAACAATATGACCAATGTTTACATCAGGTGCAAACATCCTAATAATGCCCTCCATACATATCTAATCATCAATGCATACCAGAAAAATCAAAAGAACTAGTAATGAATGGCGCAGAACCCTATTGCAAAAAACTTTCCAGACATAAAAACAATTGATGCTATATTCTTTGCTTCCTACCTCTGAACAAATTTTGCATTTGCCTTGCTACCATCCCTTGTGGATCCCATAGGATCTCACTTTTGTGACAATTTTGACATGTGGGAATTTGTCAAAACCCTAGCTAAAATCAAAGTAGACTGCTCTTTGTTACCACCTCAAACATTCAATGAAGTTACTCAGATGCAGTATTCTGTAGGAGATCCAAACGTTTGTGATCGGAGAAAATTTTCCTAAATGATGACGTGAAAGGCCTAGCTCTAATTTTAACATTTTAAGATGGAATCACAGAATCAGAATAAAATCACAGAATCCCTACAGTGTGGAAACAGGCCATTCAGCCCAACAAGTCCACACCACCCCTCTGAAAAGCATCATACCCAGACCCAGTCCCCGCATTTAACCCATCTAACTTAAACATCCCTGAATGTAACAGGCAATTTAGCATAGCCAATCCACCTACCCTGCACATCTTTGAACTGTGGGACGAAACCGGAGCACCTGGAGAAAACCTGCACAGACGCAGGGAGAATGTGCAAACTCCACACAGGCAGTTGCCTGAGGGTGGAGTTGAACCCAGGTCCCTGGCGCTGTGAGGCAGCAGTGCTAACCACTGAGCCACCGTGTCACCCAATATTTGCCTTTTAAATGTTGTAATTGCACCAGCCTCCAACACCACCTCTGGTAGCTCATTTCATACATGCACCACCCTCTGCCTGTAAAGATTGCCCCTTAGATTTCTTTTAAATCTTTCTTCTCGCACCTTCAACCTATGCCCTCTCGTTTAAACTCCCCCACCCTGGGGAAAAGACCTTGGCTAATCCCCCTATCCATGCCCGTCATGATTTGATAAATCTCTAAAACGTCACCCCACAGTTTCCAACGTGACAGGGAAAATAGCTCCAGCCTATTCAGCCTCCCCCATAGCTCAAACCCGCCAACCCTGGCAGCATCCTTGTAATCTTTTCTGAACCCTTTCAAGTTTAACAACATCTTTCCAATAGCCAGACCTGTAGACCCGAATTGAAAGCAGTATTTCCAAAATTAGCCTAACCAATACAGCCGCAACCTGAAATCACAACACCTATCCTCCATGTACTCACCAGTAATGGCCAGTGTACCAAACACCTTCACTACCCTGTGCCTGTGACTCCACATTCACGGAAAGATGAACCAGCCCCCCAAGGTTTCTATGTTCGGCACCACTCTCCAGGAGGCTACCATTAAGTATATAAGTCCTGTCTTGATTTGCCTTGCCAAAATGCAACAGATTCACATTTATCTATGTTTATCTCAATCTGTCACTCCTTTGCCCATTGGCCCATCTGATCAAGGTCGCACTTACTCTGAGGTAACCTTCTTCACTGAACACTCCACCACTAATTTTGGTGTTATTTGCAAACTTACTAACCATTCCTCCTATTTTCACATCCAAATCAGTTATATAAATGACAAAAAGCAGTGGACCCAGCACCAATCCTTGTGGCACACTGCTGGTCACAGGCGTCCAGTCTGAAAAACAACCCTCCACCTTTGTCCTTTGTCTCCTACCTTCAAGCCAATATTGTATCCAGTTGGCTAGCTCTCTAGATTCCATGTGATCTAACCTTGCTAACCAGTCTACCTTGTTGAACACCTTGCTGAAGTCCACATAGACAATATTCATGGCTCTGCCTTCATCAATCTTCTCTGTCATTTCTTCAAAAAACTCAATCAAGTTAGTGAGACACAACTTCCCAAAGCCATGTTGACTATCCCTAATCAGCCCTTGCCTTTCCAAATACGTGTAAATCCTGCCCCTCAGAATCCTCTCCAACAACTCACCCACCACTGATGTCAGGCTCACTGGTCTTTAGTTCCCTGGATTTTCTTTACACCCTTTCTTAAATAATAGCACCACATTGCCCTCCAGTCTTCTGGCACCTCACCCGTAGCAATCAATGATACAAATATCTCAGCAAGGAGCCAACAATCACTTGCCTAGCTTCCCACAGAGTTCTGGGATACATCTGATCAGGTCTCAGGGATTTAAACAACTTTGTGTTTAAAATGTCCACATTACAGAGGAGGAGGTGCTGGACACTTTTCAAGATATCACTGTTTATGTCTCCAAGTTCTCTAGCTTCTATATCCTTCTCCTCAGTAAATGCTGACACGAAATGCTCGTTTAGTATCTCACCCATCTCCCGCAGTTCTACACGGAGACAGCCTTGTTTACTTTTACGAGGCCCTATCCTCTCCCTAGTTGCTTTTTCGCCCCTAATGTATTTGTAGAATCTCTTTGGATTCTCCTTAACCCTATTTGCCAAAGCTATCTCATGTCCCCTTTCTGCCCTGCCTGATTTCCCTCTTGAGTATATGCCAACTAAGTTTATACTCCTCGAGGGATTCACTCGATCCCAACTGTTTACACCTGCCATATGCCTCCTTTTTTTTTTCCTGACCAGAGCCTCAATTTCTCTAGTCATCCAGCATTTCCTACATCTACCAGCCTTGTCCTTCACACTAATACTGCCTTAGGTCTCTTGTCACCTCATTTTTGAAGGCTTCCCACTTTCCAGCCACCCCTTTACCTACGAATGGTCTCTCCCAATCAACTTTTGAGATTTCTTGCCTGGTACGATCAAAGTTGGCCTTACAGTTCTGCTATAACGTGATAGTTGCGTTCCTGTGCAACATTTCATTATAGAAAATTATGTGAGAGAAATAATGGGGCCTGTGGGAAAAGAGGGGTTAGGGGCAAATCACCAAAAAAAAAATCACTCAAAATCATTCAAAAATGAGTCGAAAACCTAACACAAAGGATAGCACAATTTGAATAAATGTTTAATTTGTATCTAATAATGAAATAAACGTAAATTTAACGCTTTACCTAGTCAAGTCAAGGTGACTTGATGGGCCGGGAGGTTGTACTGTATGTCTCGCAAAAACATTTCACGACAAAGCCCGTGAAATGATCATGTGATGCTGGTGCAGAGACTCTTTCGGTGCTAATGTTGTACATATTCACGACAAAGCCCATGAAACAATTGTGTGATGGCGACATGTACTCCTCCGCGCACTGATGGAATTGTGTTATAGCCAACTCAAGTTTGCGTTTTAGAAAAAGCGTACCTGTCTTTGTCAATCGCGTTAAAGCCAATTCATGTTGACAGAACACACGTTATAACAGAACATGTGTTATAGCAGAATCAAACTGTACTCTTAGATCAAGTCTATCCTTTTCAATAACTTTTCAATATTTTAAAACTAATAGAAACATGATCACTGGTCCCAAAATTCTCCCCCACTGACATCTCAGTCACTTGGCCTGCCTTATTTCCCAAGAGAAGGTCAAGTTTTGCTCCTTCTCTAATCAGTTCAATTTTATCTCTTTATAAATCTATTATAATGCCTCTGTAACCAAAAAAGAGAATATGTTGATGGTATTTTAAAATAGCTTGTTTTAAAATCTACATATGATCATCAGGAATAGGGTAAAATTGTAATCCCCAGTCTTTCTGAGTGATTTCTTTTGCTGCTGATGTAGTACAGCTATAATTCCCTACAAAGCATAACCATGCTTCTATCTGAAGAATAATGTTCTGTTAATTTGTTCAGATTTATATTTGTCAGACCATCCACTGTGTGGTTGAGAGTGAAGTCACTCAGGTTTTATGTGAATTAATATTGGGACATGCAAATTTAATCTGCCCATTTGTGACAAAGAAAAGCATTTGACTTGACATTTTCAATTTCAGTGATGTGTTTTCTGTAAAACTTAGTTAGTTTGCTCTGTACTTTAAACTTTTAGTTTTGTTTAGAATTCCTCCAATGAATACACACCAATATATTAACGAAAAGATACAGTATAATCAGAAGAGCAGAACTGGTTGGCAGACAGGAAGCAGAGAGTTGGAATAAATGTGTCCTTTTCAGGGTGGCAGGCAGTGATGAGTGGGGTGCTGCAATGTTCAGTGCTGGGACCCCAGCTGTTCACAATATACATTAATGATTTGGATGAAGGAGTTGAATGCAAAATCTCCAAATTTGCAGATGACACTAGGCTGGGTGGCAGTATGTGCTGTGCGAAGGATGCTAAGAGGCTTCAGGGTGACTTGGACAGGTTGGCTGAGTGGGCAAATACTAGGCAAATGCAATATGATGTGAATAAAAATGAGGTTATCCACAAACAGGAAGGCAGATTATTGTCTGAATGGTGGCAGTTTAGGAAAAGGTGAGTGCAACAAAACCTGGGTGTCATGATGAAACAGTTGCTGAAAGTTGGTATACAGGTGCAGGAGGTGGTGAGGAAAGCTAATGGCACACAGGCCTTCATAGCAAGAGGTTTTGAGCATTGGAGTAGCGATGTCTTGCTTCAGTTATACAGGACATTGGTGAGGCCACACCTTAGGTATTGTGTGTGGTTTTTGTCTCCTGGTTTGAGGAAGGACATTCTTGCTTTTGAAGGAGTCAAGCGAAGGCTCACCAAACTGATTCCCAAGATAGCAGGACTGATATGTGAAGAAAGACTGGATCAACTGAGCTTGTACTTGCTGGAATTTGAAGAATGGGGCCAGGTATCTCATAGAAACATAAAATCCTGATGGGACTGGACACACTAGATTCAGGAAGAATGTTCCTGATGTTGGGGAAGTCCAGAACGAGGGGTCACAATCTAAGAATGAAGGGTAAGCCATTCAAGAGCAAGATGAGGAAGAAAGTGTATGGCTTTTATTGGTGGAAATTGAGTACAAGATTCAGGATGTCATGTTGCAGTTTCATAAGACTTTGTTTAGGCCACTCTTAGAGTATTGCATTCAGTTCTGATCGCCACATTTCAGGAAGGATGTAGAGGCTTTGGAGAGGGTGCAGAAAACATTTACCAGGATGCTGCCTGGATTAAAAGGTATGAGCTATAAGGAGAGGCTAGAAAATCTCGGGTTTCTTCTCTGGAGCGGCGGAGGCTGAGGGGAGACTTGATAGAAATGTATAAAATTATGAGATGCATAGATAGTGTTGATGGTCAGTCTTTTTCCCAGAGTTGAAATGTCTAATACTAAAGGGCATGCATTTAATGTCAGAGGACGAAAGTTCAAAGCAGATGTCAGGGACTACTTTTTACACAGAGTGGTAGGAGTGTGGAATGCACCGCCAGGGTTGGTGGTGGAGGCAGATACGATAGGGACGTTTAAGGGATTTTCAGATAAGACATAAATATGCAAGGAATGGAGGGATATGGACCAAAGGCAAGCAGAAGGGATTAGTTTAGTTTAGCGTCATGTTTGGCACAACATGGTGGGCCTAAGGGCTCATTCCTGTGCTGTACAGTTCTATGTTCTAATTTCTTCACTCAGAGTGTTATGGACCTGTGGAATTCTTTCCCACATAAAGCTGTTGGGGCCAGTTCGTTAGATATATTCAAGAGGGAGCTGGACGTGGCCCTTGCAGCTAAAGGGATCAAGGGACATGGAGAGAAAGCGGGAATTGCATGATCAACCATGATCATATTGAATGGTGCTGCAGGCTCCACAGGCCAAATGGCCTACTCCTGCATGTATTTCCTATATTTCTATGTCTATGTTATGTAAAAAGTACACTATGTGGTTGTCCACAGTTAAAATTGCCATCTGTCAGAAATTCATAAAGAACACTGAAGAGTATCTGAAGCCTTAGCAGAATAAGCCAGGAAGGAATCTTAGCGTTGCACAGCACAGTGAGAGGCCCTTTGTCCATTGTGTCTGTTTCAGTCATCAAACACCTACCTACTCCAGCTCCATTTTTCAGCACTTGTCCCACAGCCTTGTGTGCTATGGCCCTTCAAGTGATCATCCAAATACTCCTCAGTACCAGATACTCAGCACCCTCTGGATAAAACTAAACTTAACCATCTAAGTCACCTATCCCTTACCTTTAATTGATGCCAACTGCTCATTAATCCCTCTACTATGGTAAATGGTTTCTTCCTGTCTAGCCTCTCTATGCCCTTCATAATTTTATAGACCTCAACAAGGTCCACCTTCGGTATTCTCTGGTGTAAGGAAACAGACCAATCAACTACTTAGTTCCTGTTCACATTTTAAACTCTCCAGCCCAGGATGAATCTCCTCTGCAACCTGTCCAGTGTATTTACATCCTTTCTGTGATGAGTGACCAGAACAGCACAGGTAGTGGCCCATAACAATCTGAAAGACCTGCAGATGTTGTATTTCAGAAACAAATACAGAAATTGCTGGAACAGCTCAGCAGGTCTGGCAGCATTTGTGGAGAGAAATCAGAGTTAACGTTTTGGGTCAAGTGACCCTTCCTCAGAACTGATGGTAGCTAGGAAAATGTTAGTTTATATCAGAAGATGGGGTGGGGGTAGAGGGTAAGGAGTAAATGATAGGTGGGGCTAGAGCCCAAAGAGAGAGAAAAACAGTAGAACAACAGTTGGGCAGACAAAGGAGTGGCTGGGAGGGTGAATAGCTATAAATGGGGACTGTTAGTGGCTAAGAATTAGTTGTGTGTAATAGCAGACTGTGTGATAACAAGGCCTGCTCTGGGGGTTTGAAGTAAGGACATAGGAGAACTCAAGCTCTAAAGTTATTGAACTCGATATTGAGTCCAGAAGGCTGCAGCGTCTCCAAGTGGAAAAAGAGGTGCTGTTCTTCCAACTTGCGCTGATCTTCGCTGAACGCTGCAGCAAGCCTGAGACAGAGGTGTTGGCCAGGAAACAGGGTGGTATGTTGAAGTGGCCGGCAACAGGAAGCTCAGGGTCTTTTTTGCAAACCGAACACAGGTGTTCTGCTAAGCGGTCACCCAGTCTATGCTTCATTTCCCCAGTGTAGAGGAAACCACATTGTAAGCAGGGAATGCAGTAGAATAGATTGTCTGAAGTGCAGGCAAAGTGCTGCTTCACCTGAAAGGTGTGTTTGGGGCTCTTGAATACTGAGGACGGAGAAAGTTAACAGACATGTTTTACACTTTCTTTGGTTGCAGGGAAGGTGCCATTCTTCTTGTAGTCAATGCCTTGACTAATAAAGGCAAATACCCCTAATAGCTTCTGGACCACCTTATCAATCTCTTGCCTTCAAGGATCTGTAGACATGCTCACCACATCCCTCAGATCTTCTGTACTTCCTAACATTCATTATGTGACCTCTCATTTTGTCTTCCTAAAATGCATCACTTCACACTTTTCTGGTCTCCATTTGCCCCTGTTCTGCTTTTCTGACAAGCCAATCTATATTATCTTGTAGTCTAAAACTTTCCTCCTCATTATTTACCCCACAACAAATTTTTATGTCATCTACAAACTCATTGGTCAAACCTAGTCACTCAAGACTAGAAACAGTAAGGGACAAGCACTGAACCCTGCGGTACACTAGGCTTTTGATTTTAAAAAAATAACTTTCGGCCATCACCTTCTGTCTCCAGCCAACAAGCCAATTCTGGATCTTATTTGCAAAATTGTCCTGGCTGTTAGCTTCTTAGACCAGTCCTCGTATGTTAGGGCTGTTAGGTTAGGTGGGTTAGACATGGGAAATACAGGGGAGTGGGTATGGGTGGGATGCACTTCAGAGGGGCGGTGTGGACTTGTTGGGCTGAATGGCCTGCTTCCACACTGTAGGGATTCTATTCTACGATTCGATAATGTCAAAAATCTGAAGTTCATATAGATTATATCCACTCCACTATCCTCACCAACACACACCTAGTCACTTTCTTGAAAAACATTATCAAACTTCATAGAATCCCTACAGTGTGGAAACAGGCCCTTTGGCCCAACCAGTCCACACCAAACCTCAAAAGCATCCCACCCAGACCCACCCCACTATAACCCACCTAATCTACACGTCCCTGAACACAGGCAATTTAGTGTGGCCAGTCCACCTAGCATCACATCTTTGGACTGTGGGAGGAAACTGGAGCACCTGGAGGAAACCCACGCAGAATGTGCAAACTCCACACAGACAGTTGCCCGAGGGTAGAATCGAACCTGGGTCCCTGGCGCTGTGAGGTAGCAGTGCTAACCACTGAGCCACTGTGCTGCCCCTTCACAAAGCCACACTAGCTATCCTTGATTAATCAATCCTTGTATCTCCAGGGAGATTAATTCTGACTGTCAGAATTTCTTTTTGAAACGTTTCTCTACCACTGGTGTTAGATTCACTGGCCTTCTGTTTCCTGGTTTATCCCCATCGTGCTTCTTGAATAATGTTACCACATTAGCTGTCCTTCAGACCTCTGGTATCTCTCCTGTGTCCAGAGAGGATTTGAAAATTAATGTCAGGATACCTGCAATCTCCTTCATTGCTTCCCAGAACAGAATGGAATACATCCAATCTGAGTGTGGGATATATCTAATTTTATATCCATTGAAGCCACTAATACTTCCACTGACTCAAATACAAGGAACGAGAGGAAAAAATTGGATGATTCAATATGAATTGTGGAATAAGGTTACAATGAGCCAGTACATATTGGATCACATTTAGTCCAGGTCGATTTATACGTTCCAAGTGCTGATGTTTCTGGAATCCATGTCAGAGAACCTCTTTCTGTTTTAATTCATTCACTGAATGTGAGCATTGTTGGCTGTGTCAGCACTTTGAGAAGGCCTTTGGTGAACTGCCTTCTTGAATTGCTGTAGTCTATTTGGTGTAGGTACATCCACAATGTCTTTAGGGAGGTATTTCCAGAATTTTGACCCAGTGATACTAGGAAACAGCTCACGCTAGTGCCCCTCCACATTCTTCTTCGGTAGTCAGCTCCTTTATGTGATCAGAAATCTATCAATTACGAGCCATCAGGGTGCTAGTAGGATTTATCCTGGCTCCATCATCACAACCCTTGATGAATTAACCTACAAGTGGCTGGCTAGGAAACAATAACATACAACTCACTTAAAACCTGATCAAATGGAAAAGCAGAAAATCAACTTCAGGTGTTTCCTACATAACAACAGACACTCTACAAGAAAACAGCTCACTACCACCATATCAAGAGTAATTAGGAATGGGTTATAAATGCTGGCCCAGACTGAATGACTGCAAAATATTTAGAAGTATTTAATTATCCATGTAGTTCTTGGGGCTTCTGATAGTTGTGAAAAATACTTACATAAATGTAAATTTTCAGATTTCAGCCAAACTTCAAGGGATCCTTTTGTTTCGTAAACATTAGCCACCTTTGGAAAAATTGCAACTTTATAATCATGTATTTAATATTTAGCAAGCATTTTAATTTCGTTTTTTATGTCATAATTCACCTCAGTTAGAACTTAAACAGAATAGCCAAACAATTACATGAAATGACACATGTTCAGAAGTTTATCGCACCAAATGGGCTGGCTCGATTAGGACAGCTCAGTTAGTTACAAAAATGATCTTTTGTTTTGATTGGTTATGGCTGATCAAACTATACAATTTAGAGAAAGAGAGAGGGGCATTTATGTCAACTCCAGAGTAATTCAGAGGAAATAAATCAGTGCATGTATAACAGATTTAATTCTGTTAATGGTGGCTCTGTGGTTAACACTGGTAACTCATAGTGCCAGGGACCTGGGTTCGATAACAACCTTGGGTGTTCAGGGATGTGTAGATTAGGTGGGTTATGGGGGATGAGTCTGGGTGGGATGCTGTGAGGGTTGGTGTGGACTTGTTGGGCCAAAGGTCTTGTTTCCACACATGATGGTTAGCACTGCTGTCTCATGATGCCATGGACCTGGGTTCAATTCCACTGTTGGATGACTGTGTGGAGTTTGCATATTCTCCCTGTGTCTGTGTGGGTTTCCTCCAGTGCTCTGGTTTCCTCCCATAGTCCAAAGATGTGCAGATTAGGTAGATTGGCCATGCTCAATTGCCTATAGTGTCCAGGCAGGCCAGTTGCCTTAACCATGGGATATGCAGGGTTACAGAGATAACGTGGGGATGTGGATCTGGGTGTTAAGCTCTTCGGAGGGTTGGTGTGGTTTCGATGGGCTGAATGGTCTGCTTCCATGCTGTAGGGATTCTATAATTGTATGATCACTGAATTCCCAAAATCCTTAGGGTTCCCATTAACCACAACATCAGTGGACTTGCCATATATAAACAGTGGCTACAAAATCAGGTCAGAGGCTAGGAATACTGTGGTGAATAACTCCCTGCCAGATTCCCCAGAAGCCTGTTCACCACCTACAAGGCATAAGTCCGGAAGCAATGGAATACTCCCCATTTGCTTGGCTGGGTGCTGCCCCATTTCAAGAAGCTTGACATCATCCAGGACAAAGCAGCCCTTTTGATTGGCACCACATTCATTCCTTCCACCACTATGCTTAGTAGCAGCAGTGTGTACTGTCCACAAGGTGCGGTGCAGAAATTTACCAAAGACCCTTAAACAGCACTTTCTAGGCCCATGACCACTTCCATCTTACAAGACAAGGGCAGTAGATACATGGGAACACCACCACCCACAAGCTCCCCTCATTGCCACTCACCATTCTAACTTGGAAATGCATCGCCGTTCCTTCACTTTCGCTATGTCAAAATCCTGGAATTTCCTCCATAATGGCATTGTGGATCTATTGGTATGTGGACTGCAGTGGTTCAAGAACATAGCTCGACATCACCTTCTCAAGGGCAACAAGGGACAGGGAATTAATGCTGGCCAGACAGCAACCCTATGAATGGATAAAAACCATCATGAAAGTTAGTTTTCAGTGCCAGAGAAGTTGTCTGACAGAAGTAAGAGTTATTAAGCCTTGAACCATTCACTTCCATATGAATAAATAAATAATTTTTTTTTCCTGAAATGCCTTGAATGTAATTAAAACAAATTCATACCCTTCATATACTTCATAACGGCTTATATTTGACATAAAAAATGACATATATTTGAGAAGGCTAACAGATTCATACCCTTCATATTTTGACTGCCAAATCTCTGAGTTATAAGTGTACTGAAGCCTAAGGGGAAGCAGAGCAAAATTAGACAGAAACGTCCTGATTTTCATGTTTAGCTACATAATGCAGATGCTGGAAATTGTTCTCTGATTTACTTTTTAATAAGAGTAAACATTAATACCCTCACCGATATCCCTTTCATTAAAATTTGGGTCATATTGTTCAGAAAGCACAATGGAAAACCTGAAGTATCAGCTTCGCCTAGTAGGAATACTGCTCCTTTTGGGCTAGGGCCTGTGTATCTTCCAAAGGGAGGCTACTGGATCACTGCTACGGGTCTGACCCCTGGGTGTTTTATTTGTATTCTTCCAAATCCATTGTGTCATAGGCCTAGATTTTCTGTTGATCTGGCAATCATTAATTTTAGCAGAGATGAGGATTGCACATGTACAGTAACTCCATCATAGCAGATGCTGAAGAAATTGCCCAGGAAAGATTTCTGTGGGCAATTTGCTTAGAATTAGAACTAGATTTATTGTCACATGTACTGAAGTATAGGAGTAAAGTGAGAAGTTTACAATGTCACCCCACATGGCGCCACTTTAGGTACAAATAGGTACAGATCTTGGATCTGCTCCACTTAGGCCTCCAGCCCATTCCATTCCATGCCTCCGGCTTGCTCCGCTCTGTCCCTCAGCCACTTTGATGATGTCACTGCTTTATTTTCAAAATCAAGTAAAAAAATGTTTGAAAAAGAGAAAAAAAGAAAAAGCAGATGAAATGGACGAGCCCTGCGTTAAATAGTCTGGACACTGTCTACTATGCCACTGCCATCTTAATCATATGTGTTGAATCCTCTGAAAGTCTCCATTTAGATCAAGAAATTTGGAAGGTTCCAATAAAATCAATTAAGTAATTACTCAGAAAAAGTAAGACTGTTAAATACATAGACTGACTCCTGAGTAACTATTCAATACGCTCCATACTTACCTCACACACCCTACTATACTTCCTTCAGACTGCTTACACCCCTAAGACCCTGAACTGACACTCTCCTAGGACCCAACTCCCTTCCCCCCACTGACCGACCCAGTTTGATGCCTGTTACCCCTGCCAATGCCTGTCAGCTCCCCGCTTTGTGTACTTTGCTGCTGACTCCTCCCCAACTAGCGCACACCCCCATTGGACAGGACCTGTCCCCAGCCTCTAGCAGACCTGACCCAAACCCCTTGCCACCAGACCAACCGCAATGGACCTGGTAAGCCCCTTCCTCGTCCTCCTGCCAGACCTAATTGTTGCCACCCACCCTGTCCTATCTTAAGCACTGCATTATTTACTTAGCTCCTTTGCCACCTTGCAGTCTACATATCTGGCACCCTACTCTCTCAGCATCGTAACATTATGTGTACTTTACATACTTAGAACATAAGAACGTAAGAACTAGGAGCAGGAGTAGGCCGTCTGGCCCTTCGAGCCTGCTCCACCATTGAATAAGATCATGGCTGATCCTTTTGTGGACTCAGATCCACTTACCCGCGTTCTCACTGTATCCCTTAATTCCATTATTGTTCAAAAAAAATCTACCTTTTTTTTAAAACATTTACTGAAGTAGCGTCAACTACTTCACTGGGCAAGGAATTCCATAGATTAACAACCCTCTGGGTGAAGAAATTCCTTCTCGGTTCAGTCCTAAATCTGCTCCCTCTAAGCTTGAGGCTATGCCCTCTTGTCCTAGCTTCACCTGCCAGTGGAAACATCCTCTCTACTTCTATCTTATCTATTCCCTTCATAATTTTATATGTTTCTGTAAGATCCCCCCTCAATCTTCTGCATTCCAATGAATATAATCCCAATCTACTCAGTCTCTCCTCATAAGCCAACCCCCTCAACTCTGGAATCAACCTAGTGAACCTCCTTTGCACCCCCTCCAGTGCCAGTACATCCTTTCTCAAGTAAGGAGACCAAAACTGCTCACAGTACTCCAGGTGTGGCCTCACCAGCACCTTGTACAGCTGCAACATAACCTCTCTGCTTTTTATTTCAATCCCTTTAGCAATGAAGGACAAAATTCCATTTGCCTTCCTAATTACTTGTTGTACCTGCAGACCTACCTTCTGTGATTCATGCACAAGGACACCCAGGTCCCTCTGCATAGCAGCATGCTGCAACTTTTTACCATTCAAGTAATAATCCTTTTTACTATTACTCCTACCAAAATGTATGACTTCACATTTATTTACATTGTATTCCATCTGGCAGACCTTTGCCCACTCACTCAATGTATCTATGTTCCTCTGCAAAGTTTCACAGTCCTCTGCACACTTTGCTTTGCCACTCATCTTAGTGTCATTTGCAAACTTTGACACCCTACACGTGGTCCCCAACTCCAAATCATCTATATAAATTGTAAATAATTGCGGTCCCAACACCGATCCCTGAGGCACACCACTAGTCACTGACTGCCAGCTAGAATAGCACTCATTTATCCCCACTCTTTGCTCCCTGTTAGTCAACCAATCCCCTATCCATGCTAATACTTTACCCTTAATGCCATGCATCCTTATCTTATGCAGTAGCCTCTTGTGCGGCACCTTGTCAAAAGCCTTTTGGAAGTCTAGGTACACCACATCCACTGGGTCCCCATTGTCCACCTCGCTCGTAATGTCTTCATAGAATTCCAAAAGATTTGTCAAGCATGACCTGCCCTTCATGAATCCATGCTGCATCTGCCCAACGGGACAATTTCTATCAAGATGCCTTGCTATTTCTTCCTTGATAATAGACTCAAGCATCTTCCCCACTACAGAGGTTAAGCTAACCGGTCTATAATTCCCCATCTTTTGTCTACTTCCCTTTTTAAACAGTGGCGTCACATTTGCTGTTTTCCAATCTGCTGGGACTGCCCCAGAGTCCAGCGAATTTTGGAAAATTACCACCAGCGCACCTGCTATTTCTCCCGCCATCTCTTTTAGTACCCTGGGATGCATTCCATCAGGGCCAGGAGACTTATCAATCCTTAGCTCCATTAGCTTGCCCAACACTACCTCTTCCGTAATTATGATTGTTTCCAGGTCCTCACCTACCTTCGTCTCTTTGTCAATTACTGGCATGTTATTAGTGTCCTCCACTGTGAAGACCGATACAAAATACCTGTTCAATGCCTCGGCCGTTTCATCATATCCCATAACTAAATTCCCCTTCTCATCCTCTAAAGGGCCAACGTTTACTTTAGCCACTCTTTTTCGTTTTATATATTTATAGAAACCTTTCCTATCTGTCTTCATATTCTGTGCTAGTTTTTTCTCATGTTCTATCTTACTTTTCCTTATAGCTCTTTTTGTGGCTTTCTGTTGACCTTTAAAGTTTTCCCAATCTTCTAGTTTCATGCTGTTTTTGGCCACTTTGTATGCCTTCTCTTTCAATTTGATAGCCTCCCTTATTTCTTTAGACACCCATGGCAGATTACCCCTTTTCTTACAGTCCTTCCTTCTCATTGGAATATACTTTTGCTGAGCACTTTGAAAGATTGCTTTGAAAGTCCTCCACTGCTCGTCAACTGTCCCACCATAAAATCTTTGTTTCCAGTTTACTTTAGCCAAGTCCTCCCTCATTCTATTGTAGTTCCCCTTGTTCAAGCACAGGACCCTGGTATTGGATTTTATCTTCGCACTCTCCATCTGTATTCTAAATTCAACCATACTGTGATCACTCCTTCCAAGAGGATCCCTAACTATGAGGTCATTAATTATTCCTGTCTCATTACACAGGACCAGATCTAGGATAGCTTGCTCCCGCGTTGGTTCCATTACATACTGTTCAAGAAAACTATCACGGATACACTCAACGAACTCCTCCTCAAGGCTACCCTGACCGAGCTGGTTCGACCAATCTACATGTAGGTTAAAATCCCCCATGATGATTGCCGTACCATTTTTACAGGCATTAGTTATTTCGTTGTTTATTGCCCGCCCCAATGTGATGTTATTATTTGGTGGCCTATAGACTATGCCTATCAGTGACTTTTTCCGCTTAGAATTTCTAATTTCCACCCAAATGGATTCAACCTTATTCTCCATAGAACCTATATCATCTCTCAGCACCGCCCTGATGGTGTCCTTGAATATCAGAGCTACACCACCTCCCTTACCTTCCTGTCTGTCCTTCCAAATAGTCTGGTACCCTTGGATATTTAACTCCCAGTCGTGACCATCCTGTAACCATGTCTCCGTAATGGCTACCAAATCATATTCATTCGTGATGATTTGTGCCGTTAACTCATCAACCTTGTTACGAATGCTACGAGCGTTCAGGTAAAGTGCCTTTATGCTAGCTTTCTTACCCTCATGATTTCCAACATCTCTAATAATATCTCCTGAGTTATCCTTCCTTTTTGCTTCTTTCTTAGTCTGCCTTGAACTTAAACCCTCCTGCACACATGCTAACCTGCTGCTTACCTTTTTATTTACCATCATACTCCCTGTCGTTTTCCCTTTCCCTTCCCCCCAACTCACTAGTTTAAAGTCCTAGTGACCACCCTATTTATCCTTTTCGCAAGAACACTGGTTCCAGATCGGTTCAGGTGGAGACCGTCCCATCGGTACAGATCCCTCCGGTTCCAAAACTGATGCCAATGCCTTACCATTTAATGGCAACTGTCGATGTGCCCAGTTTAAATAAGTCAGAAAGAGGGAGCTGATTCCTGTACAAAGATGTGATTTGCCTTCCCCCAACAGTTCTGCGCTCTGAAAGAACTATCAGAATGGAAATAGGAGTCTATGTTTCTGCAGCAGCTCTGGTCAGAATCTCCTCTCAGAAATGCGAGAGATTGCCAAACCTCAGAAACTCCAGTCCAATCTTTCTAGAAACTCTTTACCCATAATTTTCAACTTAAGTGCAACTTAGGAAAATTTAAGACCCATCAGGTTCAAGAGGTTTAATGCTGTACCGTGTGAGTGACTGACCAAGCATTCCATCATTATTGTACGTAATTTAAAAAATGCATTTTTGAGCCTCATCTTCAAGTAGTGTTCTTTTGCTCTATGATGTTATGCCATGCCATTTCCTCACCAAGGGTATAAGGTCTGCTCAAAGACTTTGGGTATTACCCTTCTCCACTATTCATTTGGAAGTGTCTAAAAGCACCTTTGGGTGATGCTAAGCATTTTTACTTCATCCTTCCAAGTAAGACTGTAACTTCAGCCTATTCCCTTCTCCTTCATCTCCTGTAGTATGAAGAATTTATGCTATATCAATCCATGGTAAAGCACTCTGTGAAGTAATGGTGGCATTATAGTAATAATACTGACATAATAATCCATACGCCCAGACTAATCTTCTGAAGACGTTTCAAATCCCACCACAGCAGTTTATGGAATTTAAATTCATTAAGTAAAATCTGGAATTGAAGGTATCTCAATAATCCCAAATATAAGATTGTTGTAAGATCCCATCTGGTTCAAAAATTTTCTTTAGGTAAGAATATTTGCCATTCTTAACATGAGATGCTAGATGATATGGTGCTGTTAACTGCCCTCTGAAATAACTTAGCAAGCTATCCAGTTCAGAGGGAATTTGGGATAGGCAACAATTGCTTATTGTGCCAGTGATTCTCGCATTGCTTGAAATAGCGAACTTATAAAAATGTGTGCATCAATAAAGGATCATGGAAACACTATATCAGGAATAGCAAAGTACTATAGCTTTTGTAAAGCATTTCTTAGTTCCACTCTTTCTACAATAACTAGACAGCATTTATAAGAATCAAAATGGGTCCAAATCATGACTCCATAAAGATAAATTAAGAAATGTAAATTCAAGTTTGTGCATATTTATCTTCATAAGTATTATGAATAGATATAACTAATGTAATTGGTAGGAAGATACAGTCTCCAGATTACAGAAATTATAGTATCAATCTGACTCTTGAATTGCATAAATTATAAATGTATGGGGAAGTGGAAACGAGAACCAGCACTACTTGTCCTAACCTTCGAGATTTATTAATGCTTTTCAATGATTCACAGGTTTAAAGGAGAGGAATAATGCCACTGTAGTCAGGGACGGGATATTACAGAACTCCTAATATGAAACTCACCCTACCAACATAGTGAAAACATTTTATCTGCATTGTGTTATTGACCCTTAATTTGCTGACAGCCAAGCATTTCAAATCATATCATTGCACCAAGGAATCCGATAAACACGTATCATTTATGACTATGTCAGGGAATAGCACTGTATGTCAGAATCAAGGACCAGTTTACCTGCTGCTTTACAGGAATCCCTATAGTAATTCGTCCCTTATGTACCTATCACATCAAAGTTATGTTAACAAGCTCTGTTGCCAGAAGAGGACTTAATAGAAATCCCCATAGCTGTGAAATGAATTACGATAACCTTTACTGCAGAAACGTTTATGTTTCCATTAGGAAATCAGTCCTAGGCTGCACACACGCACACACCAGGCAGAGACTACGATGATGGTGACAAGCCATTTCACAAACCATAGGCAAGGGAAGGCTTGCTGGGCTAAGCAGAAGGAAAGGAGGAATGGTACTAATGGGATAATTGTTTCAAAGACCTGGAACAATGTGTGAGGCCCAGTTACATCATTCTGACTGCAGCTGGTGCAATATTGAAATGCTGGAAGACACACCAAATGAAGTACCAGAAATGAAATGTTTCATTTTACCCAGAATCCAGCGAGATAAAGAAGTATTAGACATACAGTTGCAAGCCTATGTCTTACTGTATTTCCCATGTAATTACCTTATTATGAACAACATCAACCTACATTGAGTGCTGTTTTGAATTCTGTATGAAATAATTCCACAGAGGCCAATATCCCATCACCAAGCCATCCTTTATTTATACCTGCATAGTACTTGACACTGGCCCAGCTTCCTCAGAGTCAGCTCTGAGTGAACAGAACCTCTGACATTCCTATTTTTATCTATCAGCCAGGGCTCCCTTATTGGACCAGGTTAACATCCCCAATCAAGGTACTCATATTTTATGAGGTCCACCTGGCTGACCTTGTTATAATCACTACATCATATATTTTTGATAATGTTTTTGCAGATGTTCCTCACATGGACATAAAGTTCATGATTTCCAGTACCTCACTTAAGTGTGCTTCAGGAAGTAGCCTACACTAGGCAATAACCATTGGCAGGGATCAAACATGGCAGTCATTTCAGTCTCACCCAGCCTCATCTCACATCTATGCAAATACATTTTGCAATGAGAGTTACAAGGTTTCATTTAGAAATGGGAAGCTTGATTGATTGTGCTTTTTAAATGCCTGGCCCAGTGACACCAGCTCTTGCATTCTGACTGGAACCATGATTGAGATCAATCACATAACACAGATGGAAGGAACTGGAACCTTTCTGGTCTGTGTGGCTCAGACTACATTACTTTACCTATTGAACAGAGCAGTGGGAAATTTGAGTAATTTAACATTATTTATTTTCTTTTAAGTCTCACTTTCTTAAAAGACACAGAGTTATTAAGCATTTATATTAAGTATTTCATTAATAATATTGAATCTATTCAGGTACCTAACATGTTGAAAAGTCATATTTGTTTATATTAGATTGTAAATAAATCAATTTGACTATGGCCTGGATAATCATCCATGGGTCAGGTAAACAGTGTCAGGAAATTTTCATCTCCACAAAACCAACTTGTAAAGTGGTTAACTGGAAATCAAGCCATCAGTCCAGGGGAAGAATGCAAACTGTGAGCTATAGTAGTCAAGACAAATGACCCTGGAGCTTGAGAGAATGATGCCAGGTATACAGGCATCTGGATGGAAGGCCTGGCTTGTGGCTCCAGCACTATGTTCAAAAATATTAAAAAGAATTAAAGATATGACAGGCCTCCAGCCCTTGCCACAGACACCCTACACACACATCAATGCCAAACTATAAAATTCCAGTATCTTTCATATCCTTTGTGCTAACCTATGCCCCAATACCTGCTGGTCATGATTCTTCACACCCTCCACGTTAACTTGCCCTCACGATCACTAGTCCATATGCCAATATTTGCCAAACCATTAAGACTCTTCATGATCCTTTACCCTTCTACCTACCATGCCAACTCACTCAGCATCTATTATGGGGAGATCTCAGAACCCATGTTAAGATGAAATAACATTATTTTATATAAAATAAAGTTTTAATATCTATTGCAGACTTCATGATATAGTGAAAAAACTTACAGTCATAAAATCCATTTACTACATGCACACTGCCTGACGAATAAAGGTAAGCATGCCTTATACCTTCTTTACCACCATATCCACTTGCATGGCTACTTTCAGGGAACTGTGGACATGAACCCCAAGATCCTTCTGTGCATCAATGTTATTCAGAGTCCTGCCACTAACTGTGTACTTTTCCTTAACATTCGATCTCCCAACGTGCAGCACCTCACACTTATCCGAATTAACCTCCATCTGCCTTTGCTCCACCTATATCTACAACTGATCTATATCCCACTGTATCCTTTGACAACCTTCTACACTATCCACAACTCCACATATCTTTGTATCACCTGCCAACTCACTAACTCACCCATCTACATTTTCATCTATGTCATTTTATATATATATATCACAAATAGCAGAGGTCCTACTATGGATCCCAGCAGAACACCTCGCGTCATGGATCTCCAGCCTGAAAAACTCCCTCCCACCAATACCCTCTGTCTTCTATAGGCAAGCCAATTCTGAATCCACGTTTGCTCCTCTGACTCTCTCCCAATATTTGTGGGAGTATAGTACACACCTAGAAGTATAGCTGTCCTGTTTTTGTTTCTGAGCTCAACCCAAATAGATTTATCATAAAAACATAGAATCCCTACAGTGTGGGAGCAGGCCATTCAGCCCATCAAGTCCACGCATATCCTTTGAAGAGTATCCCACCAAACCCACTCTCCCACCTATCCCACAACCCTGCATTGCCCATGGCTAACCCACCTAACCTACACATTCCTATATACTATCGGCAATTTAGCATGGCCAATCCACCTAATCTGCACATCTTTGGAATGTGGGAGGAAACCGGAGCACTTGGATGAAACCCACGCGGACACAGGGAGAATGTGCAAACTCCACAGAGACAGTCGCCTGCAGGTGGAATCGACCCTGGGTCACTGGCGCTGTGAGGCAGCAGTGCTAACCACTGAGCCACCGTGCCTCCAAATTTGTGGAAAGAATTTGTGGAAGAAATCATTAAAAGAGCTAATACTTAAAAGCAACTTTTGAAAGAAAAGCATCATATTTATCTCTTTGGTATCTTCAAATCATGCAAACACGCAATAAGTATGTTTCTAATGTGAAAAGAATCTTAATGCATAATTTTTTTAGATTATAGTGTTATGGAACTGTGATAAGTCATTACCACCGAAGAGCAAATGGCCCTCGACCTCTGTGCCTATAACTATAATTGAAGGAGAAAGTAAGGTGAGTCTGTTTTTAACATACTCGCATTGTCTGGTAAAAATACTTTTAATAGCAAACAATACATCTTGATTTCTGTTCTTAAATGGCTGAGTAATATAACACCACTGCTTTACCAACAGAAAGTTACCAGGAAATTTTTTTGTTGAAGAGCCAAGTTTCTCGACATGGTAGGTAAGTCTCCGAGCAGCTATGCTATTAAGTGAAATGGGTTTTACCATAAATGTGATTTCTTCTAGAACAAATCAGATCCAAGTTGATAGAGCTGTTGTAGAAGAATTGGTAGTGTACATGAATGAAGAGCTGAATCTTAATAGTAAACTGTTAGATTGTATTTGAATAGAATTCATGCTGAATAAAGATCTGAAAAAGAATGGAGTAAATGTGAGCAGCCTAACTCAGAAGCTATTTGTACAAATAAATTAAGATGCTGTATATGTTCAGTTTCAATTGTTTGGGAATGGATGGAACCCTTAAGAAAACAACTATTCAGGTAAGACAAGATTCACTTTAAATATAGCAATGAATCAACTCATCACATCAAACTTAGCAGCAAACTGAAGAAGGACTATGCTTTAGAAATGGCAGAACATTTACGATACAGTGATTGTCATATTATAATTGGGCACTTTTTAAAAATTCACTTGCGTCACTTGCTGGCTGGCTAGCATTTATTGCCCATGTCTAGTTGCCCTTGAGAAGGTGGTGGTGAGCTGTCTTCTTAAACTATTGCAGACCACGTGCTATAGGTTGACCCACATTGTCTTCAGGGAGGGTGTTCCAGATTTTGAAGCATTTTTATGGATAGTAGTCTATAATAGAAGCTAATCCCATCTGACTGCATATGGCCCATATCTCTATTCCTGCCTTTTCATGTGTCTGTCTAAATGCTTCTTAAATGTTGCTATTATATCTGCTTCTACCACCTACCTTGCAATGCGTTTCAGGCCCCTATCACATCTGTATAAAAAAACCTTGCCTTGCACAAGTCGTTTAAAGTATTTCCCCTCACCTTAAACCTATGCCCCCTAGTATTTGACATTCCTTTGCTGGAATAAAGACACCAACTATCCTCCCTATCTATGCCTCTTATCATTTTATATTTTTCTACCAGGTCTCCCCTCAGCTTCTGATGTTCTAGTAAAACAAATGTAGTGCACTTTCACCTCTGACTTCTGAAATAAAATTATCTTTCTCTTGTTTGGATCTCAATATTCAGTTGGATGGAGAGCATACTGTAAATCAGAAGTTTTCATGTTTGTAGAGGAGTCCAACAATTTTCAGTTGACTTTGCATGTAAATAGGCTGAAAGCAAGAAATTCTGCTTAAGTCAAGGTGCACAACAACTGTGTAACGTTGAAGATGTACCTGAACAAAAACTATTGGAAAATCCCAACCAAATAATCTCACTGTCATTCATGTCTCCATTTATAATTTTTTTTGATTTCTTATGAGCTTGGAAAGTGTATAAGAAGTCAGTCCCCTTTCATTTATCATGATGTCCAGCCAGAGGAGGGTCAGTTGTATTATGTTGCCAAGCAAATAAAGAAAGTGCACCATAAGCATTTGTTTCTCCATTTCACACAAGTAAAGCTAGACACAATAGATACAAAGGTATCCCCAAAAACAACAGGAGTAAGGTTCTCAAAGAGATTTAAATTAAAGAGGCAACAAATATGGAAACTAACCAAAGATAGTAGGAACTGCAGATGCTGGAGAATCCGAGACAACAAGGTGCAGGGCTGGATGAACACAGCAGGCCAAGCAGCATCATAGGAGCAGAGAGGCTGACGTTTCGGGCCTAGACCCTTCATCAGAAAAGGGGGAGGGGAAGGGGGTT
>NC_063336.1:72984018-73004487 GCF_021869965.1 Rhincodon typus | reverse complement strand
AACCCCCTTCCCCTCCCCCTTTTCTGATGAAGGGTCTAGGCCCGAAATGTCAGCCTCTCTGCTCCTATGATGCTGCTTGGCCTGCTGTGTTCATCCAGCCCTGCACCTTGTTGTCTTGGAAACTAACCTGTTGAGGAAAAGGATATTGAAGAAATACGTTTAAATATTAGAGGCCAGTGCTATAGGCTGAAGCTTTTCTGAAAATAAAGCTGCTTTACAATTAATATTAACATTATTTCTGGTGCTAAAACAACATGAGTGGAGGAATTTATAAAAGTAATCTCAAAGAAAATGTGGTATTTGGTAATCGTCTACCATGGCTTTGTCTCATTATAATTCCAGTCATTAGAAGATTTTTTAATGATTGAGGCAGCCTGTAAAAGATAAAGTTGCATGTTAAACACAGATAGGGATTACTACTATGCAAATTACAAAACAAAATGTGAAATTCTTCGGAAAAGTTAGGAAATTAAAATTAAAGTGCCTTTGGAGATTAAAGAGAATAAGAGAGAGAATAAGAGTTCATTTAAATTCCCCAATGACCTAAAAGGATTAACTTGACTATATATCGCCTCTATGGTGATCACTGAGAATGGTATTTAATTAAACGCAAATACAATGTCAGGTGGCATTGCTAGGTACAAAGAGAACGAGCGCATGTGTAATACATACTTTACATATCACATCAGTGTAACCTTCTAGAATTTTACATTTCATTTTGGGCATCATGCATCTAAAGTAAAGAAAGCACAAAGCAGAGAGTAGGTAGAAATGGCCCTTTTTCTGGTTGGCAATATGCAATAATGGTGTGCCACAGAGATCAGTACTGGGAACTCAACTATTCATAATTTATATAAATAGTCTAGATGAAGAGATGGGTAGGATAATTGCCAAATTTGCTAATGACACAAAGATAGATAGGAAAGTAAATTATGAAGAGGTGGCATGGTGGCTTGGTGGTTAGCACTGCTGCCTCACAGCACTAGGGTCCTGGGTTCGATTCCATCCTTGGGTGACTGTCTGTGTGGAGTTTGCACATTCTCCCCATTACTGCATGGGTTTCCTCCCACAGTCCAAAGGTGTGCAGGCTAGATGGATTGGCCATGCTAAATTGCCCATAGTGTTCAGGGATGTGTAGATTAGGTCGGTTATTGGGGAGTGGGTCTGGGTGGGATGCTCTGAGAGCCAGTGTGGACTTGTTGGGCTGAAGGGCCTGTTTCCACACTGTGTGAAATAATGAGATTACTGTGAAGAGGTTGAGTGGGCAAAGATCTGGCAAATGGAGTATAATATAGGAAATTGTGAACTCATTTATTTTGACAGGAATACTAAAAATGAATCATATTATCAAAATTTTGAGAGACTGCAGGTTTCTGAGATGCAGAGGGATCTAGGTGTCTTAATGAATGAATCACAAATGCAATTACAACATATAATAAGAAACTGAAAGAATGTTATCATTTATTAGGAGGGAATTGAATACAGAAATAGGGCACTTGTGCTTCAGTTACACTGGACACTGGTGAGACTACATCTGGAGAACTTTGTACAGAATTGGTTAAGTTATTTAAAGGAATTAAATGTTTTGGAAGGAATTCAAACGTTTCCTAAATAATACCTGGAACAAGCAAGCTGTCTTACAATGAAAAATTGGACAAGCTAGGCTTATATCCTCTGGAGTTTAGAAGAAAAAGAGATGACTTGATTGAAAATATAAGATCCTGAGCGTCTTGAATGGGTAGATGTCCGGAGGATGTTTCCTGTTAAGGAAGAATCTAGAAATAAGATTACTGTTTATAATTGAGGACTCTGAGGCTTTTTTTTAATCTGAGAGTCTTTGGATCTACCTTCCTGAAAAGATGGTAAAAGCAGAGTCTATGACTGTTTGAACACCAAAAATGGGTAGAGTCTCAGTAGACAAGGGGGAGAAAGGTTATCAGGGTTAGATTAGGGTGTGGATTTGTGGTTTTAGTCAGATCAGCCAGAATCTTATGAAATAGCAGAGTAGGATCAAACAGCAGAATATCCTACTCCTACTCATGCCCATATGCCCATTTGTTAAAAGACAGTTTGATTTAATTTATTATTGTCATGTACCGAGATACAGTATTGTTTTGTGTGCCATCCAGTCAAATCACACCTTACATAAGTACATCAGGTTAATAGAACAGAATGCATAATATAGTGTTCCATCTGCAGAGAAGATGCAGAGAAAGATCAACACTAATACATCAGACGTCCACTCATAAGTCTGATAACAACAAGGAAGAAGCTGTTCTTGTTCTTGAATCTGTTGCTACGTGTTTTTGCACTTATACATCTTCTGCCTGATGGAAGAAGGTGGAAGTGAGTATAGCCAGTGTGGGAGGGATCTTTGATAATGTTGGCTGCACTCCTGAGGCAGCGGGAAGTATAGGCAGAGTCAATGGAAGGAAAAAGTTGGTTTATATGAAAGACTGGGCTGTGTTCACAACTCTCTGTATTTTCTTGCAGTCTTGGGCAGAGCAGATGCCTACCAAGCCGTGATGCACCTGGATGGGATGCTTTCTATGATGCTCCTGTAAAAATTGGTAAGCGTCATTATGGATATGCTGAACTTCCTTTGCTTTCTGAGGAAGTAGAGGGGTGGTATGCTTTCTTAACAGTAGCATCAACATGGATGGACCAGGACAAATTTTGCTGATATTTACTCCTAAGAACTTGAAGTTCTTGACCATTTCCACCTCAGCACCATTGATACATACAGGGGCACATCCTTCACTGTGCTTCCTGAAGTTGACGACCAGCTCCTGCATTTTGCTGACATTGTGGGGGGGGGTGGGATTTTATCTTTATACAATGTCTCTAAGCTCTCTATCTCTTTCCTGTACTCTGTCTCACCATTGTTTGAGATCTGACCCAGTTCAGTGGGTCATTAGCAATTTTGTTAATGGAATTAGACCTGAATTTGGCCACACAGTTGTGTGTAAAAGGAGTGTAGTAAGGGGTTTAGCATGCAGCCTTGTGGGACACTGATTTTGAGGATCATCATGAGGGAAGTGTTGTCTATCTTTACTCATTAGGTGGCACGGTGGCTCAGTGGTTAGCACTGCTGCCTCACAGCGCCAGGAAGCCAGGTTCAATTCCACCCTTGGGCAACTGTCTGTGTGGAGTTTCCACATTCTCCCCGTGTCTGTGTAGGTTTCCTCTGGGTGCTCCGCTTTCTTCCCACAGTCCAACGATGTGCAGGCTAGGTGGATTAGCCATGGGAAATGCAGGGTTACAGGGATAGGGTGGGATGCTCTTTAGAGAGTAGCTGTGGACCTGTTGGGCCGAATGACCTGTTTCCACACTGTAGGGATTCTATGATGACTCCATCCGGCCAGTCACTTTCTGTGGGCTCACTTTCAAGAAGATCAATCTGACGTCTGTGGTGGAGACTGTGGATACAGGTGCACCAGAGGCTGTCAGAGCAGCTGACATCATTTGACTGACTTTCTGTTCAAAATGAACGTTTGAATGCATTGAGCTCATCAGGGAGGGATACACTGTTGTCAGTAATTCTTCTTGACTTCTCTTTGTAGCCCATTATATCATGTAAGCCTTGCCACAGTCGATGTGTATTCATGTGGTTGCCAGTGAAGGAGGATGATTAATGGCAGCAAATTATCCAGTGGAGGTGGCAGATACCACAAGGTGTCAGCAGTGGCCATCTGGCAACAATACCACGAGGTGCAGCAGTGGTGTCATACACCCACCATGAAGAATGAAATCGAGAAGAAAATGTAAAATAAATATTTACTGCATTGAAATTGATGATCTCTTTCAGTTAGCAACTGTAATGTGCTAACCAATGAGGAGAGACAGCAGCAGCCATGGAAACAGCAAAAAAAAAGACAAGCTCAGCACTTCAAAAATAAAGCTACATTCATAAGTTGATAAGAAATGCTGAGACAGGAATATAGGTTAGTACAAGAAAAAAACCAGCAATGCTTTTTAATTGCAACAGCCTTAAAGAAGGAGACTCTGTAGGCAAAAAATGAATGTTCTAAGCAATAAGGTTAGTGGTTCCCAAGTGTAAAGGGAATAGCTTTATGAAAGTTGTGCAAAGACCAGAAAGAGAGGGCAGGGGAGTGTAAAAGAGAGTTCTCATCTCCCTCTGAGAACATATTGCTATTGACTTTCAGACCAGGAGCAGTGATTAAGATGCAATATGAGTGGGAAAATTTATAAAGGCAGCAACCAGAGAATATTATTCAAAACTTTGTACAGAAGGAAGTGCTTGTTGTTTTAAACTGTGAAATGAGAGGAAACATCCTTTTTATCCCTTGGGAATAAATGGGAAACGTTATCATGGATGCAGAAGATAGGAAAATCCTAACAGAAGTTGGTAACCAACAATTTTTATCATTATAAAAGGCAGTAAAACTCTAAACAAGGAACAAAAACAAAGTTACTGGAAAAGCTCAGCAGGTCTGGCAGCATCTATGAAGGAAAAAACAGAGTTAATGTTTCGGGTCTGGTGACCCTTCCTCAGTTCTGATCTGCTGAGGTTTTCCAACAGCTTTGTTTTTGTTCCTGATTTGCAGCATCCGCTGTTCTTTCGGTTTATAAAACTCTAAACAAGTTGGATAAATCCAGTAAGCAATAGAGATATACAGTATTGCAAAGAAAGTCATATAAGAATATTGAAAACAGAAAAACATGAGAGAATAGGCAATAATGCAATTTAAAACTGTAATGAAGTATTTAATACAGTCATACAGTAATGGTTATAAAAAGGCCCACAAATAAAGGGAATGCTGCACAGAGTTTAGTAATCTTTACAGTAATTCAATACAAAACAGCTTTCATGAATACAAATAAAGGAATAGCAGGTTACAAACAATATTGCAATGATGCAGATTTTAAACTGCTATACAGATAGGGTTAATTAGCTCATTGAGAAGAAATGGAAAAAAAGAATATTAACTAACAAATTCAAGGTCTGTGGATATCACAAGATTTGATTTCATGGATGGCAGTTCATAGGATACAGTATTGTCTTAATATCCAGCAGTAATTGCAGAAATAGCACACAGTCACAAAGTTCTGGAAAAACAGGAGGTTATGCATGCAAAGATCTTTAACATGGTGTAGCAATCTTCTTTAGGAAAGATAACCGAGACATTTATAAGTTAAATTAGTTATTTCAATATTCTGGATTCAGAGAACCAGTCTATGTCAATGGACATCCTGTCAAATTTAAGCTTAATACCAGTGTCCAGGTTGCATTCTTACTGGAACAGTCACAATGGCTGAAGAAACAGAAGCTTTGGCCTACAGAGATGAAATGACAGTTGACAGCTGAATAACTGTCAACTGCAAAGAAATGCTAGAAGTTACGCTACAGCACATTGAAAAGAGCTGAAAATCTGTACTTTGTTTGCACTCAATTAATTTCACTGTTGATGCTGCAGGCATATCTCAACTTTTTTCAACTTCTTTAGATGAATAGAAGAAGCTTGACTAGCTCCAATAAGACAACCATTCCAGAAACAATTGTTATTGACCAACTGATCAAGGTACAACCAGTAGAAGATTTAATTTGACTTCATAGACTCATGACAGAAAATATGTGGAGATTACCTACACTGCTTACAAGAAGCGTTCCATATATCTGAGAAGAAACAGCGTCCATTAAGTTAAAAGAGCTCAGCAAAATATAAAAAAAACAAAAAAGTGATAAGTCTATGATATCATTCACTGGTATTATGTTGAATGAAGGCCAACAAAAACTCCAGCAAGCTGGCTGAGAATGCATACTTAGAACACAGTCCATGTTTCACATGGTTATTCATAGTTATTCAAGACATCCTTCATGAAGGTGAGTATGTGAATATACATTAGAGACACTTAGGCAGTGCCAGTTGTATAGGCAACGCTCAGTCAACTAAGTGGTGCTATTTATTTCAGTAATGCAACTGGGGGTTTGAAAAAGTCTACTTCACCAATTAAACAACCATAAAGGGCAACTAAAGAGCATTCTAGCTTTTACAGGGAGCAGATGTATCTGTAACAGCTCCCTAAATTCCCTGCTAATTACATCTGAATACAATATAGTTGTACATATTGTTATCATGCAATAAACCTTCTTATTATCAAAGAACAGAGCCTCTTCTGTTGATGATCTACCATCGTATATGATCTGTTACTAATCACCAGATGAACTCTACATAAAGCAAAGACAAAGGAGGATTGATGGCAGTGAACTACCTAAAACAACAGTTAACCAGAACCTAGTAGAGGTGGCAAATAGCACAGGGTTCCAGCAGTGGTCACCTGGAACAATACCTGTTTTCTAAGATCTAAATAAATCTATTTCTGTGTTTAGTGTTTTTTTTAATCAATATAACACATTATGCTGTTAAAATGTACAAACTAACTGATCAAGGAAAACACTTTGGTCTCAATTACATTAGAAGAAATTTAAGGAGGTCAATTATCTCAGTTGGCTGGACAACTGGCTTGCGATGGGTTAAATTCCCATACCAGCCGAGGTTACCATGAAGGACTTTCTCAAGCTCTCCCCTTGCCTAAGCTATGATGACTCCCAGGTTAAACCACCACAAGTCATCAGCACCCCCCAAGACAATGGTGACTTTAGAAGAAATTTAGAACAGCGTTCTGATAAAATGTTTTTATGATTTGGGAGGTTGAGAGAGTCAGAGGATATTAATGAAACCAAAGTCATTACAAGACCAATCCAAGAGATGAAATGAGCTTAATGGGATGAATAGAAATAGAATGTGCTGGAAAAATTCAACTGAGCTGACAGCATCTGGAGAGAAACTGAGTTTTGAGTCCATGGGATAAATAATCTCTCTGGTATGGAAAGAAATTCAAGGACCCAGATTTTCTGATCAGAGTCAAAAACCAATTTTCCATTTGTTTCCAATCCTTATGTAACAAAAAAAGTGCACACTTATATTTTGATCAGTTCTACCCTCAAATTTGCAATGCATTGGAAGACGTTTGCGAGACTACACCTGGAATGAATAGATTATCTCTGAGGACAGGTTGGACTTGTTTCCACTGGAGTTTAGAAGAGTGAAGGGTGGATTGTCTGAAGTGTAAAATATCCTGAATGGGCTGGACAACATGGATGTGGATAGAATGTTTCCTCTTTTGAGTGAATCCAGTTTTGGGGGGGATGCAATATTTTAGAATTTGGAATTATCCTTTCAATACAGAGGTGAGGAGAACATTCTTTTCTCTCAGAGGTTTATGCAACTTTGAAACTTGTTTCAGAAGGCAATGGGGGAGGGGTCATTGAATTATTTTAAGATGAAGGTACTCAGATTTTTGTTAAACAGGGTAATTAAAGTCTATTGAGGATAAATGGGAATGTGGAAATCAAAAAACAGAGAGAAATGCCATGATCTTAATGATTGGCTTGATAAACTTTGGTTCCCTTTTTGTACATTCGTATTTCCTAGAGATGAACCTTCTATTGAGTTATAGCAAAATGGAATGCAGGAATAAACACAGCCAGCAGCAGCATGGTTCAGTCAAAATCATGCCCTCTTTTTCAGCAGTAGATTGCTGTATCCTGTAGTTTAAATGACCTGCAGTCACTTTGACAACTACTGTGAAAAGCTAAGTATGGGCATGGTTTCACAAGTGGGTAGAGGAGATAACGGTTAGATTAACAATTGCTTGATGGGTTAGGATGTCAGGTGGTGAAGAGATAAGTAGATGTCAAGTGGATGATGTGGTAGAGTAGACAGATGCATACAGTAAGTCAAAGCATCCAGAAGCAATTGGGAGAGTTTAGAAGGTTGGGAACAATCAAGTTAGAATGGGGGAGTATTGAATTTGATGGGGTTGGGTCTGGAGAGGTGATAGTTTAGGGAGGAGAATGTCAGGTTGAGGGTGAGGGAAAGTGATGTCGAGGGGTGTCAGGGGTGGTGTTTTGGGTGCTGGTCAGTGGTCAGTTGGGTGTTCAGTTTAAAAGTTACCCAGGGGTTATAGTAGGCAAACAGTACTTTAACTTTTCCTGGCTACATATGCAGCTCACATCAGAACCCACTGAAATCTTCAACTGTAACTTAGATTTTATTAGTCTAAATTTCTCAGGTTGCCCAATGACATTTAATTTTCTGGGCAATTCCTGCAGAGTCAGCTGCACTGAAACTTCTGCAGGGTCCCGATGCAAAACTCCCTGTAGAAATGATCATCTGTTCATTGGAATTTCTGATGAAGGTAGCAGCTGAAATTGTTACTGGAGGTGAAGTGCTTTTGATTTATTTCCAAGGCAATACACTACAAAGGACAATCTGGAAGAGACTTGCAATTCATGGGACTTGGAATAGAGAATGCTTAAAAGGGAAGGATCAAAGTGAGAAGTGACACGTTATCTCACGGGCACTATGGATTATGGTGGAGACTCCTTTACAGAGGAGAACAGAAGGAGGGACAACAGTATCCAGCTGACCATCTACATGAAGCACCTTGTCATGCTGAAGAGGCAAACAGCTGCAGAGGTCACTGTCAGCAAGGCCAGCCTCAAAGAGCTTAACCTGCAGGGAGTGTGTAGAGACAGCACCATAACTCCATGCAACTGTCAGATGCCAGTGCTTTTGCAGCTGCATCTTTCCCAGGAGACAGTGATTCCTCTGAGTGAGATCATAGAATCCCTACAGTGTGGAAGCAGGCTACTCAGCCCATCGAGTCCAAACCGACCTCTGAAGAGCATCCCACCCAACCCACCCCCCCTTAATCCTGCATTTCCCATGGCTAATTCACCTAACCTGTAAATCTCTGATATGATGGGCAATTTAGCATGGCTAATCCACCTAACCTGCACATCTTTGGACTGTGGGAGGAAACCCATGCAGACACAGGGAAAATGTGTGAACTCCACACAGACAGTCCCCCGACGGTGGAATGAAACCAATGTCTCTGGCACTGTTTGGCAGCAATGCTAATCACTGAGCCACCATGCTGCCTGAGATGCTCGCAGAGAGGAGAACTTTCAATTATGCTGGGGACTATCTGCTGCTTGTGGCTCTCAAATTGACAATATGTTCAGTTTTTAAATCCTGGCTTATTCTAGGGAGCAAGCAAAATTCTGTGTGGTGTCTCACAAGCACATCACTGCGTTTAGGTAGTCACTGATACACTTTTCAGGTGACTTCATTAGCTACAACACGGATGTGTCAGGTCAACTGAGTGTTGGGCATGATAGCTGGATACCCTAAAATACAGGAAGTCATAGACTGCATGCATGTGACCATCATTGATTCTCAAAGGGGATCCAGGGCCATTCAGGAGCTGTAAGGCATTTTGTTTCATCCATGTCTCACTTCTTGTGATCACCACCAGAAGATCATGCAGGTCTGTGCTTAGTGCTCTGGGAATAGCTGAAATTCTCAGCACTCACATGAGCTGCAACTATATACACCCCCACCATAAATTGAGGGATAGATACTTGTTGAAAGGGGTCAAATGCTGAAGAGGTGACTCATGACTTTAGTAAGGAATCGGCATAAATAGGTTGAGTACAAGCAGAACATGAGCCATGCATTCACCATGGTCACCATTTACTATCTCTCAACATCCACATATACAGATGTGAGGGAGATTGCAGTGTTTATGGTCTGGTTAGATGCCTCCAATGTCATGTCAGAGCATATATAATTCCTCGAATTTCTGGCAGATCTTCACTAATCTCCTGTTTGAATCTTTTTAATACTTTTTCTAAATTCAAAACAAATAGTTTTGAAAATTCAAATTGGATTTCTGCTAGACTTCCTAGCAGATATAATATCAAGTTTAAAGCTTTTCTATTGAGAAACAAAGTATACTACCTTCTTATGGCTGTACATGTACATACTTAAAGACAAGCTTTAACTCTGTAATTTTAATGTTTAACTTTCGCAGCATACAAACTTGGAAACATTTAAGATTCAGTGCCAGTTGTTTCCAACTTTTTTATCTTCGTCCGCTAACCAATTTTGAAAAATAATCTGATGTCAACAATAAAGGGCTTTAACAATGGCTTAAATGGTTTTTGAATGTATGATATTCTCTCAGCTAGGTGAAATTTGTGCTTCGTCGTTGTAAGGGAGGGATCACAGATTCTGGTAGCAGGAGACTCAGAATCAATTAACATTAATTCCCAATTCCTCAACAGTGCACTCTGCTGGAGTTGCTGGAGGTCTGGGGTGACTTGCCTGGGAATTGGATACTGCAGCAGTAGGGGTCAAACTCTGTTTTGTGCTTCTAAGATCTCCATTGCTAACCACTGCTTGACAGGGTCAGAATTAATTTTTACATGGTAAAGGGGAAAGCAGTGCTCATTGTTACTGTCAGCCTCCACAATGTACCTATTGTAGTCGTCACAGACGTTGTAGCCCAAATGCTTACAATTAATGTAGCATTCTTAGTACCTTAGTCTTCCTGAATAGTGCTTAGGGGAGATTACCACAGATTTGCTCCCAGACTGTATCAGAATGTTGAATCAACTCATCCCAGGCCATGTTTTATTCTTATAAATGCTCAATGCAGTACAGACTAGTAACTAGAGTATTTTCAGGAAAGGATTTTTGAAGGTCAGAGAGTCAAAATCTTGCTCTCTCTCCAACAGGTTTAAAATATTGAAGTCCAGAAAAACAAAGATATGAAGACAAAAAATGATACATTAGATGGGATAAAAAGCTGTAAGAAAGAGCTACAGGAGAGACAGACAAAGATGAATTTAAGATAAAGGCAGGGAGACACAAGAAACAGGAAATTAGAGTGACTCCAAGAATCACATGGGAACTGACTGTTGCAAGAAGGAACATCACACTATAAGTAAGGACTGGAGGAGACTATTGACACACAAGGACTGAAGGGCTGGAACACATTTTGGAAGATTGTAAATGAGTCATCCCTTTCTCCAAGTCTGGTTCAATAACAGCACCACACCTTGACAGCTGAATGTCAGCCTGGTTGAAATTGCCAGATCAAATATTTCAAAAAGGTCTGGACTATGAAGAACATCCTAGATGACAAGAGTTGAGGGGCAATTTGAGTTTTGATTTTGAGTTTGATTTATTGTTGGTGTCACGTGTGCCGAGCTATAGTGAAAAACGTTGTTTTGCATGCTACACAAGTAGATCATACCATACAAAGTGTATAAGGCTTGTCAAGCTTCCAAAGAAAAGGAACCTCAGTGACTGCAATAACTGGAGGGGTATAATACCACTGCTAGTACCTGACAAGGTCTTCAGCGTGGTGCTCCTCAACACATTGTCTACTTCCGCTTCCAACACCCATTGTGGAGATCATGCTGTGAGGAAATCTTTATGCTTAGGAGCATCATCATAGAGCAGAACCTAGATATCAGAAGGCATTTGTTATCAACTTCATTAATTTCAAACAGGATTTCAACAGCATGCATCAGTAGTCACTCTGGCAATTATATAGCAGTACCATATCCTGGACCAATATATTAATACCTTCAAAGTCCAAATGCTGTATCAAAACTAGTATGGGCACCACAGGTTCCTCCAGCATCAGAGGAGTACAGCAAGGCTGCATGTCCTCTCCATTCATCATCTTCTTGGTTAATGATTTCATCATGAGGAAGGTGGTAGTGGGAGAAGTCTTTGGTACCACATAGTAACACCACTAATTGACAGACCTGGATTTCACAGGCAACATTGCCTTGCTGGCCAGAGAATCTTGTGTACTGCAAGACATGACCACCAGTCCTAACAGTAACATCAAAGATTGGTTTAAACATCAGCTGTAAGAGGACCAAAACAATGATAAATGGACAGCAACAAGACTCTTCCATCACCATCAGATAACAGAACATCATGGACGATGATCACTTCTCCTAGCTAGGAAGCAACTTCTTTAGAGAGAGTGATATAGAGATTAACACCCACACAAGAATAACCAAAGTGGCATCAATTTTCCAACAGGACCACATAGCCTAGAAATCCACATGATCAATGCAACCATAAATCAGAAAAGTTACATGCCTATTTTAGTATCAACTACAATCTGTGCCGCAGGACATGGAATAGAACAGTAAGGGTGCCACAAAAGCTAGATATCTTTCAAAGTGATGCATACGTAATATGAAGAGACAGCATCACTAACAAAAAAGTACTCCTGAGGACTAGTTAGAGGCAACTATGGTGTGGAAACAGAGAGACTAAGACTGTCAGGAAATTTCCTTCATTTTCTGGATGTAAGCCCCACCAGACAAAGACTGAGTTAACCAAAGAAAACATAGTGATATTCATTTAAGAGGGGCCTTTCAAGAATTGGACACCACCTGGGATGGAGCAAAATGGTCTCCCTTGCTGAAAGTGTTTGACACTTAGATTTTCAAAATGGCATTCAAGGGGCACATGAATTCATACATAGTTATGATACCAATCGTGCCAGATGACATCTTGGTGCAGCTGTTAGTATGTGTGCCCACGAAGTCTGCTGGAAGTACAAAGAATAGACATTGCAAACACAAATCAACCTGCAATTCTGATTTTATCAGTGTGCTATGTTGAAGCTCATTGATCCAGCTGTGCTGTTTCTTAACCTCACACAGCTGAACTCAGAATAAGCAAGTGGAATACAAATCACCAGTGCCTCTTGTGTAGTTTTTGCTGCCTTCAAAGCTACTGTCCAAACCAGTAGCTTCCAGACAAAGGTGCACTATCGTGCTTGCTTCTTGGACTTGATCCTGACTGACAGAATGAACAGAAGTCAAACTGAACAGGATAAGCTACTAGAAGAGGTGGGGTGGGGGGGGGAAGGTGGGGGAGAGCTTCCACCAGAAAAATTGATTCACCAAGGGCTTTTTGGGGGAAAATTTACTAATTGAAATCTCAGTGAGAAATATCAGTGAGAAAAAGGAATCCCTTGCTGGTGGCTCCTTGGAGGCAAGAATGGGATTTAATTAGGAAGGATGGTAGGGGACCAGAATCCCACCAGAATGAGACTCTGGGTTGGAAGGTCCATGCAAGTGGGCCTACCACCATGCCGCATGTATGACAGTTTGAACTGCATGGGTCACTAGTCACCTTAGGTCCAGGGAGAAGATTTTCTTAATTAAAGGCAAGCATTGTTTGATTAAGGGACTGGACAGTGGGAAATGGGAACGTGAGGGCATTGAGAGCCATCCCCTGCCCCTGAGTTAAACCTTGCCTCGTTAATCACACTGTCTTTATTTCAGGTTAAGGAAGAAAAGCTATTAATTGTCTGAGCACATCTATATAACAGGTGTAACATAGCCTAGTGGCTTGAAGTCCTGAAGGGAGACTCAGTGATCAAAATGATAGAATGTGTTCATCTACTGCAGGAAAAAGTAATTTTGAAGTTTCTAAAAAAACTCTTTTAGCAGCATATTCTTGGAAAGATAAGTCAAACAATGTAAAATCTGCATTTGTGCAGAGAGAAATATTTGAAAGGGAATTATGTAAACCAACTAAAGAAGCAGATATATAGAAGGGAAGCTATGGAAAGTCAACAAATATGTTCATGAGTTGCATAATGCAGCAAGGGTAAGGTATTTCTTCAGTTAGGTGCATCTTGATGCAGCCATGGTATGATATTTCAATTAGGTGCATCTTGCTGAAAATCGGTTCCATTCAGTTTAAAACAGAACCAGGAATCTTCTACTGATAATACAAAGAAAAACTGGCAAGTATCTTTGTGATGCACGCTAATGATTTTCTGTGTGGAGATTCTGTAGAATTCAAGCAATATGTTTTAAAATTGATAAACATTAATAGTCAAGCTACAGGAGTCTTTAAATATAATGGTTGAATATCAAGCAGAAGTCAGGAGTGACATTGCATCAACAGTCTTACATAGAACATAGCAATTGCATCCCAGAAGGCCAGGTCCTCACAGAAAGATAATCCTGTATGAAGTATTGAGGCAGAACAGTTAAGTTTGAATCATCAGTTGAAATGGTTTTACACTCAGACTAGACTTGATGTCAATTATCACTATTGGTACTGAATACCATGTTAAACATACTACAATTGAGATTCTGGCAGCAAATAAAACATTAAAGTAAATTCAAAGAAATATGCACTCCTGTTTCCAGTCTTGGGTGATGAAAAAATATGAACTAAATGATTTTTAGTTGTGCTTTACATGCCAATCTTCCAAATAGAAATCATAAAACAGTGAGGTTTATCTTAATAAATTTCACCTTTGCCTGAAAAGCTAAGAAAATTTGAAAAGTGTTGTTAAAAACACTTTAATTCCTGAAACACTGGCACTATATAGGAAGCAATAAATATGGGAGCGTATTTGCCTGAGATTCTAAGGGCAATCTTAACCAAAATATCTTAACCAAAAGAAAATATAGATAACCAGTCTCTTTAGGATAATGTTCATTGAACAAAATGGATTACAGGGGAAAGATTATAAATTGACCCTGCAGGTGTGAGGAAACATTTGAAATAAAATACATTTCGAAAACAATGTGGGTAGATGCAAGTCATCAATTGCTAGGCTGTTTTATAAAGGGAAACAAAAGAAAACATTTGCCCTAAGAAACTGTTAGATACCCTAGAAGTGGAATGTCTTGAGTTAGAAAGAGAACTTGGACATTAGAACTTGGTATTAGACAATATGGAGGACAGTGTTGAAGATGGCATTAGAGTAGGACGCCCCAGCCAGAGCTCATCTGCTCCACCCATTCCTGTTCTTCTTTACTTCTCTTTCTCCTTTTTCTCTTTTCTTCCTGTCAGTGCTTTTTTTATACTTCTTTTTTCCACTTCAATTCCCGGTCTCTGCCATTGACTCCCGACTTCCAGTGCAGTGTGGAGCCAAAGCTGGTGGGGACTGGAAGCTCGGGGCCAGCATGGTCTGCTGTACTGAACTTTTATTTCTGTACTGCTGGGCATCTTATCTCTGTATTGTCCAAATCTTGTAACTAAAGAAGCAGTGCCCAGGTACTTGTGTATCTAAGTCGGCATTCTAATTGGTAACGTATAAACTTTTCACAATACTCATTGAGCATATGTGACAATAAGGTCTATTCTATTCTATTCTTTTCAAAGATTTTTTTCTTGAATTGTCTTGTAATTGTTTCCTGCTTGTGGAAACTTTTTTTTAAAAAAATGAACAGAGAAAAAGGAGTCTGTTAATGGTTGTAATACAGCCAATATGGGACACAAAAGAAAAAACTTTTTTTTGATTTGGAAAATTTATCAAAAGTTTAAATTCAAAGGAAAAATTGGAATCAATTAACATCTGGCTAATCACATTGTTAAGTTTGATAGTTTTATCTAAGGTTAAAAAGAAATAGGTAGTGGCTATTAAATTATCTGAGCATGGATATAGAGAGAACATGTACTACTGGAAGTGGAATGAGCTGGAAGACTGAGTAGTCAGTGAACTCTACCCATAAAGAAAGTTGTCTTGGTCTTCTGTCTGACTGACTGGCTTAGATCCAGACTTAACCATTGCTTCTAGCAAACTCACTCTTCTCTCCTTGTCACACCTTCCTTGCAAAACTGCATGTTACTTAGCTGTGGCCAGGATCTTCCATGATCCTGGAACTCAGGAGAGATGTCCTTTCAACAAAAGCCAAGTTAGACATGGGAAATTAGGGGAATGGGTGGAATGCTCTTCAGAGGGCGATGTATAGTTGGGCCGATTGGCCTGTTTCCAAACTGCAGGGATTCCATGATCTATGATCCCTGGATTGCTGCTGTGTGCAAAATTTGCTGGCCTCTGAATTCCCACGCTGGTTTATTGAATCCAGTTGAAGGCTTTGCACTTCTTGATTTGACTACGGTTGGCCTTCTCAAAAAAGACACCGCAGGGTCTCCTGAAGGCTCTGTAGAAAGCAGGCAAAATCTATTCTTCCAGACTGAAGATGGAGATATTAGCAACATCTCACAAGTCACAGTTGCACTGAGAGTCTAACAAAGACAGTACACGTCCATTCTATTTTGCCAGAGAGAAGCAAGTGCAAAGTGGAGTGAGTACAAAGATTTGCTAGGATTACAGGCTTCCCCAAGTGCAGAATGCCATTGACTGTCCATAGATTGCTTTGACACATCATATTAACCCTGCTTTTTAGCAGAACCGAAAAGGATTTCTCCACAAAGTGCCTGGCAGGCATGTGACCATCTGTAGTGAATTATTTAAGTCAATGCCTCGTATCCTGGCAGCAATATAATGCCTTCATCATGTGGCAGTCCACCATACCTGCTGTTTTCAGCCAAAAGACCAGCTCTGACTGTAGTTTACAGCCCACTCACATGCACCAATAGTGATTATGATGAGGTTAGCTAGGTGGACCTTAGAATATGAGTTCCATGATTAGAGCTGTTAATCTGGTCCAATCAGGGAGCCCTGGCTGACAGATAAAAACAAGAGTGTCTAACATTCTACCGCTCTGAGATCTGGCTCTGAGGGAACTGGATAAGTGTCATGCCATTATTTGGGAAGTTTCACTAATTTGATCCTACCATTGAAGACTGGGATCAGTGTGTGAAAAGAATGCATTTTTTTTTCCCCGGCAAATGACACTGGGTAGACGAAAAGCGATAAGTAATTCTGCTAACAGCTTATGGACCTGCAGCTTTTTTGGTTATTAGGAGCCTAACTTTCCCTGAGGCACCAGATACTAAAACCTTTCAAGAGTTGACAGACATTGTTAACGAAAATTATGACCCCAAGCCTCCTCTAATTCTAAGACACTATTGTTTTTACTCACCGATTCAAGAAACAGGGGAATCCATATTGGGATTTTTGACTATGTTAAAATGACGAGCAAAGGCATGTGGCTTTGGTTTAAACCTTAATGAGAGGCCGACAGACTGTTTGGTATGTGGGATTAATAACGTAACCATGCAAAAGCGACTGCTAGATGAAGCTCAACTAGAGTTCAAACAAGCACTACAACTGTCTGTATCATTAGAAAATGTGGCAATGAACAATATGAGTTTCAGGGTATTCTGATGGAAATGGACACCCTCACCAGTCCAAGTGAGATTGTGGAACACCACTTGAGTGAAGGCTATTGCATAGCCTCACTCAGGACATATTTTCAACAGAGGGACTCTAGCTTAGCCCACAGCAAAGCCCCAAAACAAAGCCAAACCTCACCCAGGATCTGGGCCAGCAAGCCACTGTATTTCCTGCCAGTATGCAGACTCGAGACAGTACATGAGACCTAAATTGAGTAAGAGAACTCACAGGCTGTGCACACCTTAGAAAGTCCACCTACATCTGATTTGGAACAATTAAAATGCTTAGCAACATCTAAATCAAAACCAAACAAAATAAACAGCTGGTCAAATGATCAAATGGTTCTAATGCAAGTCAATACCAGAGTGGCTGTTTAAATGATCGCGAACCAGTCTTTAATAAAATTCACTGTAGACTCCAAACTTTCATTTTTTGCAAGACCTTGGCTAGACCAAGAACGCATACTGGGGAATCTTTACAGATTAAGGTACAACTTTGGTTCCAGTCTCTTACGAGAAGCGGCTGGTTCAGTTACCACTGATTGTAGTAAAAGGCTCAGGCCCAAGCTTGATGAGGTGAAATTTGGTGAGAAAGATTCGCCTGGATTGGCTCATCATTTTTCAATTCAAAAATGGCTGCCTGAGTACAGTCCTAATTGAATACCCAGACAGTTTTCAGGAAGGTCCAGGGACTATCAAAGGAGACAAGGCCATGTTGCATGTTGACCAGGAACCATTTCCATGATTCTGCAAGACCTGCCCAGTGCCATTTGCCTATGGGCAAAAGTCGAGGCAGAAATCAGAAGGCTGGAAAGCAAAGGAATCATCAAACCAGTCCAGTTTGCAGAATAGACAGCATCCATCATACCATTTGTGAAGTCCAAGAGCCTGTTCCTCCTTGTGGGGATTTAAAACAAATGGTAAACCACTTTTCATAGCTAGATAAATACCCAATGCCTCGCTTCGAGGATTTATACACAAATCTGTAAAGATGTCTGTCCTTCATGAAGCTGGACATGAGCCATGATCCATTTTCTGAAGAAGGGTCTAGGCCCAAAACGTCAGCTTTCCTGCTCCTCTGATGCTGCTTGGCCTGCTGTGTTCATCCAGCTCTACACCTTGTTATCTCATGAGCCACGCATACTTGCAATTGCAGTTAGATGAGGATTCCCGGACATGTGTGCTACAATTGTCAGCCTGTGCAATTTTTCAGCAGATGCTGGAGAACTTTTACAGGGTGACATGCTAATGAGAGTGAATACCAATAAGGAGCACTTAGAGAACTTGGACATAGTCCTCAGACATTGCTCCCAGTGGGTTAATGCTTCAGAAGGGAAAATGTTTATTCCAGGCATCCCAAGCGATCTCCTTGGGCTACAAAGTCATCAAGACCAAATTACACCCTTTGGAAGATAAAGTGAGGGCAATCAAAGGTACCCCAGCTTTGACGTCCATACTGAAGATTTGGCCTTTCCTTGGGCTGGTAAATTGTTACGGAAAGTTAATGTATAATCTAACCATTGCATCAACTCCTTAAAAAAAGCATCAGCTGTGGAAATGATCGCATAGCCAAGACATAGCTTTCAGGGAAGTAAAGAAATAGCTATCATCCTTCAAGGTGTTGGCACACTACGATCCCATCCAATATCTATTATTGACATGCGATGCCTCCCTGACTGGCATCAAGGTAGGATTAGCTCATTGGTGGCTCAGGAGAAAGGAATGCTCAATAGTGTATGCTATTTTGGCTAATGCAGAGCGTAAATACACCCAGATAGAGAAGGAAGGTTTCGCGGCCATGTTGAGAGTCATATATCTATAACAATAACTGACCACAAACCACTGCTAGGTCTACAAAGAACAAAGAAAATTACAGCACAGGAACAGGCCCTTCGGCCCTCCAAGCCTGCGCCGATACAGATCCTCTATCTAAACCTGTCACCTATTTTCCAAGGATCTGTATCCCTCTGCTCCCTGCCCATTCCTGTATCTGTCTAGATACATCTTAAATGACGCTATCCTGCCCACCTCTACCACCTCCGCTGGCAACGCGTTCCAGGCACCCACCACCCTCTGCGTAAAGAACTTTCCACGCATATCTCCTTTAAACTTTTCCCCTCTCACCTTGGAATCGTGACCCCTAGTAAATGAGTCCCCCACTCTGGGAAAAAGCTTCTTGCTATCCACCCTGACTATACCTCTCATGATTTTGTAGACCTCAATCAGGTCCCCCCTCAACCTCCGTCTTTCTAATGTAAATAATACTAATCTACTCAACCTCTCTTCATAGCTAGCACCCTCCATACCAGGCAACATCCTGGTGAATCTCCTCTGCACCCTCTCCAAAGCATCCACATCCTTTTGGTAATGTGGCGACCAGAACTGTATGCAGTATTTCAAATGTGGTCGAACCAAAGTCCTATACAACTACAACATGACATAGAACATAGAACATTACAGCGCAGTACAGGCCCTTCGGCCCTCGATGTTGCACCGACCTGTGAAACCAATCTGAAGCCCATCTAACCTAAACTATTCCATTATCATCCATATGTTTATCCAATGACCATTTAAATGCCCTTAAAGTTGGCGAGTCTACTATTTTTGCAGGCAGGCCATTCCATGCCCTTACTACTCTCTGAGTAAAGAACCTACCTCTGACATCTGTCCTATATCTATCACCCCTCAATTTAAAGCTACGTCCCCTCGTGCTAGCCATCACCATCCGAGGAAAAAGGCTCCCACTGTCCACCCTATCTAATCCTTTGAACATCTTGTATGTCTCTATCAAGTCACCTCTTAACCTTCTTCTCTCTAACGAAAACAACCTCAAGACCCTCAGCCTTTCCTCATAAGACCTTCCCTCCATACCAGGCAACATCCTGGTAAATCTCCTCTGCACCCTTTCCAATGCTTCTACATACTTCCTATAATGCGGTGACCAGAATTGTACGCAATACTCCAAGTGCGGCCGCACCAGAGTTTTGTACAGCTGCAACATGACCTCATGGCTCCGAAACTCAATCCCTCTATCAATAAAACCTAACATACTGTACGCCTTCTTAACAACGCTATCAACCTGGGTGGCAACTTTCAGTGATCTATGCACATGGACACCGAGATCTTTCTGCTCATCCACACTACCAAGAATCTTACCATTAGCCCAGTACTCTGTATTCCTGTTACTCCTTCCAAAGTGAATCACCTCACACTTTTCCGCATTAAACTCCATTTGCCACCTCTCAGCCCAGCTCTGCAGCTTATCTATGTCCCTCTGTAACCTGCAACATCCTTCCGCACTATCCACAACTCCACCAACTTTGGTGTCATCCGCAAATTTACTAACCCATCCTTCTACGCCCTTATCCAGGTCATTTATAAAAATGACAAACAGCAGTGGCCCCAAAACAGATCCTTGAGGTACACCACTAGTAACTGAACTCCAGGATGAACATTTCCCATCAACCACCACCCTCTGTCTTCTTACAGCTAGCCAATTTCTGATCCAAAC
>NC_063336.1:72958384-72984008 GCF_021869965.1 Rhincodon typus | reverse complement strand
TGTTGACTATCCCTAATCAAATTATTCCTTTCTAGATGATTATAAATCCTATCTCTTATAATCCTTTCCAACACTTTACCCACAACCGAAGTAAGGCTCACTGGTCTATAATTACCAGGGTTGTCTCTACTCCCCTTCTTGAACAAGGGGACAACATTTGCTAGTCTCCAGTCTTCTGGCACTATTCCTGAAGACAATGACGACATAAAGATCAAAGCCAAAGGCTCTGCAATCTCCTCTCTAGGTTCCCAGAGAATCCTAGGATAAATCTCATCCAGCCCAGGGGACTTATCTATTTTCACACCTTCCAGAATTGCTAACACCTCCTCCTTATGAACCTCAATCCCGTCTAGTCTAATAGACTGTATCTCAGTATTCTCCTCGACTACATTGTCTTTTTCCTGTGTGAATACTGACGAAAAATATTCATTTAGCACCTCTCCTATCTCTTTGGACTCCACGCACAACTTCCCACTGCTGTCCTTGACTGGCCCCAATCTTACTCTCGTCATTCTTTTATTCCTGACATACCTATAGAAAGCTTTAGGGTTTTCCTTGATCCTACCTGCTAAAGACTTCTCATGTCCCCTCCTGGCTCTTCTTAGCTCTCTCTTTAGGTCCTTCCTGGCTAACTTGTAACTCTCAAGCGCCCTAACTGAGCCTTCACGCCTCATCTCTACATAAGCCTCCTTCTTCCTCTTGACAAGAGATTCAACTTCTTTAGTAAACCACGGTTCCCTCGCTCGACCACTTCCTCTCTGCCTGACAGGTACATACTTCGAGGACACGCAGTAGCTGTTCCTTGAACAAGCTCCACATTTCCTTCTCCATCCTATGCATCCTAAATCTTGCCTCATCACCTCATAATTGCTTTTCCCCCAGCTATAACTCTTGCCCTGCGGTATATACCGATCCCTTTCCATCGCTAAAGTGACCTGCCAACTCTTGTACTCAATAGCCCATCCGATGAATGAAAGCATGCCGTATGCCTTCTTGACCACTCTATCGACCTGCGTAGCGACCTTCAGGGTACAATGGACCTGAACACCCAGATCTCTCTGTGCATCAATTTTCCCCAGGGTTTTTCCTTTACAACATAGTTTGCTCTTGAATTGGATCTTCCAAAATGCATCACCTCACATTTGCCTGGTTGAACTCCATCTGCCATTTCTCCGCCCAACTCTCCAATCTATCTATATTCTGCTGCATTCTCCGACAGTCCCCTTCACTATCTGCTACTCTACCAATCTTAGTGTCATCTGCAAACTTGCTAATCAGACCATCTATACCTTCCTCCTGATCATCTATGTATATCACAAACAACAGTCGTCCCAACACGGATCCCTGTGGAACACCACTGGTCACAGTTCTCCATTTTGAGAAACTCTCTTCCACTACAACTCTCTGTCTCCTGTTGCCCAGCCAGTTCTCTATCCATCTAGCTAATACACCCTGGACCCCATGCGACTTCACTTTCTCCATCAGCCTACCATGGGGAACCTTATCAAACACCTTACTGAAGTAAGTCTACTTAAAAAGTTCAAAGCAATGCCACCCATAACATCAGGCTGATTTCAGTGGTGGGCACTAATACTGAGTGCGTATAATTACAAGTTGAAACACTGTCCTGGAGCCCAAGGAGCGAATGCAGATTCATTGAGCCACCTCCTGCTTGCAGATACACTGCCGATGGTACCGCCACCACAACAGTCCTTAATTGTTTTAAATTTTCTGGAAACACTTCCAGTCACATCTGATGATATCAGACTTTGGGCACAAAAAGATCAGATCCTGGAAAAACTGGAAGTGCTGGTGGTGAACCTCTTTGGACCTGAAAAGACCAGATCATGGTAGAAAATGGCATATTATTGTGGGGAGGAAGAGTGGTTGTCTTGAGCAAAAATTGCCACCAGATACTGGCTGAACTCTACCTGGATATTCCAGGGATTTCCAAAATTAAGATGTTGATGAGAAGTTATGTCTGATGTCCAGGATTGGATGCAGACATAGCCGTGATGGCGTGACAGTGCCCAGACTGTCAACAAGGACAAAACGTATGGCCAGCAGCTCCTCCAAATTCATGGGAAAGGCTGGGTAAACCCTGGAATTGGCTTCACTTCAACTATGCAGGTCCATTCATGGCTGAATGTTCTTAGTCATTGTGGATGCCCACTGAATGTAGTTTGCTCTGCGTTGAGTTCATTTATCAAACAAGGGGATGACGATAGAAAAACAGCACGCATGTTTTGCAATATACAGACTCCCAGAAGCGTTCATCATAGAGAATGGGCCATCATTTACTAGCAGGGAATTTGAATACTTCCTTAAGTTGAATGGCTTCACTGGATACTAAACTGTTCCAGTTCTTATTTAATTATTGGACTACCCCTCATGCAACTACAGGGATAGCTCCCGTAGAGTTGCTAATGGGGAGAAAACTCCATGTCAGGTTAAATCTAATCTTTCCAGATCTCTGGGAGGGGAGGGCAGGGTGAGACAGTATCAGGAATGCCAATGCTTGGACATAGGACTCCAATCAGCAAGAGAGACAGTTCACTTCACAGGACATAGTTAGGTCAAGGAACCATGAGAATGGCCCTGCATGGATAAGAGGCGTGGTCAAAGCAAGGTCTGGTCCAGTGACGTATAAAGTTCAGGTAGGTGTGAGATTCTAAGTAAGTACATCGATAATATGAAAGCTGCAAACTCGCAAACAGTGCAGGAGCAAAATATGCTCAGCTCCTCAGAACAATCGGAAAGACTGATGGAACCTGTGGGATCTCCCTCTCCATCAAGTGTTGAAGAGACCTTGGAATCTGAGGCAGACACAGCCGATGTTACCACCTCGACACCATTGCCACCTGAAGAAGAGAATGAATTTCTTCCAAGACGATTGGGGTGCAAGAGGAGAGCTACTGTGTATTACACACTGCCTGTATCCAAGGTCGAGTCGGATGAACCTGACCCAGTGCTCAAACACCCAGGAGGAGCTATAAGATAAAGAACTGGCCTATGTCCTCAGACTTTTTGGGGGGTGGAGGATATAGTCATTGTCACGAGGTCAGCCAGGTGGACATCATAGAAGTCCCTGATTGGACCAGATTAACAGCCTCAATCAGGGAGCCTTATGTGACAAATGAAAACAGGAGTGTCAGACATCCTGTCATTCTGAGAGAGCCTAATTAGTGTCACGGACTTTTCATCTATAGAGGGTGACTCGGTTTTGGGATACTGGCCTCTGTGGAGTTATTGCAGCACCCAGCATCATTAAATTGAGCTGCTGCAAGAAATGTGGTAGAGCAAGTCATCAGCATACAGAAACGACAGGTTTGCTGTTTGGAATGCTGCAGAAAACTTTGCAGCACTTGGTTGCATAAGTCTCAAGGTTTGTGATGGTCTGTTGCATGCTATACACTCAATGCCATGAGGGCAGGGCCCCTGACATCAAATATTTGGTGAAAAGCTGGGGAGGTTGAGCTTGAGCAGGAGCAGGGGGAGAAAGAAGAAATAGTCAGCCCCTTTTTGATGGGCTCTTAATAAAACTCACTTGAGTACAGTACAATAAACCACAACTCCAATTCCTCATTCACCTATATCCCAAATTCCTTACCTTCACTCTTTCACTGACCAATTGATCTCTTTGCCACATGACAAAAACAAAGCATATACAAAATAAATGTTGCACACGAAATTTAGAATAAATCAGATTATTTGTATACACAATTAAACTGATTACCCTTGTACCCATAGCCATGTTGGCATCTGAACTTGGTTGAGAGTGGTTTCAGCTTGCATCGGCAGCAAGCTGATCTTGCATAATTTCAACCTGAAATTTCAAAGCAGCACTCAGACTGTTGGTGGAAATTCCTTTCACTTAATGGAAGTTGAGCCATCAGTCATGCTAGATTATGGTTGGGTTCACTTCCATATTGGAAACGATGGTTTGATGCAAATATTCGTTTTCTTTTTTACTTGGTACTCTTGCAAATTTTCTGATGAGTACAAGACAAAAAGCATTGACAAATGTGTCTTTCTTCAGCAATAATTTTAATTAATTCAATGTATAAACTCATATGAATATATGCATAAATGATTAATTTATGTTTTTCAAAAAAAGCCATAAAATGATCCCTCCACTTTCCCTAATTGATGAGAGATCAAATGGTAGAGAATGTTGATGAGACTTGTCTTCCCAGTGGACTTGCAGGATCTCACACTGACAGCATTGGTGGTGCTGCTGCAGCACCTTGAGGAGTCTGCTGTAGACAGTCCACATCTCAGAGCCATATAGTAGGGCAGAAACAACCATACCTGCATATACCGTGAGCTTGATGTTGGATCCAATGTTGTTGTCCTTGAACCCCCTTTTCCTCCAGCTGCTGAATGCTGCGCTAGCACACTGGAGACACACAATAACTGTTTTGGTCGACAGGACGCTCCCAAGATAACGGAAGTGGCCAACGTTCTCTAAGGCCTCCCGTGGACCTTGATGATCAGGGTTCACTCCACAGTCCTGGGCCAAGTTGGTGGAGGACCTTCGTCTTGCGGATGTTTTGGTTGTGACGCATGCTGTCATATGCTTCCGTAAAGGTGCTGATGATGGCCTGGAGTTCATCCTCTGAGTTTGCACATATGCAAGCATCATCCGCGTACTGCAGCTGGATAACACTGGTTGAGGTGCCTTTGGTTTTGGCTTGAAGGTAGCAGAGGTTGAATAATTTCCCACTGGTTCTGTAGGTTAGCTCCCCTTCAGCAGGGAGCTTGTCAGCAGTGAGGTGAAGCATTGCAGTGAGATACATCCAGAACATTGTTGGAGGATCAAGGTAGGATAACAGATGACAACCTGCTTGACACTGGTCGGAAGGGGAAATGGGTCGGGGGATGTGCCATTTGTCATTACCACGACTTCCATGTTGTTGTGGAGTAGCCGAAGGATGGTGACAGACTTTGTGGTACAGCCAAAGTGGAGGAGAACACTTGATAATGCTTTCCAGTTGATCGTGTCAAAGGTCTTTGTAAGGTCAAAGAAGGCCATGTACAGGGGTAAGTGTTTTTCTCTGCATTTCTCCTGGACTGTTGCATGGTAAAAATCATGTGCCCTTCCATGGCCAAAAGCCACAATGCAATTCCAGGAGGAGTTCCTCAGCCACAGTGAAGAGATGGTTGAGGAGGACCTTAACGATGACTTTTCCAATGGTCGACAACAGGGAAATTCTCCTGTAGTTACCACAGTCAGATTTGTTCCCTTCTTTGAAAATACCCATGACTATGGCATCTCAGAGCTCTCCCTGGATGTTCTCCTCCTTCCAGATAAGGCAAACAAGGGCATGTACCTGCAGGAGGAGCTTGTTGTCTCCGTACTTCAATGGCTCAGGGGGGATACAGTCTGCCCCAGCAACTTTGTTGTTCTTGAGCTGGAAGATGGCCTTATCTGACTTTGTACAGGGCTGGGGTGTTGCTGAGTTTGTGGCATGTAGCATGCTGTAGGATGCGGTCAAGGATGCCTGGATTGACAACGGAGCCTTAGCCTTTGTCTTTGATAGAGTCACTCCATCCTTAGCCAGCAGTAAAGTGGGGCCTTGGGTGTTTGGTCTGTATGTGTTCTTGATGGCACAGAAAAAACCTTGCACTTCATTGTTGTCGGCCATTCGTTAGCAGCCCTGGCTGACAGATATAAACAGGAGTGTCAGAGGTTCTGAGACAACAAGGTGCAGAGCTGGATGAACACAGCAGGCCAAGCAGCATCATAGGAGCAGAAAGGCTGACGTTTCGGGCCTAGACCCTTCATCAGAAAAGGGCTCCTATGATGCTGCTTGGCCTGCTGTGTTCATCCAGTTCTGCACCTTGTTGTCTTGGATTCTCCAGCATCTGCAGTTCCTACTATCTCTGTGTCAGAGGTTCTGTTCATTCTGAAAACTGGCTCTGAGGAAGCTGGGTCAGGGTCAAGGGCTCTCCATGTGTAAATAAAGGGTGACGTGATGATGAGATACCAGCGTCTGTGGAGCTATTTCAATCATCAATCATTTATAAGTATCTTTCTTGAACTGCTCACCAAAGATGGATTTACTTTGTAGTGTGAAGCAAACACACCCATCTCCCTCATATAAAAAGGTAAACAGTTATTTTCTTAAAAGTCTTATTATTTTTTACATACAACTAAAACTGGACAACATTCGGGTTTGAACTTATAAGAGCAAAAGAAATAGAAATGCAAGAAGTCCATATCCCCTGTCAAACTAGTTCTGCTATTTAAAAATTTGTGGCCAAATAGGGGCTTCAAATCTGCTTTCCTTTGATTCCCTAAGACACCAAAAATCTGACTGACTATCTCATCCCAAATTATAGTCAATGATGAGTGTATCCCCAAACCTCTCATTTAGAGAATTCCAGACATTCACAACTCTTTGATTGCATAAGTCCCACCTTATCACAATTATAATTTGATTGTCCCTTCACTCTGAAATTATGCTGCATTATCCTAGATTCCCCAACCAGGAGAAATAATGTCTCAAAGTGTTAACTGTCAGGCCCTTTCATAATCTTGTTAACTTCAAAGAGATCACCTCTCAATTTATTTTAAACTCCGGAGAATTTGAGCTCTGTTTAGTCAGCCTATCATAGATCAATCTTCTCATCCTAATGACCAACCTAATGATCCTTTGATGGACTGCCTCCAACACAAAATGGTCCATGACCATTCTTGTGAGGCAATTGAATCTGTTGCTGCACTGCATCTTGGTCCTTAATTTCAGACCTCTGGCTTTGTCCTGTAATTCTAACCATCATCAACTGCTTCATTAATGGTCTTCTCTTCACCATAAGATTAGCAGTGGGGATGTTTGCTGATGATTGTGCAGTGTTCAGCATTATTTGTCGCTCCTCAGACACATAAGGAGTTCATGTCCATTTACAGCAAGACCTGGCAACATCTAGGCTTAGTCTGATAAGTGAGATTCATTCCTCACCACACAAGTACCAGACAATATCTATCGCCCACAAAAGAGAATCTAAGCATTCCCCATAGATGTTCATTGGTGCTCCCATCGCTGAAGTCATTATAACCAACATCCTGTGGGTTACCACTGACCACAAATTGAACTGGACCATTCATATAAATACTGCAGTTACAACAGCAGGGCAGAGGTAACTCACCTACTGTTTCCACAATGGCTGTCCACCCTCTGAGAGGTACAAGTCAGGAGTGTGATGGAATACTGTCCACTTGTCTGTTTGAATGCAGTTCCAACAACACTCAAAAGCCCAACATCTTTCAGGGCAAGCAGGCTGTATGATTGGCACCACATCCACAACCTTCAACGTTTATTCCTTTCACCATCAAGGCAGCACTGTACACCATCTATAAGATATACTGCAGTTAATCACCAAGGCTCCTTCAACATCACCTTACTAACCCACAGTCTCTACCAGCTGGAAGGATTAGGGCAGCAGATATATGGGAACATCATCACCTGCAAGTCCCCATCCAAGCCACTCACCATCCTGACGTTAAAATATGTGGCCATTCCTTCATGTTTGCTGGATCAAAATACTGGAACTTTCTATCTAACAGCACTGTCAGTGTTCTTACACCCCAAGGACAGCAACACAGGTCAAAAAGACAGATCACCACCTTGTCCAGGGCAATTAAGGATGGTCAATAAATATGGCCTAGCCAGTAATGTCCATAACCAATAAATGATTTTTTTTTAAAATTCGAAGACCTCAAATATAATGTCCAAAAAATCTGCTCTCTCCTATTTTGTGTGATTCTTTCTGTTTCCCAGATAAGATGCAATTCCTGCACAACTCCTAGGGCTTTTCTAGCCATGGAGCACTTTCCCTTTGAGGTTCAGCTAGCTTTAGACAATGAAGTTTACTCCAAGGGAACCCTAGGAAGGTTTCCTAGATGATGTATGCTGCCAGTAAACTCTATGGCTGACCTTAACTCCCCACAGCAATCCTCCGAATCAGCAAAAAAGAAACCACAATGATGTCATGCTCCTGCATTTCACCTGGCGTAGTCATCCTTTGCAATAGCTGCCTCTGTTTTTGGGTAGTCTCTAATTTGGTCTCCAAAGGGTCAGAGAGGTCCATATACACTGGCTAATATTTTATCACTCCATTCTTTCTTTTGTTTTGACTCAAATTTTATCTTGTAAATAACAACAAAATCATTTCCTTTAGAAGTGATTTAGCAGTTAAAATGTTAATATTCCTACTCGTTTTTCCTGTCATTTAAATTCATCTGCCACAATTAACTGGATAATTTTTGTTATTATTTGTCTCTGCCTTGTCAATATTGTATTAAAGCCTAGAATTTCCTTCTAGTCAATTGGTCAGAGGAAGGCTACTTATTGCAACACCACGTGAGAAGGGGTCACAATGTAGGTGGAGCTGAGAGTGACAAAGTACTCTAAGGATCTGAAGTTTCATATTAGCTTTGACTCTGAAATAATGTTGAATTAAAGATAGTTTTTGGAGCTTGAAGAGAGTTAGAATTGCAGTCAATGCAGGATGAGATCTCTCTAAGAAAAGAGCTTCAATTAGCCTGTTGCCAATATCTCAGCATCTATCACCACCTCCTTCCTAACAGTTCCTATTGTTGGTGGTAGGGAAATCTAGCAGGTGTACCTTGTCCATGCATTTCCATGTTGTATTGTGCTAGTGAGAGTAGGAATAGGAGGACAGGGCAGATGAATACGTGGCCGAGGAACTGGTGCAGGGAGCAGGGATTCAGACTTTTCAATCACTGGAATCTCTTCTGGGTTAGAGTCAATACTCCTACAACTGCAATCATCTCCAGCTCACAGCTTTCTGTGATATTTGCCTCCTTTGTTTCCTGCCCCTTGCACACACCAATTTTAATCGCTGCTTTACCGTAGACAGAGTGGACAAAATGCAAACAGCAAGAGTGTGCAATTGCTGGGAGTTGAGCTAAGTGTGGAAGTTGAAGGAAGTGTGAGAGAGAGGCATTGCTGTGTCTTGTTTCAGCCATTTTTGCAAGGCTACTGGTTAGATATAAGAGCCAGCCTAGTTAAATACCAAGCTTTATTGAGAAGACTGAGTTGCAACCAGGTAGGGATAAAACCTTTCTGTTTTTCCCTAAGTCTGCTAGTTGTTAAAGGGCAGAGATGGCAGTCAGTGGAGTGGTATGCTCCTCCTGTCAGATATGGGAGATCAGAGTGGTGATTCCTGGTGACTATGTCTGCAGGAAGTGTATCTGGTTGCATCTCCTCTCAGACTGCATGGATCAGTTGAAATGACACCTGAACTTTGCCATACCCTGCTTTACAGCAGAGCCAATCGTAGTGCCACAGACCTGATTGCTGCTGCTATTTTCTCCTGAGAGGCTATCCCCTCCAACCGTATCCAAAATAGTGAACTTGTTTAAGAGAAGGATAGCCACAGGAGACTCCTGCGCCAGCTGCATACATCTCCTAGAGGTCATCCATCTATCTGACTATACCTGTGGTGTGACACTTCCCTGAAGCTACTATGTATCATACCCTCTACTTCATGCACGCTCCCCCATCCCACTGTAGTGGGACAGGTATCTAACAACAACAAGTCAAAATACAGAAGAGGGATAGAGGGTTTTGTGTGTGGTGCAATGAAACAATCTGTCTCTCAATGTTGGCAAAACTGAAGAACTGATCATTGACTTCAGAAAGAAAGGAGGAGAACATGCCCCCATCCACATCAACGGAACTGAGGTTGAGAGAATGAAGAGCACAGGGATGGGTGAGATCCTAATCAAATATTTTACATCAGTATTTACTGTGGAGAAAGACATGGAAGCTAGGGAACTCAGGCACATAAATAATGATGTCTTGAGAAGGGTCCACATTACAGAAGAGGTGGTGATCGAGGTCTTAAAATGCATAAAGGTAGATAAATCCCCAGGACCTGATCAAGTGTATCCCAGGTCATTGTGGGAATCTAAGGAAGAAATTGTGGGGCCCCTAGCAGAGATATTGGCATCATCAACAGCCATGGGGGAGTGCTGGAAGGCCAGAGAGTGGCTAATGTTGTGCCACTATTTAAGAAAAACTGCAAGGAAAAGCAATGGAACTACAGACTGGTGAGCCTAATGTCAGTGGTGGTTGGAGAGGATTCAGAAAGACAAGATCTACATGCATTTAGAAAGACAAGGACTGATTAGGGATGGTCAGCATAGCTTTATGCATGGAAAATCATACCTCACAAATTTGATTAACTTTTTTTTAAGAAGTGAGTAAGAAGATAGATGAAGGCAGAGTGGTAGACATTGTCTACATAGACTTTCACAAGGCCTTCGACAAGGTATCACATAGTAGACCAGATAGTAAGGTTAGATCACATGGGATCCAAGGAGAGCTAGCTAACTGGATACAAAATTGGCTTAACAGTAGGGGACAAAGGGTGGACCAGAGGACTATGACCTGCAGTGTGCCACAAGGATCAGTTCTGGGTCCACTGTTGTTCATCATTTACGTAAACAATTTGGGTGGGAATATGGGAGGCATGGCTCATAAGTTTGCGGATGACATCAAAATTGGTGGTGTAGTGGACTGTGAAGAAGGTTATCCAAGAGTACAATGAGATCTTGATCAGATGGGTCAATAGGTGGAGAATTGGCAGATGGAATTTAATGCAGATAAATGCAAGGTGTTGCAATTTGGTAAGGCAAAACAGGGCAGGATTTACACAGTTAATGGCAGGGCACTGGAGTGTGTTGTTGAACAGAGAGATCTTGGGGACACAGGTACATAGTTCCTTAAAAGTGCTGTCACCACTTGACAGGGTGATGAAGAAGGCATTTAGCACACTTGCCTTTATCAGTCAGAGCATCGAGTTCAGGAGCTGATATATCATGTTACAGCAGTACAAGATAGTGGCAAAGCCACGTTTGGACTACTGTGTACAATTCTGCTATGGAAAGGATATTATTAAACTAGAAAGGGCACATAAAAGATTTACAAGATTATTACCAAGACTGGAAGGTTTAAGTTATAAGGAGAGGCTGGATAGGCTGGGCATTTTTTTCCCTGGAGTGTGGGAGGCTGAGCGGTGACCTTATAGAGGTTCATAAAATGACGTGCATAGAAAAGGTGAATAGTCAAGGTCTTTTTCCCAGGGGAAGAGGGCCCAAAACTAGAGGGATTAGGTGAGAAGGGGAAGATTTAAAAGGGACCTGAGGGGCAACTTTTTCACATAGAGGATGGTGCATATGTGGAACGAGTTAAGGTAAAAGGATTAATTGATTTATTTATTGTCAGGTGTACCAGAGTACAGTGAAAAGCTTTGTTTACAAGCAGCACCAGCAGATCATAGTAAGCAAGAATTTACAGATCAAAGCTTGTAAAAAATTTAGACTGATGCATACAGGTTACATTGCACAGGGCGTGCATTAGGCGAGGTCAATGTTAGCAAGATCAGTATTATTGGAGGCTAGAGAGCCCATTCGTCAGACTAATAATGGCCGGGAAAAAGCTGTTCCTGAACCTGCTGTTGCATGTGTTCAAGTTTCTGTACCTTCTGCCTGATGGGAGAGATTGTAGGAGATTGTTACCGAGGTGCAGTGGGTTTTTGATGATGTTGGCTGCCTTTCCGCGGCAACGAACTGTGTAACTGGAGTCCATGGAAGGAAGGTTGGCTTCTGTGATTGTCTGGACTGTGCACACAACCTTCTGTAGTTTCTTACAGTTTCGTTGCCAATAGAGTAGTTGCCAGTTATGCACCTGGATAGTATGCTTTCAATGGTGCATCTGTACAAGTTGGTGATGGTCCCTATGGACATGCCAAATTTCCTGAGCCAACTGAGGAAGAAGAAGCATTGTTACGTCTTCTTGACCATCGCATCTATGTGGAAAGTCCAGGACAGGTTGTTGGTTATCGTCACTCCAAGGAACTTGATGCTGTCCACCCTCTCAACCTCAGTTCCGTTGATGTAAATGGGGACATGTCCTCCTCCTTTCTTTCTGAAGTCAATGATCAGTTCTTTAGTTATGCCGACATTGAGAGAGAGGTTGTTCTCATTGCACCATGTCACCAAGCCTTCTGTATTTTGACTCATTGTTGTTAGATATTCGTCCTACTACGGTGGTGTCATCAGCGAACTTGTAGATGGCGTTCATTTGGAATTTGGCAACACAGTCATGGGTGTATCGAGAGTACAGTAGGGGACTGAGGACACATTCTTGGGGGGGGGGGGGGGGCCAGTGTTGAGTGTTATTGTGGATGAAGTGCAGTTACCTATTTTCACAGATCGTGGTCTGTGTGTCAGAAAGCTAAGGATCCAGTTGCAGAGGGCGGAGCTGAAACCAAGATTTCAGAGTTTTGAGATCAGCCTGGAAGGGATAATGGTGTTGAATGTGGAGCTGTAGTCAATGAGCAAGAGTCTGACATACATGTCCTTGTTGTCCGGATGTTCCAGGAATGAGTGCAGGGCTAAGGATATGGTAGTCACTGTGGACCTGTTACATTGGTGTGCAAATTGTAGGGAATCAAGGCAGGCTGGAAGACTGAAGTTGATGTGAGCCATGACCAGCCTCTTGATGCACTTCATGATTATGGAGGTCAGAGCCACGGGATAGTAGCCATTAAGACACATTGCATGTTCTTTCTTAAGTACCAAGATGATGGTGGTCTTCTTGAAGCAAGTGAGGACTTCAGCTTGTAGTAAGGAAAGTTTGAAGATGTCAGTGAATACCTCCACCAGTTGGCCTGTACAGGAACTGAGTGCTCAACCGGGGATACTATCTGGGCCCATCACTTTCCTTGGGTTGACTCCCAGGAAGACCGATCTGACGTCTGCAGTGGTGATAGTGGGCATAGGTGCATCTGGGGCTGTTGGGGCAGGTGTCACTGTGCCACTGACATTCAGCTTGAACCAAGCATAGAAAACATTGAGTGCATCAGGGAGGGATGTGTCTGTCTGCTATCTTGTTCTACTTTATTTTGTATCCATAATTTTGTTTAGGCCTTCCCATCAGCGGCAGGAATCCTGCGGCAACATAAATGCTAGACGTCTGGTCTTCAGTAGGGAGTGGATTTCCTAGCTACCAGAAGAATTTGTAGGGGCGGGTACGATTACAATACTTACAAGACATTTGTACAGGAACTTGGAGAGGAAAGGTTTAGAGGGATATGGGCCAAACACAAGCAAATGGGACTACTTCAATTTAGGAAACCCAAAGGGCCTTTATACCTCACAGACTTTATGTTATTTACATGTGACAAAATGGTCAAGGGACAGCCGATTAACTATCTTCCAGCAGAGACTGAAAGACTGCTTAATTTGCCATTGATATTGTGTAAATAGGGAGGAAGATAGAAGGAAAGGCAAATGAGAAAACTGTTCATCAATTAAACTTTGGGCAAGGCTATTTGGCAAACTGGATGCAAAATTTGGTACAAATACGAGACAAAGTACAAAAGCAACATGTAAATATGTTCATTTGTGTATATTCTTGAGAAGCTTACTGATATATTTCTTAACTCACTGTAGCTCAAGTGCTGAAGTTGCTCTCACAGTATCAGCAATTTTTTGACATTGTTGACTGGACCCTAATTTATTTCAGAGGGCACTTAGGACTTTTCTGGGCCTGGAGTCAAATAGGCCAGTCCAGGTAAGATTAGTAGGTTTTCTTCCAAAAAACAGTCTTGTGGGTTAGGTAACATATAAGAGTCATGAAAGATTTGAAATGTGAGCATCATTAAATAATTGCGTCTGTAACAGAGATATTTAGCTAAATTTTTCATTCACTCCCTGACAAGTCTGAAGATGTGCGGAGATTTTTAAGATCCAGCAGGCAGCCTGATAGTTGTTGAGCTGCCTTTGTCCTCATTGGAATTTACCAGCTACAGGGATGCCCATGTAAGGGCTACATTCCACTGCCATGGGCATTGAGTGAGACCCATGCTCAGTAACCAGCCCAGCATGTTTCATTGTGCTAGTTGGATGTGGGCAAGATTCCTTTCTTACATTTTTTGGAAACTGCTGATTTGGAAGAGGGAGGGTAAGCAAAATAGATTCTGTGATGCAGTTGTGAGAGGAACATCTAAATTACAATAGCTACTACATTATTTTACATTTTTTTTGATCTAGTTACCTAATTCTTAAACGTTTTATGGTTTATACATTTATATACCCAGCCATTGTAATCATATCCATGGTAGCACGGTGGCTCAGTGGCTCAGTGGTTAGCACTGCTGCCTCACAGCACCAGGGACCCGGGTGTGATTCCACCCTTGGGTGACTGTCTGTGTGGAGTTTGCACGTTTTCCCCATGTCTGTGTGCGTTTCCTCCCACAGTCCAAAGATGTGCAGGCTAGGTGGATTGGCCATGCTAAATTGCCCATAGTGTTCAGGGATGCATAGATTAGTTGGTTTATAGGGGAATGGGTCTGGGTGGGATGCTCTGAGTGTCAGTGTGGACTTGTTGGGTCAAAGGGCTTGTTTCCACACTGTAGGGATTCTATGATATATCCACATCAGAAGTTTGTTTTTACCAGTTGTGCAAGGAAAGAACAATAGTTCAAAGTTAACTCCCATTTCATGTAAAGGCAAATATCTAATGTGAATTGTTACGAGGGATCAGGAATTTAGTTTCTGGAAAATTTGTTTGGATATATTTACATGGCCTGTAATATAGGTGTTCAAAACATTTTATACTTCTGTAATATGCTGTTTTTACTTTTGGATAACCAGCATTGGGATAACCAGTAATTTCTAATATTAGGAGTCCCCAGATATCACCCACTACCGGTGCTCTGAGTACACCTGGGTAATTTTGTTTATTGCTTATTTAGTTCTGAAATTACACATCACCAGTAATGTTACTTTGGCTGCTAATTGACAGATCTTAAATATCCAAGATGTTCTTTCACTCCGGTCACTGTGGAAGATATCCTTCTTTTATCAAATAGACAACTGATACACATTCATTTCTTCTTACATATCTGAACTATTTAGTAGATCTGAAGCATTTTAAATATACTTTAAAGAACTTTTGATATGTCAATTTTCAACAATTAAATTTTGCAAAAATAGTTAACAAATAATAGACTATGGAAGAAACTGGTAAAATAAAATATCCCTACTATATGATGAACAAGCTCTTAGATGAATTAGTGGAAATGATTTCTACTCTTATATTACGCTAAATTACTCTGTTGTTTTATTCTAATACTCTATACAATGATGTGAAGTAGAACTCTATTAGTTATGCAAGTTATTTGTTTATCCCATCTGTGAATAAACATAAATTTATTGTGAAATTCATTTTTGTAGTAATTATGCAAAGTGTTTTGTCCTAATAATAGCTATTGATAAATTAAAAACTCACAAAACAAAAATTATTGACTATTGAGCGGTTGCTAGAAGTCTTTTTAACATTTCTGTTATCATTAGGATCGAAGTTTTATTTTCTTTGATCTGTTCCAAAACAGTGATGGTACATACATATATGGTCCTGCCACGTTTATACTGGTACTTTGTAGTGTTTCTCAATGTAGTGACAGTGGACGTCTTAACACAGCACATAAGAAGTTGTCCAGTGCTTTATATGATTATATCTTATACATCACTGTGATATCAAAGCACAAAGGCCATATCTTGATATCAATTCGGTGTGCAAGCACAAAAAAGTTGGGATACGTGTTGAACCTAAATGTGTCAATATTTCAGGCAGAAAATGGTTAAAATGGACCAATTTCATGAGGTTAAGTCTCCTTCCGTGATGCTGCCTGGGCCAGCTGTTAAAGCTTCTTGTATATAATAATAAGGACCTCAAAACCATTTTTTTAGGACTTCTTACAATTGAAATTCCCAGAGTAAAGGGGTCATTAGTCATGCATTGTTCAACTTTTTTTGTCATGGATGCATCTTCTTAAGTCACCGCCAAACCAACATTAGATTTTGTTTTCCAAAAGAGAAAGTCTGCCAACACTCCAAAATCACTGTTGATATGTATATGCAAAACATTTATGTGCAGTATCCCTGCCAGTGCTGCCAATGATGTCATTCCATCCAATTCACTCATATTTTTTGCGCTCATTTGGGCATCGCCTTTTTTTTTGCTGGCAGTGTGTTTCACAAAGTACATGTAGAATGTTCCACATGCACAATGTTAACCTTTCAGCAGTGTCAGGATACACAGCATTTACAAAAATAAAATCCTCTTCTCAACTCAGCAACATTTCTAAGTGCCACTCCGAGATGAAATGGCACCTCCTATTTCCCCCTTTTTTTCCAACTTGAGCAGATAGAGGCCACAGTGTTTTTCCACCTTAATTATCTTTAAAAAATAATTATTTTTACAGAATTAGTTCTACACTTTCAGTATAGCTGGTACTACGCTGAAACTGCTACGTTCAATTTAACCACCAGCAGCAGGTGGAGATGGTCGGGGAGGATTTCAAACAGAGGAAGCTTGAGCAGTTGTGCTTTGATCTCCACCAGCAGATAGCAATGGGAGAAGGAAGGATAATGGGAAGAAGAAGTAGACAGACAAAGGATTCCACAACCCAATGTCTTCATTCCATGGAAATTCTGTAAATACTCCTTTTTCTAACTTTAACTTACCTGATGCCAGTGCCTGTTTCATTGTCTTTGGGCTCCCCATGTGTTCAAATTTCATGTTACATCAAAGTAAGAGTTCCTACTGACATAGCTACAGTACTAAGGAAGTAGCACCTCAGTCAATGATAGACCTCCTGTGATAGAATCATATCTTAACAATAGAAATGTAATCTATGACTGCCGCTTGTTCAAATTAACTAATGATTTGGCCTCTGTCAGCATTAGCTTATTTCAGTCTAATAGCTAAGTGAAAACCTTCTGACTGACTTGTTTCAATATTGTACATATTAATAGAAGATAATTATAATATTCTACAATGAAAGTTGTTTTCTTTTCAAATCATTGTCAAGTTGTCATAGGAATCTCATTTTCATCTGTAACTACTCAGTCCATGTAAGGTCCAATATAGAAATCTGTAGTATAGATATAAATTAATAGAAAATATTGCTGCAAAGATTCTATTAAAAAGGAGACTATAATTAACCTTTAAGATTTAGCTATGATATAATAGACAGCTGCCTAACAGCATAAATGCCTGTGCCTCCTCATCTCCAAAAGCCTTTAGTCTTTCTTTGAATGGAAAGACCTTTTGTAGGTGGGCTATTGGTGGGCTATTCCAAGCTATTAAAAGTTAAACCTCTTAAAAGTACTTCAACCTTAAAAAATTGTTGTTACGAAAATAATTTTGAACACATATGAACGAATGTTTCCTTGTTTTGCTAAAGCAATTCCTGTTTCAACAATTTTCAGACAACAGTCTAATTTCATTTCCATCTCCTGCTGATGACTTCAGGCTATAAGATATGCCTATTTAGTGGAATGCTGTGTTTTAGATGTAACACAATTTTATGGGAGTGTCATGGGATATTTTTCTTCCTTTTCTACTGTCTCCTGAAGCAGATAGGCTGGGGGGTGGGGGGTGATGGCCTAGTAGTATGTCACTAGACTGTTCTGGGGACCCAGGTTCGAATCCCACCATGTCAGATGATGGAATTTGAATTCAATAATAACCTGGAAATAAAAATCATGATCATGAGCATGAGCATGAGCATGAGCATTGCTGATTGTCAGGAAAATCCCATTTAAGTCACTACTGTCCTTTAGGGAAGGAAATCTGCCACCGTTACCTGATCTGGCCTACCTGTGACTCCAGACCCACAGTAAAGTGACTCTTGACTGGGTTTGGGAATGGGCAATACATGCTGGTCTAGCCAATGATGCTCACATCCCATGAATGAATAAAAAAAATGACTCATTAATGAGTTGAGTGTTCTGGTGAAAGAACTGGAATTGCCATCAAGATGTGAATTCAAATTAGACGATGACAGGTTATAAAATTGAATTCAATTGATTTGTTGGTTTGGGACCAGAATGTGACTGCTGCTGGATTGTTGTCATTGGTTTTGATTGATTGCTCCAGCATCATCCTTCTGGCTATTTTTCATTTGTGAACTTAAACTAACTAAATGTTCACTGACTGTTGTTATAGCTGAATAATTCCTGTCAGGGTGCAACATCCATACATGAACATCAGTGGATAGCAGTCAATGCTAATCATGAAACCACCAGATTGTCATGAAAACCATTATCCTTTAAGGAGAAAAATCTGTTATGCTGACCTGGGCTAGGCTATACACATCTCCAAGCTCATAATATTGTTAACTCTTAACTGCCCTCTGAAATGATTTATAAAGCTGTTCAGCAAAAGGCAATTAGGGATGGACATGTTGACCTTAACTGCAACACACTTGTTCTGTAAACAAATAAATAAAAGATATTGCTGCATTTGCACATTATTAACAATTTAAACTCACTGCAGAAATTTGGGGCTATGATTTAACTTCATGAGGCCCCTTTTTAATGAAAAGATTGATGTTCCAAGAAAGCCATTGAACTTCACCAAGCCAAAAAGGGAACAATGCAAACTGTGGAATCTCATACCCTACAGGTTTGTTATAAAATATTTTCTGTAGTTTTTTTTCTCCTTTTTCTTAGCGTAGGAGGTTTAGAAATAACCATATAGAAGTTTATAAAATCATGAGGGGTATAGATAGTGTTGGGGTGGAATGACCAAATGATTTATTTGACACCCAGGAGTTCACTTTCAGCATCAAAGAGTTTATTGAAATTATACTGGTGGGAAGAAACCATCTGAAAATCCAGTCAGGTCTTCACTGAACAAAGGAAAACATAATTTTTTATAGATAGTAGGAACTGCTGATGCTGGAAAATCTGAGATAACAAGGTTTAGAGCTGGATGAACACAGCAAGCCAAGCAGCACCAGAGGAGCAGGAAAGCTGACGTTTCGGGTCTGGACCCTTCTTCAGAAATGGGGGAGGGGAAGGGGATTCTGAACTAAATAGAGAGGCGGGGGGAAGCAGACGGAAGATGGATAAAGGAGCAGATAGGCGGTCAGGTGCATTGGGAGAGAGATCTACTGAGGTTTCTCTGGAGGGAGGCGGGTAACTTGTTCAAGGTAGGCATCCTTAGCAGGCTTGGCCTGCTGTGTTCATCCAGCTCTACACCTTGTTATCTCAGGTTCTCCAGCATCGGCAGTTCCTACTATCTCTGAATCGATTTTAACCCCACTGCGAAGCCTCTTCTAAGGACCTGCTCCTTTATCCATCTTCCATCCGCCTCCCCCACTCTCTCTATTTATTTCAGAACCCCCTTCCCGTCCCCCATTTCTGATTAAGAGTCCAGACCCGAAACGTCAGCTTTCCTGCTTCTCCGATGCTGCTTGGCCTGCTGTGTTCATCCAGCTCTACACCTTGTTATATCATAAATTTTTATACATTTGTTTCATCCCACCCTTAATATTTACAAAGCAATCATATTACTAATTAATTACATACATTTCCAATTAAGCTAAACATATCACTGAACAATAGAGATGGACAGGCTTGTGTTCAAACTCCTCTGTCCTCCATGGTCTCATGATGTTTCTCAGACTCTCTTATCTCCCTTCTTGGGGCTTTTCACAATGGACATTGTGTTCAAGTACCTTCCTTCCCAGACATTTGCAAGCTGCACCATGTTAACTGCCAATTAATTGGATATTTGCCTATCACTTAAGGACCTTTTAAATTCTTTATTAACTTAATTGAGGGAAATACAAAAGAATATTTATTTTTACTAATTGTCATAATATCAGTTCCAAGAAGTTATGTGGTCACACCTAATGTGAGAATTATTTAGCTAACGAGTTGTGAGCTGTTTATTTCTCACTGTGTTTACTAGATATCCCTATCATTATCCTTGGGTGTCTTACAATGTTTTCATTCACCCCACATTCCTACATCTGCTAGTTTCTGTACCTGTGATTCAATTCTCTGAGTAATGACATTGGGGCTGCTTTTACTGTCTAAGACTAGTTTGTTCTCATTATTTACCTCTAATTTTTTAGTGATTTTTTTTTTATATAGGTGAATCTATAACTACTTCAGAATCAATATGTATAATTATTTGAAGGATATTAACTAAAACCTAGTATTAGTATTGTAGCAGATTGATTAAATAATTCAATAATGAAATGTAGTGTGAAATGTTCTTATCAATGTCTTATGCATAAACAACTGCAGCAGCATATCCTATCTCAGTTACGTTACCTTGAGTCTACAGAGCAATGATTGTTCTTCTTGTGAAGACTACATTAATCAAATATTTTCCCAAGCTCCCTAACTACTGTCAGCCATGTTCTACTCCATTAGCCATGTGCAGCCATCGGTCACTTCGTGCTGCTCAGTCATGGGCAGCCCTAACAATTCCCCCTTTTGACATAAGGACCACCAACCAAATCCTTTTATTAAATGGGTGTACATGTCTGATACCCGGTTTTCAGTGCATTTCTTTTTTTATCATGCATTCCCTTATGTTTGTTGCCTCCAAGGCAACAATCACTTTTGCACATTTACATCAATATCCCAAGATCACGTCACGCATTCTTGACTCACGTATGATCTTATCAAAAGACCTTTGAGATTTTACTTAACATATGGGTTATGGTGAGTGGGCGGGTAAGTGGAGCTGAGTCTCAAAAAGATCAGCCATGATCTTATTAAATGGCGGGGCAGGCTCGAGGGGCCAGATGGCCTACTCCTGCTCCTAGTTCTTATGTTCTTATATGGTCCTGATGCCTCGGGTAGTGGCTTGATTATCAAATTCATTTCTCTTAAAAGGAAAGACAAGGGCACAGCATCACCAAAAGATAGCTATCAGTTTAGTACTGTCATCTAAACTTCCTTTTCACTAAAAGGCATATTAACCTCAATTTCTATTTCAATTTACTATTCTAATTTTTTGTATTCTGCCACCAGTCCCCACCCTTAATTACTTCATCTCATCCAATTTTGCAATTTTACTATTACCATCATACCTAATTCCAGAGGTCTAGAGGGATTTGTAGTCCATAGAATATGTTCTTATAATATCTTAAAACAGAAGTGAAACATTTCTGGCAAAAACATACTTTGTTCATTCTTTCTCTAAGATGACCCCCTACTTTTAAAAGTTACTTTATAACTCATTTTTGGTATTTGATATAGCTCAATGTAAATTTGTCCAAATTCAATACTCTGTTTACTCCCTCAAAGTCACTAACATTTTTTATGAATTGAAACCACTGAGCTTATGTGCATGTACTTTATCATTTTCCAGAATCATTTTAAAATTTCAGGTAACTATTCCCTTTAAATGTTTTAGAATGTCAGGCCATGTGTGTCTTAATATAACTTTTTTATTACGATATGCTTAAGTGTAGCCAGGCTTACTGGTTTCGAAATTCCTGATACTCAACATATTTAATGTTTTCACAGTAGTTCTCCAAGGCTGAGGTGCGTTGCTAATGAACGGCTTGATGGGTTGAGGATGCCTCACCCATCACTGTGTTGTAATGTTGAAAGTCTGCAGGCAGGTTCAGAAATTTGAAGCTGTTGGCAGAAGCCTTTGGTATTTTCAATTCTCTGGAAAACAAAGCAGCATCCATGCATTTCCACTTCAAGGAAATGGGTTAATTAGTAGTGATTTACTGCTGATTTAAAGGGGTGAGGTGAAAACTCCTGGACATAATTATGTCAACAGCCTCTCTTCCTCCTACAGAAATAAACGTGTTATATTAACAAAAGAAAAGCTTACCTCCTTTTTCTTTAGATTCTCCTATTGTAAAAGCCCTCTATCAGTTTTCTCAGATTTAGGAACATATCATCAGATAATTTTGTACAAACAGCATTGCATTTTCAAAAATCCAATTTTTCTATGATTTGGATACTTTCATACCAAAGCACATTTACAATGAATAAATCTTATCATCCAGAATTAAACATTCTCTCATGTGTTAAAACAATATTTGGACGTTCACTCTGGCCAAAAAATGAAATTCCATGCACGACAATTTAAATATAAAGCTTCTAAAATTAAAATTTACTCAGACCTCTTCCCTCAATCCAAACATGACACAGATAGTACGTTAATTTGACGAAATAGCAAACAAGTTACATCTTTTAACTTAATTTTTACTTCTTCAATTCACTTTAATTAACTGTAGCCAATTGCAAGAGTTTACCAAACTTTAAGATCAAATTTTAAAACAACATTTACTCGCAATTTTTCTTTACACAATCACTAATAGTTCCTTAAAAAGACGGTACATTTACTATAGATGTTCCACATTGATACAGGCACATACCACACTTTCAAATCGCCATACATTCCCAAAATACAAGCTAAACTCAAAGTACTCTTAGATCTTGAGCTCCAGGAAACAAAACACACAAATTACACAAGACAACATGTAATAACCAACGTACAAAAATGCATCCAAAATGGACTACAAAGAGTTAACACTTAGAAGTGCTACGGGCATTCACATTCGCATCCAGACAGGAAAGAGTTATTACCTTGGAAGCACAAAAGCTGGTCTCTCTCTCCCTCTCCAAGACTTGTAAATAGAACAAGAAGCACACAACAGCTTCACATTCCAAGATGAACAGCAATACCTCCATAAATCCCAGCTGTGGCAAATATCTGCTGACCGAAGAATTTCTCTTTCATTTGACATGAGCTCAAAGTATTAATTTTAACATGGCCATTATTTGTAGGTATAGTGGGATAATGAGTGGGCAAGTCTCCAGGTCCATAACTCAATAAAAACCAACATTAAACTGGACACCCCATGGTCCAATTCTTGCCTGGTGCTAAAGCAAACCATGCACATACACATTACACCAAGGGAATCACCACACCTACACATACACATCAGATTACCTTCTCATCTGAGTCCTACCCTATGAGTAGCCAAACCAGAGATCCTCCCAGCCCCCTCTGGAGGACATGGTGCTCCTCAGTTATTCAGCCTGTTCCAGAGGCTGCTCGCCAGTCTCAGCTCCAAATAGTAACTACGTGCCAACACCAAATACATCAACATCAGGTTAATCACCCATTGATTAACCTTGGTACGGTCCGACTGTTTTGCCCAAGTCCTATTGCGACGACCGATCCGGAGGTCCCTACCTACAGACTGTCATCTGAATGACTTGACCCGTCCTGGAGGGCTTATCCTGCTGCTACCCCAGGTTATCGTGACTGACCGCAAACTACACCATTTGTTATCCTGGTATCCCCACTCTTTGAGACTGAGTGAACCCAATTTAGGTTCGGGCACGGGGGTCATCAAGAGCTCTGAGCAAGCCAGGACAACAGATTACAATGAATAGTGTACTCACGTAACCTGATTCCTCACTTGTCAGTAGTCCTGCTTTCTGTACCCTGCTCACAGCACCAAATTGTTGGAGTGGAATGACCAAATTATTCATTCGACACCCAGGAGTTCATTTTTTGTACCTGATTTGACTCTAATTTGCTTTATTTCCTTCTCTATTGTTTGCTTATTAATCCTTAGAACTCATTCCTCACTGTTGGTATTGACATTCACTAACTTTCCAGATTACCCATTAACCCTCCCTATCAGCTCAGGTTTCCATAAAATTCTAGGAATAAAATAATTTGAGCTAAATGTTGAGAGATGAAGTCCATTTAGTGCCACCCATCACTATATATGCACTCAATCCAAGTCTGAGCCATTATATTATGTCTTTTTCTAGATATCCTTAAATAATTGAGACATGTGTAATTGATAGCTGGATTAAATTATTAACAAGCATTTTATTCCACTCATTAAAGATATGGACTAGTATTAAAACAAATTGATGTTTATGTATGCTGGCTTATCAGTTAGTAAAAATGATGCATCCTGGTGAATAAAGTGACACTATCCCAATACGAGTTATGGTAATTTACGATTGTTTGAAACTTGAAATCAAGTAACACTACAATGAGTATCTTGTTTTTATTTTCACCACAAAGGTAGCAAACAAAATTTTAAAAAAACATTTTATTAAACCATAAGATTGAATCTGCCAAATTATATGATTATTTGCCTTCAATTGTGTGTTTCAAAACTATATTGTTTATTATTCTGCTGCTTTATGGTTAAGACTAATTTAAATAATTGTTTGTGAGTACCATCTAAAAACATTGGAAATTGTGTTCTGAGTTCTGAGTAAAAATGGATGGTTCAGCATGGATGGTAGACTGCCTGCCTGAACAATCAAAGGGAGCATTATTTGATCTGGTCCACCAGTCTTTGGGATGTAAGCCCTACATACCTGGCATCAGATCAGAACTGGAATACATGTACTGCATTGCTCATTTGTGTTCAAGGCAGAATGCCTTTTTCACTTAAAGGCACCATTCTGTTAGTGGAGAACACCACTTGTGTATTTACTGCGAAGTTTTGTTTTTTCCTTCTCTAATCAAACTGTTCAGACATAAGATTACACACCTCTGAAGCAGTTAGGACTTGAACCTAGGATTCATGGTCCAGAGGCAAGTCTCCTGGCCCTGATGAAATACATCCCAGGGTACTAAAAGAGGTGATGGGGGAAATAGCAAATGCACTAGTAATTATTTACCAAAATTCACTGGACTCTGGGGTGGTTCCGCAGATTGGAAAACAGCCAATGTGATGCCACTGTTTAAAAAAGGAAGTAGACAAAAAGCAGGTAACTATAGGCCAGTTAGCTTAACTTTGGTAGTGGGGAAAATGCTTGAATGTATCATTAAGGAAGAAATAGCAAGACATCTGGATACAAATTGTCCTATTGGGAACACCCAGCATGGGTTCATGAAGGGTAGATAATGTTCAACTAATTTGGTGGAATTCTTTGAGGACATTACTTGCATGGTGGACAATGGGGAACCTGTGGATGTGGTGTATCTGGATTTCCAGAAGGCATTTGACAAGGTGCCACACCAAAGACTGCTACATAAGATAAAGTTGCACGGTATTACAGGTAGTGTATTGGCATGGATAGAGAATTGGTTGACCAGTAGAAAGCAAAGAGTAGGGGTAAATGGGTGTTTTTCCGGTTGGCCGTCAGTGGCTAGTGGTGTACCTCAGGGTTCAGTGTTGGGACCGCAATTGTTTACAATTTACATAGATGATTTGGAGTTGGGGACTAAGTGTGGTGTGTCAAAATTTGCAGATGACACTAAGGTGAGTGGTAGAGCAAAGTGTGCAGAAGACACTGAACGTCTGCAGAGGGATATAGATAGTCTAAGTGAGTGGGCAAAGGTCTGGCAGATGGAGTACAATGTTGATAAATGTGAGGTCATCCATTTTGGTAGGAATAACAGAAAAATGGACTATGTTTTAAATGGTAAAAAATTGCAGCACGCTGCTGTGCAGAGGGACTTGGGTGTCCTTGTGCATGAATCGCTAAAAGTGGGATTGCAGGTGCAGCAGGTAATTAAAAAGGCAAATGGAATTTTGTCTGCCATTGCTAGGGGGATGGAGTTTAAAAACAGGGAGGCTATGCTGCAGCTGTACAGGGTCCTGGTGAGGCCATACCTGGAGTACTGTGTGCAGTTTTGGTCTCCTTACTTGAGAAGAGATATACTAGTACTGGAAGGGGTGCAGAGGAGATTCGCTCGGTTGATTCCAGAGTTGAGAGAGTAGGATTATGAGGAGAGACTGAGTAGACTGGGATTATACTCATTGGAAT
>NC_063336.1:72945588-72958374 GCF_021869965.1 Rhincodon typus | reverse complement strand
AGGAGGAACTTCTTCACCCAAAGGGTTGTGAATCTGTGGAATTCCCTGCCCAGTGAAGCGGTTGAAGCTACCTCGCTGAATGTTTTTAAGGCAAGGCTAGATAAATTTTTGAACAGTAAAGGAATTAATGGTTATGATGAGTGGGTGGGTAAGTGGAGCTGAGTCTCAAAAAGATCAGCCATGATCTTATTAAATGGTGGGGCAGGCTTGAGGGGCCAGATGGCCTACTCCTGCTCCTAGTTCTTACGTCATTATGAGGCAGGGACACTTACTACTGTGCCATGAGAGCCCCTAACTGATATCAGGCAAGCAAACAGGGCCTGTTTGGGATGAAATCTTCTCTTTAGATATTTTCTATTCAATTTGTTCAGAGACTTAAAACATAGCTCTGAAGCAGGTGGAACTCGAACTAAGGTCTCCTGGCTCAGAGGCAGGGGCACTACCACAATACCAGTAAGTAGCAACATTTGACAACTGGCTTCATCTTTTGCTCAAACTCTTCAGATACTTTCTCCCTCTTGGGTGATCTGAGAGAGACTGGACACTAGTCAGCGCCAAAGAGTCATCCTTAAGCCTCTCTGTGAGTTTGCATGATTTTTACAGTGAGCAATATTTTGATGAGGGTAAACATTTGCTAGGGTGGCACTTCAGTCCTGACCAGTACAAAATGAAAAACATAGACTTTATATGTCTTTTTTAGAATTATTAAGTTAGTTAACTTACGTCGCTGACAGAAATTATACAATATGTAAAATAATCATATAATTTGGCAGATTCAATCTTATGGAGATGCATTTTTATCTTCACACCAAAAAATTCATATCAGGAATTTGAGCACCAGACATCCAGATTTTCCAACTACAATCCAAAATATATCCTTTCGCTTTCTTTAGAATGAGGAATTGCCGGAGAAGGGATTGAACTCCATGAGAATTTAATTGACTTAATGGGTTGAATTGTCTGTTACTCAAGATTACCTTATACTCCTGTGAATTCAATTATGCACAGTTAACAACAATCCAAACAAACACAAAGTTGCAGACAGAGAGCTGGCTGGGAGTCTAAGACATCATTTTGGCTTTTCAGCAATATTTGAGTGATTAATTGTCATATGGACAATAAATTCCCTGAATAGGACTGCGTGTTAAATTAAAATAAAAAGTATACAAGATCTCTTTGTGAAGTCTGTCATTTGTTCCAACTCTTTGAGTGGGCAATCATATATTTACTATTTTTTATTGTTCAGACAGGGTGAATTAGCAACTAAGCAACTAAGAATTCTTCAGCTGTAAATATCCATAGTGTACAAAACCTAAATGGGGCATTGATATACGTATTTTAAAAGAAATACATACTACAGGAGATGTATCTTGTTTATTGGGCCACAGTAAATGTGAAGATGATTCCTGATAAAAGTATCATTGTTTGGAAATGTGGGTTCTAAATTAGCTTTAAGTTTGATTTCAATTTCTACAGTGTGCGTATAAAGAAGGGAGGTATTGTTTTAGTTTAATTATTGAATTCTGTGAGTGCTGCCAGGTTGTCTGGAAATTTACTTAAATGCCTTTAAATGAGGCTTTTAAAAACCATTGAGGTGCATAGTTCAGTATCTCAGGTTGGGCTGTGGCCTAGCAACAATGTGTCTTATGATAAAGAACAACATAAACCAATTAGAGTATGTGCTGGTTTCTTTCAGGAAGAAAAGCCTGCCATTTATAGAGAAAAAATGGTCTATAATAGCAGCAGTGCATTTTATCAGTCTCGAAAACAGTCAATGCAGAAGAAAAGAAGTCTCAACTAGCTTAATGTTAGTAAGGAAAAATGTCAAAAAAATGCAATGCTGTGGAAGAGGAGTTTAAGGAACTCAAGTTGAGAACTAAGTGAGCTGTGTTAGCAATTTGTTGAGACACTTGGGAAGTGATATTAATTAAAGAAAAAGCATTGAGCGTATGCAGACGTTTGCTGAAAAATCACTTAGTCACACACTAAGCAAGAACTTTAAGGTGGAAACCCTGAGGTTTGAGTATCTGTAAGGTTGTTGTTAAGGTTGGTCCTACTTTCCCGATATTCTTCCAAAGTTTCGTCTGTTTTCAGTCGCCTAGACCTTATGTATGCTTCCTTTTTCCTCTTTGCTAGTCTCACAATTTCACCTGTCATCCACTGTCTTATTAGGAAAATATGTGAAGTCTTAGTTTGAAGAGTTTATGCTGAACACATTAAATACATCAGCATTATTTAAAAATACAGCTCATTTAAATAGAAGAATGGACTCCAATGCTAAACTGATGGTATAAGTAAAAATGAAGTATAGTTTAAAATAATATGAGTGCTGTTAAAACATGCACCTTTGTGTGTAGTATTTTTTGGCCCAGATTTTGTTACATATTTAATCACAGAAATCATAGAATCCTTACAGTGTGGAAACAAGCCCTTCGGCCCAACAAGTCTACACTGACCCTACAAGTCCCACCCAGACCCATCCCCCTATAACCTACCTAATCTACACATCCCTGAACACTACAGGCAATTTTGCATGGCAATCCACCTAGCCTGCACATCTTTGGACTGTGGGAGGAAACTGGCGCACCCGGAGGAAACCCACACAGACACGGGGAGAATGTGCAAACTCCACATAGACAGTTGCCTGACGATGGAATTGAACCCGGGTCCATGCCACCAAAATTACAGATATTTTATTCAATTCAAATTCCACCATCTGTTGTGGTGGAACTCAAACCTGGGCCCCCAGAATGTACACTGGATCTCTGGATTAACAGTCCAGCCATAATACCACGAGGCCATTGCCTCCCCCTTTAATATGTAAGAATTTTTGAACCTGCTCACGTAAATCATTTATACCAAAAGTCGCTGTGTTACAACCTGCTTTTTTCCAGCACTAATTTGAATACAATGTTAATCAGGTATACAACGCATTTTAATTCCACAATTAACTTCACTGCCAATGGGCTACATAGGAAATAAAGGTCAGATTCCTCTGCTTCACTTATCTGAAAATCTATCCAGAAGTCTGTGCTGATGGAATGTCAGGTCAGATCAGCACTTAAATAGAGGAGGGAATTTTACTAAAAATTGCTGATGTGTCAATTTTGAGGGAGTTTCATGAAGGGTTGCTGGCTGTGAGCTCTATCTCACACAATTTTGCACTGTTCGTCTCTTTTGGATAATGCTCGCACTATCATGCAGTACTGACCATTGCTGGGATATCCAGTGGCAGAACTCTGAAGTCCAGCTGTCACTTCATTGCAGATACAAGGTCAGATTCTTAAATGTATTGCTTCTTTGCAGCATCACCTGTCTGATAAACTGTCATTATAACTGCATCTATAAGAATGAAGCTACACAGGGGAAGAATTTTGGAAAAATGTTGTGCTGGAACGCAACTATCGCATTATAGCCAAACCTCCTGTATATGAGATTGCTATTTGGGGTATCGTCAGCCTGTGCAATATTTCAGTGAATCATTGAGAACATTTTCCAAGGTCTATACAATGTCGCTATTTATCTAGATGATGTGCTAATAATAGGGAAGACCAATAAGGAGACTCGGAGACCTTGGACAAAGTCGTTAGATGTTTATCCCAGGCAGGCATGCGCCATAGAAAGAAAAAATTTCTGTTCTAGGTTCCTCAAATGACCTACTCGGGTTACAGAGTCAACAAGACTGGATTTCACCTATTGGAAGATAAAGTGAGGGCAATCAAAGGTGCCCCGGCTCCTGCATCTGTACTGGAGCTTCAGTCTTTTCTTAGGCTGGTGAACTGTTACAGAAAATTCATACATAACCTGGTCTTCATCCTGGTACCTTTGCATCAACTCTTAAAAAAGAGTTAGCCTTAGAAATGATCGCAAAGCCATACCATTGCCTTCAGGGAAGAGAGGAGAAACAGTTACCATCATCTAAGGTATGCGCACACATAATCCTAAGCGAGATCTGGTACTAACATGCGATGCCTCCCCATATGTCATCAGAGTAGTATTAGCTCACAGATGGTCCAATGGAATGGAATGCCCAATAGCGTGTTCACCCAGCACTTTGGCTAATACAGAGAGTAAATACGTCCAGATAGAGAAGGGAGGTTTGGCAGTGATATATGGAGTCAGGAAGTTCAATCAATACCTGTATAGATGTAACTTTGTAATAATCATGGATCACAAATCGTTGGTAGGTCTGCTTAAATAGGACAAGACACTGCCGCCCGTAGCTTCAAGCTGAAGTCAGCAGTGGTATCTAATATTAAATGTGGGTGTATTTACAGGTTGGAACACCATCCAGTAGGCCAAGTAGCGAATGTGGATACATTGAGCCGCCTTCAACTGGCAGATACACTGCCAGTGGTACCGCCACTGGAACAGTTCGTACTGGTTTTAAATTTTCTGGACACACTTCCAGTCACAGCTGACAATATCAGTCTTTGGACGCAATAAGATCCGGTTCTGGCAAAACTGAAACAGCTGGTGGTGGTGGCAGAAACCAAAGGGTCATCACAACCAGAACTGAAACATTTTTGGACCCGGAGAGACCAGATCACAGTATAGGATGGCATATAATTATGGGGAGCAAGAATGATTGTCCCAAGCAAAGGTCGCTGCCATACTGGCTGAACATCACCAGGGACATTCAGGGGTTTCCAAAATGAAGATGCTGGCCAGAAGTTATGTCTGCTGGCCAAGATTGGATGCAGGCATAGCTGTGTTGGTGGGGCAGTGCCCAGAGTGACAACGAGGACAGAAATTTCCACCAGCAGCTTCCCCCCATTCACGGAATGGCCAGGTAAACCCTGGATTCAGTTACACATCAACTATGCAGGTCCCTTCATGGGCTCAGTGTTCTTAGTCATTCTGATAGAATTCATTCATCAAACAATGGGGACGATGACAGAAAAACCTGTCTGCATCTTTTGTAATACACATAATCCCGGAAGTGTTGTTCACAGATAACGGACCAGCATTTACCAGCAGGGAATTTGAGTATTTCTTAAACGTGAATGGTATTCCTCATATAAGGAAAGCTCCATTATCATCCAATGGTCTGACAGAAAGAGCAGTCCAAACTTTGAAGGCAGGCTTAGAGAAACAGCCTACAGCTTCACTAGATACCAAACCATTCCAGTTCTTATTTGAATATAGGACCACCCCTCATGTAATTACAGGGATAGTTCCTGCAGAGTTGGGGAGAAGACTCCACACCAGGTTAAATCTGATCTTCCCACACCTGGCGGGGGCGGGGGCGGTGGTGTGGTGGGGGGAGGGTGAAACGGCATCAGGAACGTCAGTGTCGGACACAAGACTCCACTAAGCAAGACAGACATAGAACACAGAACATAGAACAGTACAGCACAGTTCAGGCCCTTCGGCCCATGATGTTGTGCCGAACTTTTACCCGAAACCTGAGGTCTATCTAACCTCCACCCCTACTTTATACTATCATCCATATGCCTATCCAATAGCCGCTTAACTGCCCCGAATTAGGGCGACTCCATTACCCGCTCCGGCAATGCATTCCACGTCCCTATCACTCTCTGAGTAAAGAACCTACCTTCAACGTCTCCCCTATACCTACCTCCACTCACTTTAAAACTATGTCCCCTCGTAATAGCTACCTCCACCCAAGGAAACAGTTTACCTCAGGGGATGAAGTTTGGTGTAGGAACCATGGGAATGGCCTGGCATGGATAAGAGTCATTGTTCAATGCGAGGTCAGGTCCAGTGACGTATAAAGGTTGGGTTGGTGCGATGGTCCTGAACAAGCATGTGGACCTTATGAAAGCTGCAGACTCACAAACAGTGTGGGAGCAAAATGTACTGGCTCCTCGACTGCCTTTCTGACTGTTACAGAATCTGTGGTTTCTCCCTTTTTATCAAGCATTCAAGATACCTCAAAATCGGAGATGGACGTGGCTGCCTCAACGCCTTTGCCGCCCGAAGAGAAGAATGAATTTCTTCTGAGACCCTCTGGGCGCAAGAGGTGAGCTACTTTACACGCCACCTGTATCAGAAGCAGAGTTGGAGGAACCTGACCCAGTGCTAAAACACCCGGGAAGAGTAATTAAAAAACACAGCATAAGTCTTTGGACTCAGAATGGGAGGGATATGGTAATTGTAACAAGGTCAGCCAGGTGGACCTCATAGAATATAAGTTCCCTGATTGGGTTTGTTAATTTGGTCCAATCAGAAAGCCCTGGCTGACAGATATAAACAGGAGTGTCAGAGGTTCTGCTCGCTCTGAGGAAGCTGGATCAGCGTTAAAGACTTTCCATGTATAAATAATGGGTGATGTTATGCTGGCCTCAATGGAGTTACTTCAAGTATGTGACAGTATGTTGATTTATCCATACTCCCAGCTCACCAATATATCTTCAAGCTGATGGTGAAGCTTAAAGAAAATGTTTGCAGTGAAAGAGTTGCTGAAAAATAACAATGAAATCCAGCTTGCATTTCTGTCTGATCATTCAATACCACCCCAGAATGATTTCGGTCTGTAGGGGCTCCTCACAGAAAGAAAATTTAAAACTCAACTTCCCCACACTCCAATTGACACTTACATCACATATGCCAAAAAACAACTGAGAAATAGGATCAGTAACATGCAAACTAGCAGATCTCCAACTAGGAGAGCCAATGTGGACTTGATACAAAGCTTGCTATGGACAAGAGGTGTAACAGACAACACATTCACAGTCCAACCACATTCAAAAATGGTATCCAGTGACAGAACAGAAAGCAGAAACAACATTTTTAGCTGAAACAGTCAGCAATGTAGTTAAAAAGATAATTCATTCATTGAAAGATCCAGGTAAGACCCTGACTGCTAAACTGAAGTGATCTGTCAACTTTTCTTCTGCACAGCAGAGTCTGAAAGATTATGGTAACACTCAAATTCTCAACCTTCTCCAAAGCACGAGAACATATTTTGAAAGACTAATGAAACCGCCAAAGTGGTTGTCCTATTAAAAAAAAGCTTAAGTCAGAATACTTAGGGGGAGTTGTAATATAATGGATAGAATCACAGAGTTGTAAAAAGATGAACAAATAAAGAAAGAATGAGGGTTAAATTTGACTACGTAATATGCTAATAAAACTGTATAGTAAGTGATAAAATGTTGTATGAAGTTGCTCTCACTTACAGCCTTGTGGCAAGATTAAGCCAAAGTTTCTGACGTAAAGTTAGTGTTTTCCTTACTTCATCAACACAAGACCAACAATGTTATAAATTCTTCATCAGACGCCCTTTGGGAAGAAGAATTCTAAACGTGTAACATCCTCTGTGTGAAATGTTTCCTTATTTCAATCCTCGAGCATTCCTGCGCACAAATCTGCTTCTGCATACTTCGAAGGATACTTTATAGGTCGTAAAGCACTTTAAAGTCGCTTGAGGTTGTATAACAGCTGCTATAAAAATGCAAATCTTTTCGTGCATGTGAAATCAATTCATATGCTGTATTCTAGTTTACACACTGATATTTGTTTCGCAGTCTACCTGGCATTTGGGTTGTACTCTAGAGCCTTCTCTTTAGTTTATCTTCTATCTCTTCGCCTGTCGAATTCCTGGCTTGTACATTGCACTATAGACACATTTTAACCTCAGTGTGCACTGAACGGAAGTGTCGTCTGGAGCCACTCCTTACCTCGGTATAGTGGCGTCAGGCTGTACCGAGCGCTTGGGACTTTAGAGGTAGTATAATCATGGTATTCAGTCATCATTTAATACGGAATAACGCCTCCGAACATGCATTGGAGGTTGTATTTGTTGTGCTCTCAACCGCTGTACCGATGAGGGAAGAAGGAGAAGGAGCTTGGAGGTGCTAGCGCCGTTCCTCCCTGTGTTCAGCGCTTTATGTTTCTGGATATTGTTGAGGCGGTTTTGTTGTTAACGCCATTTTATTTTTTGAAGGGATCTTTGAAAGCAAAATGTATTTGGAGAAAAAAAAGTGTTGTGACCGTTTGTGATCATCATAAAATGAGTATTGGGAGTGGAAAATGTCGGATGCCTTCTTTTAATTTTGTGTGTTGCATCTGAAGCTGAATGGCGTTTTTATTAACTGGGCTGCTTCGCTGAATGGTCTCTTGTGAGTAAAAGTGAAAGTTTAAAGAGATAGCATCCGTTTATTTTTCTCTGGTTCCTTGTCTCCTTCTCTTCCAAATATAAACTGTCTCGTCTCATTAATAATGTGTTATACAAGAACCGGGGAGGCTTTGTTAAAAATCCTACTTGATTGTGTATTTTTTAGTATAAGCCACAGCATATCGATTAACTATTGTCTGGATCAGAAGGAGCAGCATTTTCAAACTGCAGTTGATTGAAATAGTGGACTAGTGCCCTACAAAGAGAAAACAGTTAAGTTTCTAACCTTAACAGTTGGTGTGGATGACCTTTCCTGTCCAAATGTACTGATATGGGCATAATAGAAATTTATACTGATTTTAAACTGATTGTCCACTGTCTTCAGTATACCCTGGGAAAAGTGAGGTTTGTTTTTGTGCTTGCTAAATGGGAGATGCTGCATACTGTTGAGTAAAGTGAGCTGATTCCTCTGCAATGAAGTTGCATCTAAATGTCTTATTTTGAAAATTTGGCTGCATCTTCTCTCATTTTCTGCTCTGGTTTTACTGATTCAGTATTTATATTTGGCTGCTGATTTTGGGCAATGATACTTAACAAACTTCCCAACTAAATTGTCTTTAAAATGTTGATTGATAGGATGTATATCCTATCAGTCTCATCATTTCGTTTTGTCCTTTGTCTACTGCTGTTTGTTTGAATTCACAAAACATTCTAAAAAGCATCTGTATTGTTGTCCTGAAAGCATTGACTTGTTGCTGAAGTCTGGTGATTCAATAAGTGTTTTCTTTCCAGTACTTTACCTGTGTCCACTTGTTACCTTGTGCATCACAAGTGAGCTTAAATTAATAGTACAGCACCTTTTTAGTATTATAAAAAACATTCCAACGCGCCTCACTATTATTGGATACTGAGTCACTGTCGATTAAAGAAGTAGGTTTAAAGGAGTGGCAATGTTGGCCAAAGAAAATTGGAATAGACTACAATGACTCAATGAATAGTTGTTGGGTAGGCTGTAGGGCTACCTACGAAGGGTGGTAGATGTTTGAATTCTTGCACAAACAGCAATGAATATAGGATCAGTTGTTAATTTTAAAACAGAGAGATCACTTTTTGTTCAGGGATATGGACCAAAGGTAGGTATATTGAGTTAGGCTACAAATCAACCATGATCTCATTGAATGGTGGAAATGTCTTGAAAGTATAGCCTATTCCTGTTCTTATGTTCCTAGGTGGCTTGAGTTAGGTCATGAGTGATTGTAATTTTGATGTTATCTCAGTGCAGCCCTCAGTTTGGTGTTGTTTTCTAATTGTGTGTCAATATCACCACAAGTTAGAAAAATTGATTTATTTATTGTCATATGTACCAAAATACCGTGAAAAGCTTTGTTTACGAGCAGCACAGGCAGATCATAAGCACAAGATGTACAGATTAAAAAGACATAGACAGAAGCATACAGTTTACATTGCACAGGGCGTGCGCTACGCAAGATCAACATTATTTGAGGCTAGAGAGTCCATTCATCAGTCTGATAACGGCTGGGAAGAAGCTGTTCCTGAACTTGCTCGTATGTGTGTTCAGGCTTCTGTATGTTCTACCTGATGGGAGAGGTTGTAGGAGATTGTTAACGAGGTGCGATGGGTCTTTGTTGGCAGCCTTTCCATGGTAGCAAACCATGTAAATGGATGGAAGATTGGCTTCTGTGATGGTCTGGTCTGGGCTGTGCATCCCACCTTTTGTAATTTTTACACTCCTGGGCAGAGCAGTTGCCATATACCTGGCTGTTATGCACCCGGACAGTATGCTTTCAGTGGTTCATCTGTAGAAGTTGGTGAGGGACCTTTATGGACATGCCAAATTTCTTGAGCCACCTGAGGAAAAAGAGGTATTGTTGTGCTTTCTTGACTGTCGCATCTATGTAGGAAGTCCAGGACAGGTTGTCGGTGATCGTCACTCCAAGGAACTTGACGCGCTTCACCCTGTCAACCTCAGTTTCATTGATGTAGATGGGGCCGTGTTCCCCTCTTTTCTTTCTGAAGTTAACAGTCAGTTCTTTGGATTTGCCGATGCTGAGAGAGAGATCTTTTTTGTTGCACCATGTCACCAAGCCCTCTATCTCCCTTCTGCTGTTTGACCCATTGTTTGATATCCGTCCCACTACAGTAGTGTCGTCAGCAAACTTGTAGATGGTGTTCATTTGGAATTTGGCAACACAGTCGTAGGTGTAAAGAGAGTACGATAGGGGACTGAGGACACATCCTTGGGTGGCTCGAGTGTTGTGTGATATTGTGGAGGAGGTGCAGCTACCTATCTTGGATATAGCAAGAATTGGCAGATGCTGGAGTCAGTCAATACACTGTGGAGCTGGAGGAACACAGCCAGTCAGGCGACATCAGAAGAGCAGGAAAGTCGACATTTCGGGTCGGGACCCTTCATCAGGATTGTGGAGGGGAAAGGGAATTGGGAAATAAATAGAAGGAGGAGGGGTGGGGTTGTGGGATGCAGGTAGGGAGTAGTGGGGTTTGGTCAGTGGGAAGGGTGGCGTGAATAGGTGAGAAATAAGATGGACAGGTTATTTCAGGTCAAGGACGTGCGGATGAGAGGGAGGGTTGGAAATGGGATGAGGGGAGGGTGGGACATCTTGAAACTGGTGAATTCTATGTTGAGGCCATTGGGCTGTGGGCTCCCAATGCGGAATATGAAGTGTTGTTCCTCCAGTTTGCGTGTGGCATCATTGTGACACTGGACGAGGCCCAGGATGGACATGTCACAAAGGGAATAGGAGGGGGAGTTAAAATAGTTGGCAACCAGGAGGTGTTGTTGGTTATAACATGCAGAGCACAGACGCTCTGCGAATCTGTCACCAAGCCTACACTTGGTCTCACCGATGTAGAGGAGGCCACATTGAGAGCAATGGATACAGTAGACCAAGTTGGAGGATGTACAAGTGAATCCCTGTTGGATTTGGAAAGTTTGTCTTGGGCCTTGGATGGAGGTGAGAGGGGAGGTGTAGGTGCAGGTGTAGCACCGTCTGTGGTTGTAGGGAAAGGTGCTGGTTGTGTATGGAGCAGATGAGGAAGCCTGCCTGATTGTCACCACATCCACTCCCTTCACTACCAACACCTAGTCACACTGCCTTCTACAGGACACCCTGCAAAAATTCACCAAGACTCTTTAGACCGCATCTTCCAAATACATGACACAGTACACAGGCAGTAGATGCATGGGAACACCACTGCCTGCAAGTTCCCCCTCTAAGCTGCTAACCACCCTGACTTGGAAATGTGTCGTTGGGTCAAAATCTTTGGAACTCCCTTTCTTAGAGCATTGTGAATGTTCCTGCATCAAATGCATGAGAAGGCAGCTCACCACTACTTGTTCAAGGGCAATTAGGAATGGGCACTAAATGTGGCTCAGCCAGGGAAACCCATATGCCCTGAATGAAGAATAAACTAAAGATCCTAAACTAAATCATTAAGGAAGATAATTCAGTAATGTAGAGCAAAAGAGTGCAACCAAAATGTTACAGAAGATTGTTGCAATGTTGGATAGAGTAGTTGTGGTTTGGAAGGCAGGTTGTTAGAATTTGATGTTTGTAAAATAATAGGTGGGAAGAGTGCACGGACCGTTTAAAAGATGATGTGCTTTTTCTATGCTTAGACATTCAAAAAAAAATGTCTGGTAGTTTGTGGGTTTCAAGTGCACAGAGAGCTCCTGAAATCAAAACCTTTGAATCAAAGGCTGTATGGTTAGCAATTCATGCAGCAGTTTTGTTTTGTTAGCAAGGCAACCAGTTTGAATATCAGCTGATTAATTTAAACCAGGCACTTAGAAACCAAAAACCAACTAAATTTAAATTTGGGCGGCACAGTGGCTCAGTGGTTAGCACTGCTGCCTCACAGCACCAGGGTTCGATTCCACCCTTGGGTGACTGTCTGTGTGGAGTTTGAGCATTCTCCCTGTGTCTACGTGGGTTTCCTCCGGGTGCTCTGGTTTCCTCCCACAGTCCAAAGATGTGCAGGTTAGGTGGATTGGCCATGCTAAATTGTCCATAGTGTTCAGGGATGTGTAGATTAGGTGGGTTATAGGGGGATGGGTCTGGGTGGGATGCTTTGATGGCTGGTATGGACTAGTTGGGCTGAAGGACCTGTTTCCACGCTGTAGGGATTCTATGATCTTGATGGTCCTACATTGGTTTTGACAATCATATTGTAAGAAATTAATATGCCCTCAGGATATAAAAAGAAGAGGGCATTTGAAAATCGATGAGAGAGCAATTTCCATCTGATAGAGTTAACAACCATCAGCTCTAAGGAGTAAATTACTTGCTCTCAAGGAATTCTCTCAGCTGTCAGAGTAACCATCCTCTAACTAAAGGTACAGCAGCATTCTTGGCTAATATTCCTGACACGTGAATTCAACGGAGAAAGGCATTCCTGACTAAAGATCGGCAGAGCAGGCACAAAACATTCAGGAAGATGTATCCTGGCTGTAATTTCGAGAGACTTTTAAAATTTTTTTTATTATTTTGGTTTATATAAGTGGGAGCAGCATACCATTTAGAAATTTGTTACAGAGATAGTAGGAACTGCCGATGCTGGAGAATCTGAGATAACACGGTGTAGAGCTGGATGAACACAGCAGGCCAAGCAGCATCAGAGGAGCAGGAAAGCTGACGTTTCGGGTCGAGACCCTTCTTCAGAAA
>NC_063336.1:72900886-72925588 GCF_021869965.1 Rhincodon typus | reverse complement strand
ACAGTGGTTGAGAACGCCCTCGACCGTGTCTCCTGCATTTCCCGCAATTCATCCCTCACACCCCCTCCCTGCAATAACAACCAAAACAGAATTCCCCTCGTCCTCGCGTACCACCCCACCAACCTCCAGATCCAACGTGTCATCCTCCGACACTTCCGCCATCTGCAATCCGACCCCACCACCAAAGACATTTTTCCCTCCCCACCCTTATCTGCTTCCCGTAGGGACCACTCTCTCCGTGACTCCCTTGTCTGCTCCACACTCCCCTTCAGCCACACCACACCCGGCACTTTTCCCTGCAACCGCAGGAAGTGCTACACCTGCCCCTACACCTCCCCCCTCGCCCCCATCCCAGGCCCCAAGAAGACTTTCCACATCAAGCAGATGTTCACCTGCACATCTGCTAATGTGGTATACTGTATCCGCTGTACCCGTTGTGGCCGCCTCTACATCTGGGAAACCAGGCGGAGGCTTGGGGATCGCTTTGCGGAACACCTACGCTCGGTTCGCACTAAACAACTGCACCTCCCAGTCGCGAACCATTTCAACTCCCCCTCCCATTCCTCAGACGACATGTCCATCCTGGGCCTCCTGCAGTGCCACAACGATGCCACCCGAAGGTTGCAGGAACAGCACCTCATATTTCGCTTGGGAACCTTGCAGCCCAATGGTATCAATGTGGACTTCACAAGCTTCTAAATCTCCCCTCCCCCTACCACATCCCAAAACCAGCCCAGCTTGTCCCCGCCTCCCTAACCTGTTCTTCCTTCCACCTATCCCCCCCTCCCACCTCAAGCCCCACCTCCATCTCCTACCTACTAACCTCATCCTGTCCTTCCTCCCTGGACTGACCTATACCCTTCCTAACTCCCCACCTACACTCACCTTTACTGGCTCCATCCCCGCCTCTTTGACCTGTCTGTCTCCTCTCCACTTATCTTCTCCTTTATCCATCTTCTATCCGCCTCCTCCTCTCTCCCTATTTATTTCAGAACCCCCTTCCCCTCCCCTATTTCTGAAGAAGGGTCTAGGCCTGAAACGTCAGCTTTCCTGCTCCTCTGATGCTGCTTGGCCTGCTGTGTTCATCCAGCTCTACACCTTGTTATCTCTGGTATCATCTTTAAACCCATCACATCTGTGCTTGGAAATATTTATCAGTGGCACTTACAATCTGCAATGTAGAGATGAAACATTTGATACAAAAATGTTAGAACACACATGACAGAAGTATATGCCAACAAAATAATGTTTTGGAAATAAATGCAAGAATACAATTCATATATTTGACTTCAAAATGGAGACTGAATTATGTCTCTGACCCCTGCTCCAAATGGCTCGAGTACTCTAACCACACTTAAGCTAGGCCTGAATTTTGCATTCAATAGTGAAGGAACAGTACTTGCAGTTCACTGCACTAATTGCCCACATTGTTTCTGGGCTTTCGAAAGTAGAGTTGCTTTCATTAGGGGCACCATCTACAGGGGATTTCTGGTTGATGAGCTTTGCTGTTGTTTGTATTGGTCAGCCACACACCAGTCAGGTTGGAGAACCCTTGCTGAGCCATGTAGAGTCTAGGTCAGGAGTTATAAATTAGATTTAAATCATGGACAGAAATTTAAGTAAAGGTTGGGAAAGATATATTGCATGGAAATAGAAGGATTTTGAAAAAATTCTGTATTCTGATTCTGTTGAAATACGATTCCACACTTGTTAAAAATACATTTTCAGAACCAAAGAGATTGTCAGAAATTATGACTGATCATGCCCTTAGAAGTTCATTTAATCTGAGTATAGAAGCTCCAAATCTTTTTGGTATATTTATTATGTAACTGTTGGGTAAGTACAACTTCATAACTTTGAATCAATTTCACTGCTGAGTCTATTGGTGAGATGTTGACGGCGATCACGGCATCTTAGTCCAAAGCTTCAGATTTCCCTGTCGAGTTCAATCCTGCATGTGTGCATCCTCTTGAAGTTGTTGTCCAATGTACTTCAAAACAGCAATAAGCATTGTTAACCTCACCATTATTAGAGTCATAGAACTGTACAGCATGGGAGCACTTTTTGGTCCAAATCGTCCATGCCAACCAGATATCCTGAATTAATCTTGTCCCATTTGCCAGCATTTGGCCCATATCCCTGTAAACCCTTCCTATGCATAAACTAATCCAGATGCCTTTTAAATGTTGTAATTGTACCAGCTTCCACCACTTCCTCTGGCAGCTCATTCCATATATGTACCACCTTCTGTGAGAAAACTTTGCCCCTTAGGTCCCTCTTAAAGCTTTCTCCTCTCACCTTAAACCTTTGCCCTCTAGTTTTGGACTCCCTCACCCCAGGAAAAAGACCTTGGCTATTCACTTTATCCATGCCCCTCATGATTTTATAAACCTCTATAAAGTCGGCCCTCAGCCTCTGACACAGCCGGGAAAATAGTCCTAGCCTGTTCAGCCCCCCACCTGTAGCTCAAATCCTCCAACCCTGGCAACATCCTTGTCAATCTTTCCTGAACCCTTTCAAGTTTCACACATCCTTCCTATAGCAGGGAGACCAGAATTGCACACAGTATTCCAGAAGTGACCTAACCAATCTCGTGTACAGCCACAACATGACCACCTAACTTCTGTACTCGATGCACTGACCAATAAGGGCACACCTACCAAAGACCTCCTTCACTAGCCTGTATACCTGCGACTCCACCTTCAAGGAACTATGAGCCTGCACCCCAAGGTCTCTTTGTTCAGCAACACTCCCCAGGACCTTACCATTAAGTGCCTAAGTGCTGCCCTGATTTGTCTTTCCAAAATGCAGCACCTCGTAATTATCTAAATTAAACTCCATGTGCCACTTCTCGGCCCATTGTCTGATCTGATCAAGGTCCCGTTTGTACTCTGAGGTGGATAAATCCCTTGGACCAGATCAGGTGGACTCTTGAACTCTGTGGTAAGCTAGGGAAGTGATTGGGCCATTTGCTAACATAATTGTATCATCAATGGTGAGGTCCTGGAAGACTGGAGGTCAGCTAACGTTGTGCCATTATTTAAGAAATGTCGTAAGGAAAAGCCAGGGAACTATAGATCGGTGAGCCTGACATCAGTGGTGTGCAAGTTGTTGGAGGGGATCCTAAGGGACAAGATTTTCATGTATTTGGAAAGGCAAGGACTGATTTAGGGATAGTCAACACTGCATTGTGCATGGGAAATTGTGTCTCACTAACCTGAGAGATTTTTGAAGAAGTAATGAAAAGGATTGTTGAAGACAGAGCAGTGGACATGATCTATATGGACTTCAATGAGGCATTTGACAAAGTTCCTCATGGCAGACTGGTTAGTAAGGTTAGATCCCATGGAATACATGGAGAACTAGCCATTTGGATACAGAACTGACTCAAAGTTAGTGGAGGGTTGCTTTTCAGACTGGTGGCCTGTGACCAGCGGTGTGCGGCAAGTACCAGTGCTGGGTCTACTGCTTTTTGGCATTTATATTAATGCAAAGTCTGGGCCTTTGTATTAATGCAGTATTAAAAGTAAAGTCACCATAGTCCTACCGGTCAATAGGGCTGCTATCTCATTAGAGAGAGATGACAGGTGGGTGTTTTAACCTGAGGGGTCGTCATTTCTCAGCCATGGCGAGAGGTTGAGAAGGCGAGGCCTTAGTGTTAACTATAGCTGCTGTGGGAGTTGAACCTATGCTGTTGGTGTCTCTCTGCATTGCAAACCAATGCTATATTAACTCAAATTAGATTGACTCTGTGAATAAGTAGATAGTCTGACATCTTGTGGTGCTCCAGTGATACTCCATTGTGGTTTTAAAGCTACACTTATGTCTAACAATCAGAGAATCCTTACAGTGTAGAAGCTGGCCATTTAGCCCATCAAGTCCACACCAACGTTCTAAAGAGCATGACACCCAGATCCAGCACCACCCCCCCCCCCCCCCCCCCCCCCCCCCCCCCCACCCCAGCCCTCTGCTACTGTATTCCTGTGACTCTGCATTTCCCATGGCTAATCCACCTAATCTGCTCATCCCTGGACTGATGGATAATTCAGCATGGCCAATCCACCTAAACCTGCACGTCTTTGGACTATGGAAAAAAACTTAGAGCACCTGAAGGAAACCCATACATAAAGTGAGAACGTGCAGACTCCACACAGTCAGTCACCTGAGGCTGGAATTGAACGCACGTCCCTGGCGCTGTGAGGCAGCAGTGCTAACTACTAAGCCACCGTGCCACCCATAATGGCATATACTTCTGTGTATGGTAGGTAACATGTACCTTTCTTTTAGTCTAGAATAATGTGCTTGGATACATATTACTGTTTCAATTTATGGTACTTTTTATTTACAGTAACAAATAAACAGGATAAAAAAAGAAAATCCTTTAAAGTCAATACCAAAGCACAGAAACCAAAATCCAGAAATCGCTCTCAATATGTGAGAAAGGATCCCCCTTCATATCCAGCAGGTATGAGGTAAATGCTGCTGAGTTGAAAGTAACTTGTCTTGGCTGAGCTTAATAGCAGAAATAATATGTTAAAAATTATGTACATATTAACTGGGATGCTTAATGACAGAATATAGTAAAGAAACATGAACTATCTACATGGTGTGAGGTGTAACAAATATCATGCTTGGTCTGTAATTATTGCTGGAGGTAAGCTTTCTAATGATTTGACTGCACTGCATTGAATTTAAAAGGCTTAATCAATTTCATTTATCTTTTGCTGATCTAGCTGACGTGTTTGCCAGCTGCTTTTGATTTTTGTATGGTCCACAAAAATCTACAGCACAAATATTTGATCCATGCTGCCGACACAGCTGTAAAACAGTGAAATCCAAAACTCTCTCACTGCCTCTCTTTTAGCTCTGCACTTCAAAATACTTATCCAATTACTTGTTTGTAGTCACTATAGTTGATGCCTCAACCACTCCCTGTCCCAACCCATCTCTCAAGTTCTCTGAACATCTATATAATGCTGTTTTCCTACTCTCATTCAAAATATTTTAATTTGATAACTCGTCTATGCTGACTCCCCAGCTAGTCTATCAAAATCGTTCATTATTTTAAAATAATTAATTACTCTGCAGCTTCTTTGATCCAGTGAAAATAGTCCTGGTCTTTCACATTTCTACTCATTAGAGTTTATCATGCCTGTTGTCAATCCTGGCTGAGAGTGCTGTTTTGATTTGATACACAGGCAGCTTGTTGGCTTTACCAATAATTGTGTGTATAAGGAGTGAATGGGAATTAGTTCAAGCCTTTGCTTGAGTAGATTGAAGTGAAGTAGTAGGCCAGATCTCCTTGTCATGGTTGGTTGTATTCCATGTAGCAAGTTTCTTGTGTGGGAGAAAGGTGAAAGTGTTTGTATAAATCATGAAGGATCTAAATGAGAGGATTATTGGTTTCCTCTCCTTCCATCAGTTTATTAATTCTGTTCTTACTCTTTCCTTTGATCTTGATTTCTTGTAATGAGAAATGACAGGAGGTGGAGGGTGTAGGTAGTGTCCTGAATGTAGCTGGACCAGGGGAGAAAAAACGGAGTCAAGGTAAGTGGAGATGAATTCAGTGGGGCAGCTGGTAACCATCTCGGCAGTGACATCTATTTCAAACTCACTGACTCCCATAGCTACCTTGACTACACCTCCTCTCACCCACCGTACCACAAGAATGCGATCCCATGCTCCCCAATTCCTCCGCCTCCAATACATCCACTCCCAAGATGGAGCATTCCACTCCGACATCCCAGATATCCTCCTCTACTTCAAGGACTGCAACATCCGCTCTCTCCCCACCTCCCCCCCCCCCCTCCCGCCCCAGCTCTGGTGATTCATAATGCCCTCAACCACATCTCTTGCTCTCAAAACCTCTCCTCCCAACAAAAATAAAGCCAGAGTCCCCCGGTCCTCACTTACCACCACATCATCCTCTGCCACCTGCAATCTGACCCCACCATCAGAGAGATTTTCCTCCCCACCCCTACCTGCCTTTCATGGGGATCACTCACTCCGTGACTCCTTTGTCCGCTCCGTGCTCCCCACCAACTCGACCATACAGGGCACCTTTCTCTGCAACCACAGGAGGTGCTATACCTGCCCTTGCACGTCCCCTCTCACCTCCGTCCAAGGCCCCAAACAATCTTTCCAAATCCAACAGACCTCTAAGTCCTCCAACCTGGTCTACTGTATCCATTGCTCTCGATGTGGTCATTTCTACATCGGTGAGACCAAGAGCAGAGTTTGTGACTGGTTCGCAGAGCAGCTGCATTCTAAGCTGTCATCAACAACACCTTCCAGTTGCCAACTGTTTTGTTTTCTTTATTCATTCACGTAATGAGGGCGATGCTGGCTAGGCAGCATTTATTGCCCGTCTGTAATTGATCAGAGAGCAGTTAAGAGTCAACCACAGTGCTCTGGGTCTGGAGTCACATGTAGGCCAGACCAGGTAAGGATGGCGGTTTCCTTCCTTAAAGGACGTTGGTGAACCAGGTGGGTTTTTCCAACATTTGACAATGGATTCACGGTCTTCATTAAATTGTTAATTCCAGATATTTATTGAATTCAAATTCCACCATCTGCCATGGTGGGATTCTAACCTGGATGCCCAGAACATTATCTGGATCTCTGGATTAACAGTCCAGTGATAATACCACTAGGCCATCACCTCCCCATGACACCCCCCACCCCACCACCACCACTCCCTTGGTGACATGTCCATCCTGGGCTGCCTCCAGTGTCACAATGATGCCACATGCAAATTGGAGAAACAACACATCCTATTCCGCCTTGGGAGCTTACAGCGCAATGGCCTCAGCATAAAATTCGCCAGTTTCAAAATGCCCTCATCCCATGTCCAACCCTCCCTCTCATTCCTGCCTCCTTGACCTGAAAGAACCAGTCCATCATCTTTCTCATCTATCCGCCCCACCCTTACCACTGACCAATCTACACTACCCCTGCCTGCGTCCACCTATCACTATCCCCCCTCCCTTCCCCCCCCCCCAGCCCCACCCCCCCATTTATTTCCGAGCTCCCTTCCTCCTTCCCAGCCCTGATGAAGGGTGTAAAACCAAAATGCGACTTTCCTGCTCCTCTGATGCTGCCTAATCTGCTGTGGTCCTCCGGCTCCACACTGTATTGACTCTCCTTTTAGCTAACACACTCCAATCCAAGGAACATCCTGATAAACTTCTCTTGTACTCTCTTCAAAGCCTCCACATCTTTCTTATAGTGTAGCAATCTGAACTGTACACTGTACTCCAAATGTCGCCTAACTAGTTTTATACAGCTGCAACGTAATTTGCTCATTTTTATACTCTGATGCCCTAATCAATGAAGGCAATCATGCCATATGCTGCCTTTACCACCTTATCCATTTGTATTGCTTGTATCCAGAGAGCTATGGACTTGAACCCCAAAATCCCTCTGTATATTAATGCTCCTAAGGGTCTGGCCATTTCCAGAATACTTCCCTTTTGCACTTGACCTCCCAAAGTGCATCAGCTCACACTTGTTCGGAGTAAACTCCCTCTGCCATTTCTCCATGCTGCTTTCCAGCTAATCTACATCCTGTTGCATACTTTGATACCCTTCCTTACTATCCAAAACTCTACCAATTTTTAGGTCATCAGTAGGTTACTAACCAGACCACCGACATTTTCATCCAAATCATTCATATATATTACAAAACAACAGAAGTCCCAGCACTGATCCTTGCAGATCACCACTGGTCACAGATCTCTTGTCAGAAAACTAGCTCTCCTCAATTACGCTGTGTCTTCTGTGGACAAGCCAATTTTATGTCCAATTTGCGATTTGATCTTTTGGACCAACCTGCTGTGACGGAACATGTCAAATGCTTTAATAAAGTTTACATAGATAACATCCACTGCCTTACCCTCAACAACCATCTTCATCACTTCCTCAAAAGGCTCAATCAATCTTGAGACAAGACCACCTCTGCATAAAGCCATGCTGACTATCCGTAATAAGTCCATTCTTCTCCAAATGTGAGTAAAACCTGTTCCTAAAGATCATCTCCAATAATTTCCCTACCACTGATGTAAAGCACACCGGCATATAACTTCTTGGATTATGTCTGCCTTCATGAACAAAGGATCAACATTGGCTATTCTCCAGTCGTATGTGGCCTTGCTTGTGGCTAGAAAGGATACAAAGATCTCTCAAGGCTCCAGAAATCTCCTCCCTTGCCTCCTTCAGTTTCCTGGGATAGATCCCATGAGGTCCTAAGGTCTTAACTACCTTAATGCTTTTCAGGACACCCAACACTTCTTTCTTCCTTAACATGGACATGCCTCAGAGTATCAACAGACCTTTCTCTGTACGTACCGTGTCTCTCCCCTTAGTGAATACTGATGCAAAGTATTCATCAAGGATCTCACCCAATTCCTTTGGCTCCAAGCATAAATTCTCTCCTTTGTCCTTGAGTAGACCTACCCTTTCCCTAGCTACTCTCTTGTTCCTAATAAAAGGGTAAATGGTTTAGTAGTCTCCTTAATCCTACTAGCCAAGGACATTTCATGGCGCCTTCCAGCCTTCCTAATTTCTTGAAGTTCTTTTTTGTTTCCCTTGTACTCCTCAAGGGCCTTGTTTGATTTCAGTTTGCTAAACCTTAGATATGTTTCCTTTTTCTTTTTAATTAAACTTGCAACATCTCTCATCATCCAAGGTTCCTGAATCTTGCAATTCTTATTTTTCATCCTCACAGGTCCTGACCTCTAGTCAACTGGCTTTTGAAAGGTTACCACATGTCAGATGTGGATTTACCTTCAAGCAGCTGCCCCCAGCCTTCCCCCTGTTTCACATTTTCATCTGAGGAGCAGTCTAATCCTTATCGATAGCTATCTTAAAACTTTTGGAATTATGATCACTGTTCCCAAAATTCTCCCCACTGAAACTTCAATCACCTGACCAGGCCTATTTCCCAATACAAGGTTTAGTATGATCTTTTCCCTAGTTGGACTATCTACATATTGTTACAAGAATGGTTCCTGGATACACCTAATAAATTCTGCATCGTCTAGGCACCTCGCGCTAAGGGAGTCCCAATATACCAGTGAATATGGGGGAAATTAAAATCACCATTACAACAACCCTGCTGTTTTTACATCTTTCCCTCATAGGGATGGAAATAGGGATGATCCAGGAAACTACAGACCGGTGAGTCTCTCAACGGTGGTTGGGAAGCTATTGGAGAGAATTCTTAGGGATAGGATATACACACATCTGGAAAATCATGGCCTAATTAGTGACAGTCAGCATGGCTTTGTGCAGGGCTGGTCATGTTTTATTAACTTGATTGAATTTTTCGAGAAGGTAATGAAGGTGATTGAGGATAGAGCAGTGGACGATGTTTACGTGGATTTTAGTAAGGCTTTCAACAAAAGTCCCTCATGCTAGGCTCATCCAGAAGATTAAGATGCATGGGATCCACGGTGTCTTGGCTGCGTCGATACAGAATTGGCTTCCCCGTAGAAGACAGAGTAGTGGAGGAAGGGTGTTTTCGGGCTGGAGGTCTGTGACTGGTGGTGTTCCGCAGAGATCCATTCTGGGACCTCTGTTGTTTGCGATATATGTAGATGACTGGGATGAAAATGTAGATGGGTGGGTTGGTAAGTTTGCAGATGATGCAAAGATTGATGGAGTTGTGAATAATGTAGAAGGTTGTCAAAGGATACAGCGGGATATAGATCAGTTGCAGATATGGGCAGAGAAATGGCAGATGGACTTTAATCTGGGTAAGTGTGAGGTGCTGCATTTTGGGGGATCAAATGTTAAGGAAAAGTATGCAGTTAATGGCAGGACTCTGAACAGCATTGATGTACAGAAGGATTTTGGGGTTTGAGTCCATAGCTCCTTGAATGTGGCCGCGCAAGTAGATAGCGTGGTAAAGAAGGCATATGGCCTGCTTCTCTTTATTGGTTGGGGAATTGAATACAACAATCAGGGTGTCATGTTGCAGCTTTATAAGACTTTGGTTAGGCTACACTTAAGAGTATTGTGTTCAATTCTGGGTGCCACATCACAGGTAGGATGTGGAGGCTTTGGAGAGGGTGCAGAAGAGGTTTACCAGGATGCTGCCTGGATTAGAGGGTATGAGCTATAAGGAGAGGCTAGAAAAACTTGGCTTGTTTTCTCTGGAGCTGTGGAGGCTGAGGGGAGATTTGATGGAAGTCTGTAAAATTTGAGATGCATAGATAGGGTTGACAGTCAAATCTTTTTCCCAGAGTTGAAATGTCTGACACTAGGGGGCATGCATTTAAGGTTAGAGGGGGAAAGTTCAAAGGAGATGTGGGGGGCAGGTTTTCTTACCCCAAAGAGTGGTAGCAGTCTTGACCGCGTTGCTGGGGTGATGGTGGAGGCAAATACAATAAGGACATTTAAGGGACTGTTAGATAAGCACATGAATATTCAAGGAATGGAGGGATATGGACCAAGGGCAGGCAGAGGGATTAGTTACGTTTGGTGTCTTGTTCTGCACAATATTGTGGGCCATAGGGCCCTTTCCTGTGCTGTACAGTTCTATGTTCTGTCATCTGTTTACATATTTGTTCTTCCGTGGGCAGCCTATAGTATAAACCCATCACAGTGATTGCACGTTTCTTATTTCTAAGTTCTACCCTTATAGCCTTGCTGGAAGAGCCCTCCAAGGTGTCCTTCTTAGTACAGCTGTGACATTCCCCTTAATCGGTAATGCATCTTCCCAACCCCTTTTACATTCCTCTTTATCACGTGCAATATCTAAACTCTGGAATGCTGAGCTGCTAGTCCTGCCCTTCACTCAACCAAGTAATTTAAGCCTTATGCGTTTAAAAAGTCCATTCACTCTTTCACATTTGTTGGAGTTGAGTTTTTAAGAAAATGTCCAGTAGAGAAAAGAAACCCAGTGTTTATTTTTTTGATGAGGGAATAATGAAAAGTATTGACAGATGAACAGAATTCAGTAGTATCTTGATCTGACAATGGCTTTTTAAAAAAAAAAGATATCTGTCATCTGCATTTGACTCTGCGTTCCTAAGGAAGTGAAATGAGGGGGAGACTTAAAATGTTAACTCTTCTGAAATCAGTTTTAATTTAAAAGGTATAAAATTTGCACATGAATTATTCTGAGCTTTAACTAATCACATTTCATTTGCAGGAAGTCTGGAGGAGCACTGGTGTCTGGAAATTCTGGAAAAAGGAAAGATTACATGCCCCACTTGTAAGGCTGTCATGAGGAAGACAGTAGAAGGATTGAAAAAACATATGGCAAACTGCAAAGAGGTGCCTATTAATTTCATGATATAAGATCTCCCAGACGGAGTGAAATTAAGTTGGCATGTCCTGCTGTAAACTGGATTGATTAACTTAAATCCAAGTAATTGCATGGTAGGGTTGTGACTCCGTGCAACTGCGGCAGGCAGTTTATTTGCAAATTATGGATTTGGTGGTAACAACAAAGTGAAGTTGGCATTGTATTGTAGTTACTTAGGTCCTGAGTAGCAGAATTATCTCATTACACCAATTATCTTTCTGCCTTGCATTCTCCTATCTTTGAACAAGCCTTTGGTCATCTGTCTGTATGTGCCTCTATATCCAATAACCTATTCTGATTTGTTATTCCTCTTAAACATGTTAGGACATTTATGTTAAATGCACTTAAATGGTAAATATGAGTGTTGTCCAAATGATAGTATTCCATCAGTACTGGACTGAAGTGTCAACTTGAACAATGGGCTGACATCAGAGGGGTGGAGTTGAACACATAATTTAGCATTCAGGGTGTGAGAATACTGCCATTAAGTCATAATTGACGCCCATCTTCTCTACAATCCTTTAGAAATACAATCTTATCACCATCCACTATTTTCTGCTGCTGCACAGCATGCAAGAACCTGGACAACTGTCAAACTACTGACGCTAATGATGTCAGACATGTAACCAAATGAGCAGCAGGGAGTGTTGCATGGATGATTGACTGATGGCTCCATGGTGTAGAAAAACTTAATTTTGAGTTCTGGATATCTTGGCAATATACAGTACCTAATATTTGAAAGATAAGAAGGGTCCAGACCCGAAACGTCAGCTTTCCTGCTCCTTGATGCTGCCTGGCCTGCTGTGTTCATCCAGCTCCACACCTTGTTATCTATATTTGAAAGATGTTGTAGTTCATGACAGTGTAACAGACTTTTCTTTTAAAGTGAAAACTTAGAAATGCCAGTTGCATTTTTGTTTCAAATTGACCAATCATATCTACATTCTTTATAATAGATTAAGCTCACAACAACATTTTGATATTGCGGTTTCTAAAGGTTGCGCTTTTTCTTTTAGGAACCCTTTGTTTGCCAACACTGTGGGAAACAATTGAAGTCTCTAGCTGGACTCAAGTACCATTTAATGGCAGACCATAACAACATGGTAATCTAAGTAAAGCTTTGACTGTTCTTTGCTATCGTAACTCATGACTGAATTCAAATGTTTCGTTTTAGTCGTATATTCCTGTGTTAAACCTATGTTCTTAGGTTAGGTTTGAGATACAGTGGTGGGCTTTCTGGACAGCAAACTCAGTCAAATACCAAATAGCATGCTTATTCTGAATCTTAATCAAGTGATAGGTACTGGTCCTGAGCTTGTTTTAACATCCTTTTTCATGTAAAATAAATAATGGTGTTCTGTCTATTAGATTTGAGAACTCCTGAACTTTGCCCAGAGTGAAGCTAGTTGACCTATCTGTTGTGACCTGACATCTACCCATTTGGGACCGCTTTGCAGAACACCTACGCTCAGTTCGCAATAAACAACTGCACCTCCCAGTCGCGAACCATTTCAACTCCCCCTCCCATTCCTCAGACGACATGTCCATCCTGGGCCTCCTGCAGTGCCACAACGATGCCACCCGAAGGTTGCAGGAACAGCAACTCATATTCCGCTTGGGAACCCTGCAGCCCAATGGTATCAATGTGGACTTCACAAGTTTCAAAATCTCCCCTCCCCCTACCGCATCCCAAAACCAGTCCAGCTCGTCCCTGCCTCCCTAACCTGTTCTTCCTCCCACCTATCCCCTCCTCCCACCTCAAGCCGCACCTCCATCTCCTACCGACCAACCTCATCCCGCCCCCTTGACCTGTCCGTCCTCCCTGGACTGACCTATCCCCTTCCTAACTCCCTACCTACACTCACCTTTACTGGCTCCATCCCCGCCTCTTCGACCTGTTTGTTTCCTCTCCTCTATCCCTCTTCTATCCGCCTCCCACTCTCTCCCTATTTATTTCGGAACCCCCTTCCCCTCCCCCTTTTCTGATGAAGGGTCTAGGCCCGAAACGTCAGCCTCTCTGCTCCTATGATGCTGCTTGGCCTGCTGTGTTCATCCAGCCCTGCACCTTGTTGTCTCAGATTCTCCAGCATCTGCACTTCCTACTATCTCCATTTCAGACCGTTTAGTTTGGCACTTGGCATTCATACAGAAAGAACATGTGTAGATGGCGTGAGCATCTTTATGGTGGTATGATCCATGTCTCTATGTTCCTCTCTCATCATTTTGTCAATATCATCTAAGGTTCTTATTTAAATTGTCTATGTATAAAATGTGAATGGGAAAAATTCAAAATTGGTCCTGATGATTTTTACAAAGGCAGCATATAGAGTTTGAGTCAGTGTCTGGGTCATCAGTTGTGAGGAAAGGATCATTTTTCTAGTCTTTGGTCTCTGACATGAGTTCAAAATTCATACTTCCAGAAGGCAATTTCAGATCCAGTCAAAAGCCTATTGTGCTGTTCTACAGCACTATATCCCTTGAATTCAAGTCTCTCAGATTACTAACTGTAAATCGGATATAATTTATTTTAATCTGTTTTCGGAATTGAGAACAGGAACCGTGTGAATTCAGGACTTGACCATTGCTATTTGTTTGGTGTTGACAAAGTACACATTGGTGTTATTCTGGCATTGTAAAACTTTCGATATTTGTATCTTTTTCAGCCAATTTTGAAAGATGGGGATGTAGTTGATGAACAGTCTGAGAGAGACAGACTTCGAAAGGTGTTGAGGAGAATGGGCAGACTGAAGTGTCTCCGTCAGGTAGGAGCAGAAAATATTGAATACAATTACTACTGCCTTTTTAAAGTAAACTTTTTTTAATTTAAAATGTTTGAACTGATTTATTTCTTTAAGTACATGAGAAATATTGAAATAGTAGTTCAATTTTGCAGTGATCTTATTTTATACTAGAGCATGTATCTTTATACTTGAGTATTTGAGCAATTTTTAAAAGTCGGCTTTCCGTACAGAATATTAAGTGTATTATTTGAAGAGGAACCATTAATCTTGTGGTGTGTTGGTATGTGTTGACTGTCCTCTAGTTTAAGGCTGCCATGTTTGCAGTGTTTATAAGAGGTAGTGAACCACTATCTATTAATGTGCCTCAACCCCCAGTATCATTTTTCTTTTACAGTGAAATCAGAAAATATAGGATGTGTAAGGATGTGCATTTAAGTGCATGTTCCTTGCTCAGTATGCATTGGCTGTCTGCAATTTCAGCTCTGTAACTGGTGAACTGGAAGAGCTGGGACATGGTTGCTTTGCTCCAGAGCTCTCTCTCAGTAAAGGTGGTGGGGTGTTACAAGGAGCAGCATGGATCTTGCAGCTGCTCTTGGGATTGCAGGCTTAGTTAAAGAATTATTATAGTTTGTGTTTTTTTTTAGTTATTATAGTCATTATAGTTTACAAATATAAGATTTTTTTTCCATTTTGTTTTATTAACATTCAAATAAAACAAAAAAAGCAGTGACTTTTTTTCAAACGAAGATAAGTGTGGAGCTGGAGGAACACAGCAGGTCAGGCAGCATCAGAAGAGCAGGAAAGCTGACGTTTCGGGTCTGGACCCTTCTTCAGAAACGGGGAAGGGGGAAGGGAGCTCTGAAATAAATAGAGAGGAGGGGTGGGGCTGGGGAAGATAGGTGGGATGGTGATAGATGAGTGCATTTAGGCAGTGGTGGGGATTGGTGAGTGAGGTGGGAGGGGCGGATAGATGGGGGGGGGGAAGATTGACAGGTCAAGGAGGCAGGGATGAGAGGGAGGGTTGGTCATGGGATGAGGCCAGGGGTGGGGCGATTTTGAAGCTAGTAAAGTCCACATTGAGACCATTGTGTTGTAGGCTCCCAAGGTGGAATATGAGGTGGTGCTCCTCCAGTTTCCGGGTGGTGGTGGTGGTGTGACACTGGAAGAGGCCCAGGATGGACATGCCGTCCAGGGAATGGGAGGGGGAGTTGAAGTGGTTCGCGACTGCAATGTGTTGTCGTTTGTTGCGAACCGAGCACGGGTGCTCTACAAAGCGGTCTCCAAGCCTCCACTTGGTCTCACCAATGTAGAGGAGACCACATTAGCTAATGTGCAGGTAAACGTCTGTCTGATATGGAAGGTTTTTTTGGCTCCTTGGATGGAGGTGAGGCGGGAGGTGTAGGGGCAGGTGTAGCACTTCCTGCGGTTGCAGGGAAAGGTGCTGGAGGTGGTGGGGCTAGTGGGGATGTGGAGCGGACGAAGGAGTCGTGGAGAGAGCGGTTCTTACGGAAAACAGATAAGGGTGGGCAGGGAAATATATCCTTGGTTTGGGTCAGATTGCAGGTGGCAGAAGTGGTGAAGAATTATGCATTGAATCCGGAGGTTAGTGGGGCAATACGTGAGGACAAGGGGGATTCTGTCTTTGTTTTTATTGTGGGGAGGGGGTTATCTCTGACTCCAGTATCGGCAGTTCTTACTATCTGAGGTTTTTTCAAACGAACTTCTTAAAAATTTTTTTTTAGAAGTGTCTACAGTGAATGGCTAAGGTTTTATTGTTCTTAATTAGACTTTTTTTGCATTGCATATGTTTTTTTTGAAAAAAATGTAGTTTTTTTTTTAAAAATAAGGACCTCTGTTTTTGTTCCAGAGAAGTTTTTTTTTCTTTTGAGCAGTTTATTGAAGAGGAATCATTTTTATTCAGCTAATCAGCTGAGTGGTTGATTTTTTTTATTTAGTTTTTACATGTTTGATATATATATTTTTAATTTTTTCCATTTCAGCATTATTTTCTGTAAGTAATGAACGATAGTCTATTTTATATATAAGGTGTTATTGAAACATTGTTTTTTTAGGCCTATTGCTACTAAAGCCACGTATAAGGTACAGACTGAGATGGCTAGTAGATTTAGAAAAGTTGTTACCTAGCAGGATCAGTCAGATAGATGGGTGCCTGACCGGAAAGGTAAGGAGGTAGTTCAAAAGTCTCTGGTGACTATTCCTTCATCAAATAGATATTCAGTTTTGGTTCAGTTGAAGGGGATAGTCTCTCAATGAAAATGGAAGGACCAGTCAGTTAGTGGACACTTAGAATGATTCTTATGTTAGGCAGCGTTTGACAAGACTTAATAGAATTATTGTTATGGGTGACTCTCCTGTCGGGGGCATAGACAGGCAATTCTGTGGCAGAGTGTGTGAATTTAGGACAGTTTGTTGCTTTCCTGGTGCTAGGATTAAGGACGTTTCTCAATGTTTCAAGTATATTGTTAAAAGTAAAATTGAGAAGCCAGAAATTGTTGTACACATTGGTAGGAATGACATTTTTAGGGAAAAGATTAAAGCAGTACAGAGGGAATTTAAGAGGCTAGGTAGGTTTAAAAAATAAAACCTTTAAAAGTATTAATTTCTGGTTTACTCCCAATGTCAAACTCAAACGAGGGAAGGAACAAAAGGTTGAAGGAGATAAATCAATGGCTGAAGAGCTGGTGTGTTGTTCAGGGATATTATTTTTTTGGACAATTGGAATATCTTTTGGGATAGAAAAAACCTAAAACTGGAAAGAGACCAATGTTTAGCAGAGATATATGCTCATTCTATTAAGAGAGACTTTATACTGATAAAGAATATGAGTGGAGGAATTCTAAGTAGCAGTGTAAATGGATGGATTGATGGGGTAGGTTCTGAATGTGCGGAGAGCACATTAAATAGAAAAGAAAGACGAGAGAGTCAGAGTATGTAATAACTGGAGAACTAAATTGCATTTATTTCAATGCAAGGGGTCGTAGAGGTAAGGCTGATGGACTTGGAGCATGTTTAAGAACATGGAATTAGGACATCATAGCTATTACGGAAACTAGGCTGAGAGATGGACAAGACTGGTAGCTCAATGTTCCCAGTTTTAGAAGCTATAGGAAGGATAGAAAAAGGCAAGAAACTGGGAGGAGGCTGGTGTTCTTGATATAAGGAATACACTGTTGCTGTAACTAGGGAAGAAATTACAAATAAGAAAGGAAAGATCACATTTTGGGATTGTACATTGTACTATATACACACGCACAACCCAAAAAACCCAAACCCCCCCCCCCCCCCCCCACACCACCACCACCAAAATAGTAAGAGACATTGAGAAACAAATATGTCGGGAGATGTCAGATGTACGTAAGCATAATAAGGTTGTAATAATGAAGGATTTTAATTTTCCAAATATTGGCTGGGACTACCATAGTGTTAAAGGTTTGGATAATGAAGAATTTGTCAAATATGCTCTCAAATTCTTTGTATCAAAACTAGTAAAACTAGACCTTCTTTTGGGCAATAAGGCAGGGCAGGCAACTGAACTAAAAGTGGGGGAGCACTTTGCGCCTAGCGATCGTAATTCTGTTAGTTTCAAAATGGTTATGGAAAACGATAAGCCTTCCATAAAAGCTAAAGATTTTAATTGGAGTAAGGCAGATTTTAATGATATGAGACAAGAACTTTCAAAAGTTGATTGGAGTACATTATTCACAGGTAAAAGGACATCTGACAAGTGGGAGGCATTCAAGAGTGTGATGATTAGAGTTCAGAGGCATTTTGTTCCTGTTAGTGAAAGGTAAAGCTGGTAAGATTAAGGAACAATGGATGAATAAAGATATTGAGGTTCTAGTCAAGAATAAAAGAGAATTTTTTTTTTAAAATATAGACATTTTGGTTCAATTGAACCTTTTAATCAATAAAAATTAAAAGCAGGAGACAGTAATGGTGGAGGATTGCTTTTTGGACTGGAGGAATGTGACAAGTGGTGTCCCACAGGGATCGGTTCTGGGTCCTCTTTTGTTTGTCATTTATATATATGATTTGGATGAGAATATAGAAGGTATGGTTAGTAAGTTTGTGGATGACCCAAACATTGGTGGCATTGTCGACAGTGAAGAAGGTGTTCTAAGATTACAAAGGGATCTTGATCAAATGAGTCAATGGGCTGAAAAATGACAGATGCAGTTCAATCTGGATAAATGTGAGGTATTGCATTTTGATACAACAAACAAGGGTAGGGCCTTGGGTACTGTTGTAGAACAGAGGAAACTAGGAGTGCAGGTACATAATTTTTTAAAGTTTGTGTCACGTATAGACGGGATGGTTAAAAAGGCGTTTGGCACACTTGCCTTCATTGTTCAGCCCTTTGAGTAAAGGAGTTGGGACATTGTTGAGGTTGTACAGAACATTGGTGAGGTCTCTTCTGGAATACTGTGTCCAGTTCTGGTGGCCCAATTATAGGAAGGATATTATCAAGCTGGAAAGGGTTCAAAAGAGATTTACCAGGATGTTGCTGGGTATGGAAGGTTTGAGTCATAATGAAAGACTGGAGCATAGGAGCTTGAGAGTCGACCTGATCTGACAGAAGTTTATAAACTAATGAGGTATAGATAGAGTTGCTGGTAGTTGTCTTATCCCTAAGATGGGGAATTTCAAGACTGGGAGGCATATTTTTAAGGAGAGAGATTTAAAAAAGACATGAGGCAAATATTTTACATGGAGGGTGGTTCGTGTGAGGAATGAACTTTCCTGATGAAGTGGTTGATGCGGGTACAATTACAATGTTTAAAAGACATTTGGATGGATATATGAATAGGAAAGATTTGGAGGGTTATGGGCCAGGAGACGACAGGTGAGACTGTGTTTTTAGTTTGGGATTATGTCTGACATGGACTGGTTGGACTGCAGGGTCTGTTTCCATGCTGTATGACTCTGTAGACAGTAGATGTCACTAGGCGGGATGCCCATCATGTAACTTTTTTTTCTTCCCCTCTCTATTTTGTGTTTGCAATTTTAAAAAAAAAATCAGTTTGTGATGCTCATTTTGTTTGAAATTGATTAAAGACTAAACACAGGTCTTAACAAAAATGTGATTATGTAATTGTTCTTTTGATGTATTGAGTGCATCAGAAATTACTCCGGGAGAGCTATGGCTGAGCTGTTTCCCAGTCTCCTCTGACATGTTTCTTTACACAGTCACATTGCTTTTTCTGTGCACTCTGTTCTATTAATTGCTAACTGTGAATCTTTCTGATCTTCATTCAGGACTGTGGTGCCAGCTTCACTAGTATAATGGGTTACCTTTATCACCTGAAGAAGTGTGGCAAGGAAGAATCCGAGTTAATAAAACAATTGTATAAATGCCAACACTGTGGAAAGTTGTACAAGTCAAAGGCAGGCCTGGATTATCATTTGAAATCAGAGCATGCCCCGGTATGTTCATATATCGTGGAGTCTTAGAATTGTTACAGCTCATAAGGCCATTAAGCCCATTACGTCTGTGCTGGCTGTCCAAGTGAGCATCTTGCCTTGTGCCATTCTCCTGCCTTCATGCCCTAATCCTACATATTCTTCCCTTTCTTGAAAAATTCCCTCCAGTTCCCTTTTGAATACCTCAATTGAAACTGGCTCCACTAACTCGGGCAGTGCATTTCAGCCCCAAACCACTCTATGTGAAAGCTGTTTGAATAGTTGGCCTTATTTCAGTTGCGTATCAACTGATTGATGCTACACATTGAGAATTTTTTACCCTTCTGCCTATTTGACTTTACGTTTGCAAAGCTTCATTAAATGGATTTATAACAAAACACAGCATTGGCACATTGATATAGCAAGAACTGCAGATGCTGGAGTCAGAGATAACAAAGTGTGGAGCGGCTTCACAGTAGGGTTATAAACCACTGAGATAAATCACTGTTCCTCCAGCTCCACACTTTGTTATCATTGGCACATTAACACTGTGTGCAATAGCACAGAATGTTCCTAGTTTTAGCTTGACTGTCTGAAGGGGCAAATGCTGAACTTTAGTCCGAGTTGTCCCTTCAAACTCCCTCCAAATGTGCAGGATTCACAGAGTTATTGAAGCCAAATCCAATTATTGTTGTCTCCCTAGCAGAGGGATCAATCTAGATGCTAGTGGCTATTCATAGTACAATTGTTTAACTTTCAACATCTGTATAAAATGCATGCATAAACAGCCATTAAGATTTCAGAACCAAAATGTTTGGTCAACTAATTCTATGCATTTGTTCACTAGTCACCAGAAATTACAGATGATGAAGCTGCTGAAAAAGAAAGTGAACCAGAAGTAGAGAGAACATCCAGCGGAAGAGTGCAGAGAAGCTCTGCGAAGCTGGCTGCTTACCACCTGCACGAAATAGTAGCAGATGAACTTGCTCGAGAATGGCCCAAGAGGAAAATCCAACGGGACCTGGTACCAGATGATGACAAGGTGAGAAAAACATTGCATAGTGATCTGGAAGTGTCACATGTTAGTGAGCATAGGAATAGAAGGTTTGATCAATTGAACATGTGGCCGGAGAATTGTTGTAGCTATCTGAGGCATTATGACCAGTTTTTGGGGAGACCCGAATACAGAACGGGCAATTTTTGATCTAGTATTGAGAAAGGGCTAATTAATACTCTTGTTGTAAGTGAGCTTTTTAACTGAGTGACCATAATATGATGGAATTTTACATTGTGCTTGAAAGTGAGGTGACAGTATTGCCCAATAGGTTTGAGATTATTTGAACTTGTCTGGATGACACCAAATTCTAGTCGAATCTACAGCGGGGTAGTGGGGGGAAAATCTTCACCTTGTGCGCCATGTAGCTGCCAGTAAACACATGCAGGCAAAGGAGGTTCTGCATAGTCAGTATGAGGATCTAAGTGCCAAATTAAGAAGCAGAGCCTCAAAGGTCGTGATTGTTGTGAACTGCCTAAGCTACGTGCAAATTGAGAGAGAAGAATGCATGACTTGAAGACTGGGTGAACTGGATTCAAGTTCTTGGGGCACTGGCAGCAGTATTGAGGAAAGTGGGATCTGTGCTGATGGGATAGTCTCCACCTGAACCATATTGGAACTGTGTTCTTGTTGACCACATAGCTAGGGAAGTAGAGAGAATTTTAAACTAAAAAGTGGGGGCAAGGGATTAAATTGGGAAGACGTGATAAATGAAAGTAGAGTCAGGGACAAAGTAAAACGTGTTTATAAGAGAAATTATATACGTACCATGTCAGAGGCTGTCAATGTAAAAGACAACCAAATAAATAAGACTAAACTTTGCAAAGAATATAGAAATGAGAAATTAAAAAGACAAGAAATCACGTGTGAGAATAGTGTCCCAGTGTGTTAACAGTAGCTGCAGGGTTGGGTGCGGCATAAAGGAAGAAATGATGAGAGCTTGTCAGATGCATGGCGAAAATCAGGAGTGGTTTTAATCTGTGCAAATGCTGAAAGTCAAATGGGCAACTGTCACCCAGATGAGTTTGCAGAATGTTGTCAGGATAGATTTTTAGAATGGCATGTTCTGAAGCCACGCAGAGAGCAGGTTATTACAGGACCTGGTATTGTGCAACAAAATGAAACTAATTAATGATCTCATTGTGAAGATGCCTCTAGGTAGCAGTGACCATAATATAATTGAATTTTGCATTTAATTTGAGGGAGACAGGAATGAGTCCACGATTATAGCCTTTAAAACTTAAAGAAAATGATGATTAAGGCATTAAAGCAGAGCTGGCTAAAATGAATTGACAGTTAAGCTAAATGATTGGCCAATTACAATACAGTGGCAAACATTTAAGGGTTTTTCAGAATACACAAAAGAAACACATTTCAACAGACAAGAAAAATTCAAAGGGGTAGACCCACTGCTCGTGATTAATGAGAGATGCTAAGGATAGTATCAGTCTAAAAGAAAAAGCAATTAATTATGCAAAGGCAGATGGCAAGCTAGATGATTGACAGAATATAAAAAGAAAGACAAAACACTCCTGTGTGTGTCTTCAAATATGCCATCTTAGCTTTCGTTTGCAAATATGATGGCTGCTTGCTGTTCCTGCAGCAGTGGTGGGTTTTACAGGGGTGAGGGTGTTAGCTGCACACCTTCCTCCTCTTTAAAGTAGGCTTGGGACTGGCTTTTGCATTGATCCTCTGTGGATTGAAAGCAGAAATACACAGAATGCTTAGTAAGGAACAGGCAGTTTTCTGAGGTCGCCGATCATGTTGCAATCAAATCTTTTTTTTGTCAGGAACATCATCAAGCAGAGCTTAGCATGTCAAAAGCAACTTACCAACTTCATTGATTTTAAGAAGTTCTTAAGTAGAGTCTGCAGCAGTTACTCAATGTCCCAGAGCAGGATTTTAACATTCACAGAGCCTTGTACTGCAACTCCAGCTGCTGCATAAGTGTAGGTACCTTGGGCGCTTCAACATCTTCAGATAAGAACAACAAGGTTGTATCCTCTCTCCATTCCTTCTCCTTTTGGCTATTGTTTTCATCTTGAAGGTGCTGGTGGGTACAGACTTTAACATCACATGATAATACCGCTGCTTGACAGCTAGATTTTACAAATGACATTACCATGGAGAATCAGTGCTCCAAGACATGACCATCAGTCTTGAGCTTAGTAGCACCATGGTTGGTCTACTAATCAGCTACAAGGCAATGATAACTTGACAGCAACACGACTCTTCCACCACCATCTGGTTTAAAAAAAAATCAAGAACATTGATCACTTGCCGTACTTAGGAAGTAACAGCTCTAGAGACAGTGATGTACAGATTGTTGTCCACTCAAAAATTAGTACAGGAACATCGATTTTTCGTTTGTCACACCTAACGCAATCAATATAGCCATGAAGCTTCCACGCTACATGCATAGATTGCAGGTGGTACTACTACATACAAGTCATAAGAGAGAGCTGCGAAGATGTCGTATCAGAAGGACCTCTTTCACCAGCATTGCCTGTTTAAGGTCCTGTATGTCGGTTGATGACACAGCATCACAGTGATGAAGAAGACTGGTTAGAGGCACATGGGGGACGTTGTGATGGAGAGACAACTGAGGCTAGGAGGATGCACATTTCATATGAGACACTGTACAATGGGGAAAGAAACTGCTCTAGTCAAAGAAGACCTGGCAAAGCACTTGAGGAAAATGTTCAAGTTACGGCACTATCTAGGCTGGAATCAAAGAGATTGAAATAGATTAGGGTCATTGTCCCAGTGATCCAATGCAAGACAATATCTAAATGGGTATGTCCACCAACTTTAGACTGTGTAAGCACAGTTCAGCAAGGAGTTCTACTCTACATGAAAGGATGTATTGATCAAATCAAGTTTGACTGAATTGAATTCTCGGTTTGAAAGGTAAAATGGTATATGCTAACCAGTTGCTTCTTATCTTCAGGAAACAGTCTTTTCAACAAAAGATTTTTCTAAAACTATTCGTAATTTGTTTTTGTCAGATCGACATCCTATATTTGATAATATGTGAAATAGTGAATATTGTCATTTTGTTTTCTTCAGCTAAAGTACACACGGCCAGGCTTACCTACATTTAGTAATGAAGTGCTCCGCAAGTGGAAGGATGAAATGAAAACTTATAAGAGAGTACAGTGTCCAAATAAGGTAAATATAGTAGCCACTTGTATCTTTTCTTATTGGTGGTTGGATGGTCACGGCCTGATTAGGGATTGTCAGCATGGATTTGTGCGCAGGAAGGCACATGTTTGCATTTGGGTCAAGCAGGCTGAGCAGTCTCCTGCACTTAGAGGGTGATAGTTTCTACTGTTGAAGGTTGCTACCATCACAGCATAGTAAGCTGGCATACCCGTAGAACAATATTTCTATGTGTCAGCTTACCTTGTTCTTCAAGGTGGCAGAGGATGAGGCTTTTGAAGGTGTTGTGAAAAGATGTATGAATGTACAACTGTGTTACATTTTGTAGATAATACACCACCGCAGCTACCAGATCAAATTTACAACCTCATTAACATGTGAGAGTAATTGTTCACCAGAAAGGAGCTGAAATCAAAGTCAGTGATGAGAGCATATAAAAATGCTGTGTTATGCTTCATCCATCAATCTGTAATTCCTTGCAGTCTGACATATTATCTTTATTTCAAATGTGTACTTCTGAGCAATTCTTTTGTCAACCTAAGGCAGAATGCCTTAATTTTCTGCATATGAAACTGAAATGTTCAAACTGACATTTGTAATTACGTTTAACAGCTAATTTTTCTTTAGGATTGTGGTTCAAATTATACGAGCATATCAGGGTTGAAGGCTCATCTCGGTTCATGCACAATGGTAAGTATAACTTTCTTTAAAGTTTGTGAAAAAGGATATTTGTTATGTCTTTCTGTTGCAAAGTCTGTGCTGAGATTTTGACCTCCTAGAAGTGTCTTAGTAGCATGCCACAATTTGTACATGAACTAACTCTAACCCTGTTGTAACTATCCAGTAGGTTAACTTTAAAGCCTGGTTCATGTCTGTTCAAAGATACTTGCCTACCATTCCCATTTTTCTTTCTTCCATTTTACTTTGTCTGATTTTATAGTGAAACCAATGACTTTTTTTGTTTTGTTGGATGTTCAAAACAAAAATGCCATTGAACTGTGACCCTGATCCAA
>NC_063336.1:72862902-72900486 GCF_021869965.1 Rhincodon typus | reverse complement strand
TACATTTTATTTTATGTAATATTTTCCCTGTGCTCCTGCTTTTATTGGAAGTGAACACTTGCAACTGGAAATAGAAATTTTTTTTTTGATGAACCCTATCCTATTCAGCAAGTTTCTTGTATTCTGTTGCAAGGTCATTTCAGAATCCATCTTGGATCAGGGTCACAGTTCAATGGCATTTTTGTTTTGAAGTACTGCATTGGAACTAAAATATGCTTTTGTTTTCTTGTCTGTCTTAACTTCACAAAATCATGTGGACTTTTATTATTGCGAATCTTAGATGAAGGATACCAAAGGTTAACATGCCAAACTATTCAAAAAGTAATGGTTAGACGTTGCCACTCATTTGATTTCAAATTCCTGAGCACAATGGGAGCAAGAGGAGACTGGGAATGGGTATAAATTTCTGATTTATATGTAGACGGTATTTATATGAAGTCAGAAGCATATTGCATTTGTTCCCTTAGAGGAAAAAGGAAAATTCAATGGGGCAGTAATCCTGATGTAGTAATGTAGTCTGGAGACGGGAATAGATGTGTTGAGAAAACTATTAAGTTTTCAGGCTGCTCTTGACAAGAATGTGAAAGACAGGCTGACGTCAATTTTTTCAGGCTTGAATAAAATTGATTTGTAAAGGCTTGTATGTTTGTGGTGACCAGACTTTCTCTCTCATTTTTGTTTGGCGGGGTGGGTGCAAGGGTGAGGTATTGATAATGATGAAAAGTAAGGACTCCATTTGAAGTCTAAGAAGATGGTGAGACCACTGATAGGAGGGCGATAGTCTAAGTGCTAAGCCATTAAGGATTGTACCTGCTAGTTGGATTTTGAGCCGTGTTAAAACTGCCTTTGAAGAACTGGATGTTGTTGCATCATTCTGACTGATGTCGAGAAAATCAAGATACAGTGATTTAGCCATTGCATTTTGAAGATCATGGTGTTTGCACCTATAGCACTGGTTCTATTGCCTTCCATTAAATGGATCCTACTGAATGGCACGGTGAGTTGGATGTTGACTTCCACCTCTATTACATGGATTTAATCATCTAGACTGAGTTACTTATGAAAGTCAATTTATTATCAGTGGCGGTATAAGAATATAAACAGTGTTAAAGCTGAGGCATATTGTTGGGAGGATAGAAACTTTATTCTGCATTGACCTGTATTTTACCTGACCTTGAGTGCTTAATGCTGTAACTCGTGTCTGAATTGGGAAGAGTCCATCCCTTAAAACTGACATCATGGGCTGAACAGAAGTTATATTGTGCCACAGTTAAAGTTAATTATTTATTGGTGGTAAATGCTGATATTTGTTTATTCTTTTCTTGAACTACTAGGGAGAGTATGTTGTGGGAAAGTATAAGTGTCTGCTTTGTGAAAAAGAATTCAGCTCTGAGAGTGGAGTAAAATATCATATTAATAACGTACACTTTGAGGTAAGAACTTTATTCTTGGTATTCTACATCGTATCAACCAGAATTTTCTTTGATATCAAACTTGTAACTTCCAAAGAATGCAGATCTATCCCTTTTAAAAATAGAATTGTTTGTTCAAATTTTAAAGTGGAGGCCGGTATTCAAACCCTCTCATGAATTCATGCACTTCCACACTTTAGATGTCGATATTATGCTGAAACAGATTTGTATCGTTGTAGACAGCACCAAGGGCTTTGACACTTCTTTGTTATAGAATAGGAATTAAGAGATGAGCGGTCACCTGTTTTATGGCTAACTCAGATCTTGTCATTAGCTATCTCATAATCTTGTCAGGATACTGACTTGAAAAGGTTGCTGAGTTTGACACTGTGATGTGGGTGAAATAGCATCAAATTTTCATGCTGATCTATCTGTGAATTTAAGTTTATGCCTTGGCTAATGCCCATTTATATCCCTGGGTTCAGCATTTCCTTTGCATCCATCTCTGACTTTGTAAGTTACATTTGTTAAACAAAGAATGATTTTGAATATCAACAGAAATGATTAAAAAAAATTATTTGTAATTGACTAACTTTTTATAACTGGATCCTGTTCATGGAGCTGTCATTCTGAAGAATATTGTTAGTTTTTGATATCTTAAACACACAACATGATGCATCTAATACAGAATTGATGGTAATAAAATAATGCTTGTTAATGTAACTGTAATTCCCTTTTTTACCACTTTATTTCTTATGATTAATATGGTGTTCACTTTTATGGACAGGACTGGTTTCTTCCCACTTCTAAAGCAGCTAAAGAATTCAAGCCCTTGGTGAAATTTAGCAAAAAACAGCCTAAAATGTCAACCAAGAAAAAATCATCAAAAGTTGGCAAGAAACAGAAAACACAAATTGTTTTAGTGAAAGAGGTGTCCTTCCTTAAAAAGGTCTGTGAGAGTTCTAAAGAACATGATCAATATAGGTTTACAGATAGTGAGGAAGAACAGGATGAACAAGAAAAGGTTGGAAACTGGCGCCTCAAAAGACCAAGTGCAAAAGCTGAATTAAAGACTGATCAAGCCAAGAAATAAGCAACTCTGGAGGATTGAAGAATAATGAATGGATTATTTAGCTTGACACAAAACTACAAGCATTTTGGGCATTGATTAAAACACAGTAACAGCTCTGCAGATAAGTGTAATTTGCATTCTGTCTACTAGTTGTGTTTTTTTTTGTAATTTTAAGTTGTGCACTCCTCTCCATTTGTTCTTGGGAATAAGGAATTGGACCAGATTAACATTTTGGCATACAAGGTTGGGGGAAAAAGGGGAAAAAAAAAATCAGGTTGTGTGTGTAGATTTAATGAAGACTGTTTTGTGTGTAATGTAAACCTTCCGCTTCACACTCCCTTAATAGTTATAGAAATATTGTGCTGTTTTTAAGAGGAGAAAATTACCAATATCATTTCACATTTCATAAGTAAGAATCTGGAGTCTGTCAGTATAATTCACTGGGTAAATATGCTCATTTTTGTGCACCACTGGCTTGGAAGAGGCTAGAAACCGTTGGTGCTTTGTACCGACAGTGATCCATTTACTTCATATATTTTCCAGTCTGTCTTTTGTGCAAAGAAAGAATTCAGGCTAGAAATCTGTTTAACAGAATACCACCTATTTAGAGGGGTGCAAGGAAGACTGTGTGGTTGTAAAGATGAACATCTTTATTTATTTAGGTTTTTTGTGTAACATTTGAAACATTAGAAATATTGTCTAGCAGTGGCTAGTTACTATGTTGTGCTGATTTATAATGCCTTCAATCTTCAGGACCATAAGAATACTTGTTGTAGAATCAAGCTCATCTTTTGACATTTTCATAAGATTAATTCTAGACTGTAGGTAGTTTTGGTGGTTCATTGGTAGATTTCCAAATAAAAATGCTCCATTTTGTTTTGAAAGCTGTCTACATGAACTATGTTAAATGCATCAACTTAATCTGCTTTGTCCATTTGTTACAGAAAATAATATGTAATTCTCAATGGTATAATATTCAATTTATTCCATTTAATAGGAATACCTCAAACCTCTTGAATAATGCACATTTCTACTTTTGATGGATAAGTAAACTTCAGATGGAAAAAGGACGTTTCTTTATTAGTGTGCTGAATGATAGCAGTTGGAGCTGCATCAGCATGTCGTAAGGAAGCAGCTGTGACATCCCATTAATTGGATGTCATGAACAATGTATTCTTTGATATGTGATGGCTTTAATTATTTACAACATAAAATTTATCAGATAATATGGTAAACACAGTCATTTTTTAATAATTTGTTCAGGTTCTCTGTCCTGTTTGTCTAAGTATTAAAGAAGACAAGCAAATTAAATCTGTTTTTAGCAATTAACCTTGGTGTATAAACTTAATCTCTCAATGCCAATTTGATAGAGACCAGCTAAAAAGCTAATCATATTCAGGGTGTAGTACTGTTATTACTGCAAAGTATTTTTTAAACTATTATTTATGTAGCTGACATCACAAATAAAAGTTATAGCAAACATATAAGTTCCAAGCATCATTACTCAGTTCTGAATTTTTGGAATTCTGTACCCCAGAAATCGGTGGATATTCAGCCATGGAGTATATTTAAGACTGAAAACAATAAATTTGTGGGCATCAAATGAAGCATGTAGTGGGATCATGTGAGAAAGTTGATTTGAGGTAGCTATGACCTAAATAGCAAAGCGATTCTCAAAGCAATTTGCTGTCTTCCAACACCCATTCCTTATTTGTCAACTATCATCAATAATTTTCAATATAGTCTTTGGAAATGAGGAAAAAAAGCAAATGCTGCCTGTGAATCATTTTATTGAACATACACCACACAATGTGTCTCTTATAAACCAGGTACATTATTAGAATACTTCTCAAAATTTGCCTTTATCTTAGTGCAGGTAGTGACTGTAACAATTAAATCACTAAATAATCGGTGCTTTTTACAACACAAAAGGCATATTAAAAGCTGTTCCAGCTATTTTCTGTTTTTTTAATACTAGGCTTTTATCTATAGTGATTTAAATCTATTGTTGATACATGACTTTTAATGTTTGAGAATGCAGTAAAGCATTTTAAATGATATTTAAGGTTGTGTTGGTAGTTTCTAACCCAAGAACCAGCAGGAGATTTGTTAGATTTAGCCTTACTTTATTAAAATTGTTAACATTAAATTTATATAAACACTTCTTAATGCTTTTTTTAAAATTGGGGACTTAAGAATTTTACAATCTTGCATTACGTTTCAGTAATATTGTTTCTGACCATCACTTCTATTTGATATAGGCAAATGCATTTAAACAATCGTAAAATTGTAAAAGTGTACATTATAGTAAACATTGCTTTCCAGGCACCTAAGACTCAAAATGGACAAGATGTTTGCTTATAATATGAATATGCACATGCATTTGCTCATGTTGTTGTGGTGTGAAAATAACCTCCTGCCCAGAATTCCTTCCATTATTGTCATAATCCAACCATGCTACTTTGACCACCAATATTCTCGGCATTTTCACAAATGTCATCTCGTGCTCTGTAAAAATTTGTCCATGTTAGACAGAAAAGAGAACAATTAAAATCGTTGTTATAGCAATGAATTTGAGTGAGTTTGTTTCAGTGCAAAGTTCAAAGATCTTTTGATGATCTTGTGATTGTAGAGAAAGGACAAACAAAGGTAGTTAAAGGAAAATACTGATTATGAAATAACAAAAGATGCTCCCAAAATGACCAGCTCAGCAGGACTAAGTAAAAATTGAATTTTGTTTCTCTGTCCTCAGATGTTATTTTGCTATTATGACTATGCATTTCTCTCCAATATTTGTTTTCTTTGCAAACTTTCTCACTAATGAAGGGGTTACAGTGTCACAGGCAACAATTCATGCCCATTCTCAAATGTATTATTTTTCGTGTTGAATTTCTTAAACTGCAATCAAACTCCACAGTCACTTCAGGAAATGAACAGTATTTGCTCACAAACCTCATTGTGTTCATTGTTGCTAATGAATTTAAACAATAAATTGATTTTGAGCCAAATTTGATCACAGTATCAAACATTTGCACTTGCTGATTTAGGGAAGGAAAGATTTCTCCGAGATTAAATGGCAGCAAACTGTTGGGCTGATACACTCGTCTGAAATTTCAATGGTGGGTTTAACTCATTTACTGAGAAAAGGTTAATTAGTAGAGGAAGTATTAGGTTTTCCTATACTGAGTATCGTATTCTCTGTAGTATATTTTAGGATTTTATTGTTTTACAATTTTTCTTCTTTGTTATACATCACATCATACTATGAAATATACAAAAAGTGATGTGACTACACACAGCAGGTCATTGTATGAAAAAAATAACATTACTGTTTGAATAAAAGCTCTTTATCACAAGGGTTTCAATCTAGAATCTCTTTGCTGTTGTTTCCTGATGATGCGTTTTCCAACAGTGTTTTAATCTACCACTTGCTACACCTGTGCAATTATCTGAACTTTAGCTGTCTCCCGTCATGGACAAAAATGTTTTTTTTTGAAGGATGTTCTGGGAGGTCCGATCCAGATAAGAAGTATCCCAGTATATTTAAAGAAATGTAATATGTTGACATAATGGGTTTAACCAATTAATATTGGATAAGCTGTTGATGAACTTTTTGTGTTGAATAAAGTTCAAAGGTTGAGGAGAAAGATGTGGTTACCCAGATCTCTGGTTATGCAGCTTCTTCAGGTGATTACACCATTTTGATGCATTGGGCAATTGATTTTCTTTTTAAATAAGAGACATGTATTTTATGTATGCTCTAATACAAAGATCAACTATTTGATTTCTGGTACACAAACTATTTAGAAGTTTAACGGTGTCTCATAAAAGATACTGTTTGTATCCTTTGAATTACCGTGGTGAATGAAATAAACATGTAAAGGCCTAATGTGAAGCACTGAAGACTTCATGTTCACCTAGCTACTATCCTACAAAACCACTGTAACGTTGCCTCATTTGTGTTTTTTTTTCTTCATTCTGATTCAATATGAAAAACACGAATGTTGTGTTCTATTTCGTTTGTTTTAGTGGAGAAGATCACATTTTGAACTTGGTTTTGTTAAAACTGCTAAGCCTAGTTTAGTTAACCATATGTTAAGCAATAGAACTGTACACACGAGAGAAATTCAAATATTGTAAGAGATCTTTATTGGTTAGATTACTATTGACTAGTCTATAAATATGATATTTGTTCACAGCATCTAGAAAGTTTTTTGATTCTGAGGCTGTTTTTGGCAATCCTCTGAAATCAAAAACTTCATTAAGAAATGTAACACCAGATCAATATATTGTACATTTAATTTCAAGAAAACTTTCTTTTTTTTTGAGATCATTCATAATAGATTCAGCCTGATCTTTCCTGTTTCTGAAATGTTTGTCTACATTTGTTCAGAGGTGCGATGTGTCATTGTTTACATGGGTGACAAGTAGAATAATATCACTTAATTTTAGGCATTCACTTTTTTTTAATCTAACATAGGGTTGTAAAATATTTGATCTGAGACATCCAATTTGCCTACTGGCTTCCTTTTAAGGCAATGCCGCAAACAGATCTGTAAAGAAGTTGTACCTTGATTACCTTTGAACTTAAACTATGGTCAGTGTTCTTAACCACTGTCAGGGCATCAAGTTTGGCATTTTAAAGATGCACTGAGGCAGCTCTTAAACTAATCGTTTAAGTTCTATTGGTGACCTCAATACAGGGTTTCTTTTTTGTAAACACTTCTGTATGTTGGATGCAGCAAATTTACCACATAAAATGTAGCTATCACCCAAAGTATAGTTAGATATCAATGTGCTTGTAATGTAGTTGCTGGATTGACTTAATAAAAATGACTTAACTGTACATATTTTTGTTACTTTGTAGGTTTACTGCAAGTCTGCTGATCTTTTAATAAAATTAGCAATTCTTTCTGATGAGTATGTATTTTTTTGTTTTGCAATAATGGTACTGAATTGTTAACAGTGAGTAACATAAGACACTATCATGTCAGATTTCATACAATTGTTAATTTTGTTTGTACGGATGCAATTGATTCTGGTTGTGAGAAGATTGACATTTTCACTTGCACATAAATGGTGGTCAGAGATAATCTGAATCAAATTCTGTCCCATCTAGTACCTACCTTATGCTGGAAAAGAAAACTAGTTACATAATACCTTTTAGCCACTGGTGCTTTTAATTTATTCTGTTAGTTTTGCTGAATGGATTTCCGAATGCTGAGGTAAACTATTTATCTTTATGATACACTGGGTTTCGAAGGACCTTTTTTCTTACAGTAATGTGCACCTGCATGCAAACAGAATTCTGATGTCTTCCAATAGATGATAAATATTTTGAAACCTGACTCTACTTTTCCTAATTAATAGTCCATAAGCTCGGCAGTGCAGTACAGGTTAAACTCTGTCTCTGGAATACAAACAAAGAAAAAAGATGGTAATAAAGAGAAGCACCCCAATATTTCTGGCTTCTACTCAGCACAAACTGTCAAGAAATTGGGTATATTTTGGGGAATCTGTAGCTAAAAGATGCGATTTTGTTTTTTTATATATTCAGGGGCTTTTGATGTGGCAAACATTTATCACCCAAACTTCACTTTGAGAAAGTGAACCAGTATCTTCTGCTGCCGTTCATGTGGTATAGATACATCTGTTACACTATCTGTGAATCTATAGATTATAAAGATTCTGATCCAGTGACAGTATGTCAGTACGGTTCGAAATCGGGACGGTGGGGTGATTTGAATGAAATCTGGGGGTTGTGCCATTTGTATGTGGCAGCTATCCCTGTTACTCTTGAGTGGTAGAGGTTGCGGGTTTGGCAGCTGTCAGAGGACCCTAGTCAGAGTGACATCTTTTTTAGATGTCACTCGTGAGGGGGTAAATATTTAAGGCAGTGAATAAGTGTAAATCAATGAGGTTGTTTTGCATTGGATGATGCGGAACGTCTGGAGTGTTAAAGCTACAGCTATCCAGGCAAGCGGAAAGTATTCTATTACATGTGGAGTTTGCACATTCTCCCCCTGTCTGCATGGGTTTCCTTCGGGTGCTCCGGTTTCCTCCCACAATCCAAAAATGTGCAGGTTAGGTCGATTGCTTATAGTGTTCAGGGATGTGTAGATTAGGGGGATGGATCTGGGTGGGATGCTGTGAGTGTCGGTGTGGACTTGTTGGGCCGAAGGGCCTGTTTCCACACTGTAGGGACTCTGTGATTCTATGAAAATATTTCATGATAAAGGAGATAATTTATATTTGTAATTCAGGTCCATCATTTAAAAAAAACTTGGAGATTTGTGACACTTTTTTTAAAGACGGGACAATAACCTTCTCCAAAAAAATGGAAAATTTTAATTATTCACACACACTTCGAGTCTGTAAGAGAGTGGTCCATTAAAATTACACTTCTGAACTGCCCACTTCAAGCATGCTACTGCTCTGTCCCATTTTTACGTGCATTGAAAATTGCCAATCTTGGAAATGGCAGATTGGGGCCCAATCCACCAGGTTTAAAAGTCACTTGAGAAATCTCAGCCTTGCATTGGTTCAAGCAAGTCAGTCCATTGTCTCAATCAAGATCGACCATTTTCCTCTTACCTATATTGGAATTTGTTTACGATTTACATACCCATTCTGTAAGCATCTTCTGTCACCAGCTGAGTATTAACACTATTATAGCCCTCTGTAGAAGAGGTGAATAGACCTAAATTGAAAATCTGTACTCCTACGTATTTTTCATAACTAGAATTGTGACTATTGCATGGGCATAGACATGTATTTCCTGAAAAATCAGGAAAGGGCAAGACCCCGTTATCCAGTGACTGACTTTTAGTATGCAATAGAAGTTCTCAAATCTGTTATGGCCCAGAATGAGCAGGATAATAATACGTGGGTCAAACAGTCATACAGAATGAAAACCGATCCTATCACTCGTTCTGTTCGAAGATTACAGTTGCATTTCTCTGCCATTTTAGATTCCACAGTATAGAAAGACTTGGAATGAACACAAACTCTGCATAATTTGATAGACATTTCAAATAATGAAGCAATAGAATGGGTAAAAATAGATGATTTCCAGTGGATGATGATTTGAGAGAGGTGTGAGTCTGAAATGAAAGAATTTAAGAACTTTTCTAGCTAAGATGCTGCTGAGCCTGTAATATGTACAAGTATTATCAGTGTATCAGTGTAATTTACAGATGTTAGTCAATTTGAAAGTAAAAGGATATTAGAATGGAGAAGACACAGAATTAGGACTACGGCTCTAGGGAGTTGAACACTACCACAGACGGTCTGATCTAAAGAGCCCAAGGGAAAACTCAATGGGATAATTTCTAGAGGTAGTAGGAACTGCAGATGCTGGAGAATCCGAGATAACAAGGTGCAGGGCTGGATGAACACAGCAGGCCAAGCAGCATCATAGGAGCAGAGAGGCTGACGTTTCGGGCCTAGACCCTTCATCAGAAAAGGGGGAGGGGAAGGGGGTTCCGAAATAAATAGGGAGAGAGTGGGAGGCGGATAGAAGAGAGGATAGGTGGAGAGGAAACAAACAGGTCGAAGAGGTGGGGATGGGGCCAGTAAAGGTGAGTGTAGGTAGGGAGTTAGGAAGGGATAGGTCAGTCCAGGGAGGACGGACAGGTCAAGGGGGCGGGATGAGGTTGGTCGGTAGGAGATGGAGGTGCGGCTTGAGGTGGGAGGAGGGGATAGATGGGAGGAAGAACAGGTTAAGGAGGTAGGGACGAGCTGGACTGGTTTTGGGATGCGGTAGGGGGAGGGGAGATTTTGAAACTTGTGAAATCCACATTGATACCATTGGGCTGCAGGGTTCCCAAGTGGAATATGAGTTGCTGTTCCTGCAACCTTCGGGTGACATCGTTGTGGCACTGCAGGAGGCCCAGGATGGACATGTCGTCTGAGGAATGGGAGGGGGAGTTGAAATGGTTCGCGACTGGGAGGTGCAGTTGTTTATTGCGAACCAAGCGTAGGTGTTCTGCAAAGCGGTCCCCGAGCCTCCGCTTGGTTTCCCCGATGTAGAGGAAGCCACACCGGGTACAGCGGATGCAGTACACCACATTGGCAGATGTGCAGGTGAACATCTGCTTGATGTGGAAAGTCTTCTTGGGGCCTGGAATGGGGGTGAGGGAGGAGGTATGGGGGCAGGTGTAGCACTTCCTGCGGTTGCAGGGAAAGCACTTCCTGCGGTTGCAGGGAAAAGTGCCGGGTGGGGTGGAGCTGGAGGGGAGTGTGGAGCGGACAAGGGAGTCACGGAGAGAGTTGTCCCTCCGGAAAGCAGATAAGGGTGGGGAGGGAAAGATGTCTTTGGTAGTGGGGTCGGATTGCAGATGGTGGAAGTGTCGGAGGATGATGCGTTGGATCCGGAGGTTGGTGGGGTGGTACGTGAGGACGAGGGGGATTCTTTTTTGGTTCTTATTGCATGGACGGGGTGTGAGGGATGAGGTGTGGGAGATGTGGGAAACACGGTTGAGGGTGTTCTCGACCACCGAGGCGGGGAAGTTACGGTCCTTGAAAAACGAGGACAACTGAGATGTACGGGAGTGGAATGCCTCATCCTGGGAGTAGATGCGGCGGAGGCGAAGGAATTGGGAATAGGGGATAGCATTTTTGCAGGAAGGTGGGTGGGAGGAGGAGTATTCTAGGTAGCTGTGGGAGTCGGTGGGCTTGAAATGAATATCGGTTTCTAGGTGGTTGCCCGATATGGAGACACAGAGGTCCAGGAAGGGGAGAGAGGTGTTAGAGATGGTCCAGGCAAACTTAAGGTTGGGGTGGAAGGTGTTAGTGAAGTGGATGAACTGTTCGAGCTCCTCATGGGAGCACGAGGCGGCGCCGATACAGTCACCAATGTAACGGAGGAAGAGGTGGGGTTTAGGGCCGGTGTAGGTACGGAAGAGGGATTGTTCCACGTAACCTACAAAGAGGCAGGCGTAGCTTGGGCCCATGCGGGTACCCATGGCTACCCCCTTTGTCTGTAGGAAGTGGGAGGAATTGAAAGAGAAGTTGTTGAGTGTGAGGACGAGTTCGGCTAAGCGGATGAGGGTGTCAGTGGAGGGGGACTGGTCGGGCCTGCGGGACAGGAAGAAGCGGAGGGCCTTAAGGCCATCTGCATGGGGAATGCAGGTGTAGAGGGACTGGACGTCCATGGTAAAGATGAGGTGTTGGGGACCGGGGAATTGGAAGTTCTGGAGGAGGTGGAGGGCGTGGGTGGTGTCACGGACATAGGTAGGGAGTTCCTGGACCAAGGGGGAGAAAATGGAGTCTAGATAGTTGGAGATCAGTTCGGTGGGGCAGGAGCAGGCGGAGACAATGGGTCGACCAGGGCATTCAGGTTTGTGGATTTTGGGAAGGAGATAGAAGCGGGCAGTGCGAGGTTGGGGAACGATGAGGTTGGAGGCTGCGGATGGGAGGTCACCTGAGGTGATGAGGTTGTGGATGGTTTGGGAGATGATGGTTTGGTGCTCAGGGGTGGGGTCATGATCAAGGGGGCGGTAGGAGGAGGTGTCGGAGAGTTGGCGTCTGGCCTCGGCGATGTAGAGGTCAATGCGCCATACCACAACTGCGCCTCCCTTGTCCGCGGGTTTTATGGTGAAGTTGCGATTGGAGCGGAGGGCTGCACGTTCTGCAGGGGAGAGGTTGGAGTGGGTGAGAGGGGTGGAGAGGTTGAGGCAATTGATGTCTCGACGGCAGTTGGAGATGAAGAGGTCGAGGGAGGGTAGGAGGCTTTGGGGTGGTGTCCAGGAGGAGGGGGTGTGTTGGAAGCGGGAGAAGGGGTCAGTAGAGGGAGGGTTAGGTTCACGGTTAAAGAAGTAAGCGTGGAGGCAGAGGCGGCGGTAAAACTGCTCTATGTCCAAGCGTGAGCGGTATTCGTTGATCTGTGGGTGGAGGGGGACAAAGGTGAGCCCTTTACTGAGGACTGACCGTTCGTCCTCAGTAAGGGGTAGGTCTGGGGCTGGATGAACACAGCAGGCCAAGCAGCATCAGAGGAGCAGGAAGGCTGACGTTTCGGGCCTGGACCCTTCATCAGAAAATGCCTTAGGGAGTGTGGGAAATCCATTTGGCAAGGTCCTATTTGCTACCTCTCCTATGTATTTTTGCAAGATCAATGTAATTATGACTTTTTGTTCCTTGGCTCTAGCTCTTACCCTCTGTGCTATCTCCATTAATACACACCACAACACTTGTCTGTTTACCCTCGGTATATTTTGTAGCTGCCTAGTGACATCCTGGACAGTGGTACCTGCAGAGGCAACACATCATCCTAGATTCACGTCTGTAACTCTAGAAGCTCTTAGTTTTTCCCCTAACCTTTGAGCAATCCCGGGGAGTTGGCAACAGTGGTAGCTGATATCCTCTTTACGACACTGCCATAAACCGGTTTTCGTGTGAGGAGAAGTAGATGAGAGAATTCCTCCCGCTTATGGTTAAACCTCTTCGATTATTTAAAACTAATAATGTTCAAATTAAATCCACACATAATCGCGCAGTTGTAGAAGGGTAGGTTACTTTTTTTTTAGTGCTGAAAACAACAAATGCTGGCGACATCACAGCGGGTCAAATAGCATCCATAAACAGAGAGAGCAAGCTAACATTTCGACCACCGGCTGCAGCTGGCTAAAGTCCTTATTTGAATATTCGAGCAAATTTCCATGAAACACGGTGATTTCACCTCGTCCTGGGTGCTTGCAAGTTGGTGGATGCGAACCCTTCCCTGTGCTAGAATTGAAGATGGTAGCAAGGTCACCAAATTAGCATCGACAGTGCGGTCACGTTTCTTCAGGAGCCGACCGCGTGCGCACTCGCTTTTCTATAATATTCCAACGTTTGTGCGCCGTTGTCCCGCCTGCTTGTTTACCATACGCCACAATGAGATTCGCGACGCCCTGTTTATTGGTCAATCGGGGTTTCAATCAGACAGGGCTTGAGAAGCTCCGCCCATGAACCGTGGCTCGCTGGTTATTTGTAAGTTCGAGTGTTTAGTATCCTTTCCGAAAGGGATAGGAGGGGAGGTGTGCAAGTTGGATCATTATACAGAATAACGGTGGTTTCAAGTTTTACGTGTGCCCGCTTCTGAGCTTCATCCTTATCCGTTCACTGTAGGAGCCTGCAGACGCGGGGCGGGTGCGATGAGACAAGGTATTAAAAGCTTTCGCATTCAACCGAGGCCGACAGGATTGTAATGGGGCCGAGCCGGGCCTGGCCTGGCTTGGTCTGTCACTCAATGAAAGGAGCTGCCTGACTCTGTTTGTCTGACTTGCCCGGCTCTGTCCCTTTGCCTGTTCTTTGAGGAAGCTCGGTTCTTGCTGTTACTGGCGCTCTGAGGCTGTCCTGGGTCAGGTTTGGTAAGATGATCTCATCCCAGCCCAGTTTGATTGCTGGCAGTCACCATTGCGGACGACAATCTCATCCATGAGTTTACTTTCCCTTGTCTTCACTTCCAACAAGCACTGATTTATTCTGCGGTACGCACCGCGGGAGATTGGGCCGGGGAGGATCAAACTCGCATCTTTCGTGTTCTTTTTGCCCCCCCCGCGCCCCCTTTTTTTTTGAAAACTTAGCTTGATGCCTTTTTATCCATTAGCCTAACATCTACCTTCTCCGTCACAACAGTTGTGGATTTTAATAAGACCTTCAACCTAGCGAAAGACCGAAGACTTCGCACGAGTATGATCAGACCAAATTGACACCAATCCAAGGAGGGAGATAATGGGGTAGAATGCTAGAATTTTGGTTTAAAAAGTAAGTTGTAAGAATGTTGAGCAGTTTGGAGGTGAAAGTTCCAGAGCCTAGGACCTAGATCACAAGAAAAAAAGAACTGGAATAGACTATTTAGCCCATTGAGTCTGCTCAACTATTCAATAAGGTTCAATAAAACTCTACTTTCCTGCCTTTTCCCATTATCCTTGACTCCTTGTAGATGAAAAATCTGGCCAATTCTGTGACCCTGCCTTTACTCCGTGAAAGAACTATAAAGGTTAACAGTCTTTTGAGAGAAGAAATTTGTAATTTTTCCTTGCATGGGAGGCCCTTATTTTGAAACTTTGCATGTAGTTTGATATTCCCCCATGAAGGGAAACAACATTTCACCATCTAAACTGTCACGCCCCCTTGAAGTTTGTAAATTTCATTAAGATAATCTCTTCTACATTCCAATAAGTACAGGTTTCCAGCTCCTTGGTGTTTGATGGCAGTGTATATAAATGCACAACAGATGGGACAGAGAAGCAATATTAGGCTGGTGTATAAAAGTTGCAACTTTTGTGAGGTAGAAGGGGTGGAGTTGAGGAGGATAGTATGGTCTGTGCAGTGTTTAGTAACTTTCGACAGTGTATACTGTACTTCTTTGGTTGATTAAACTTTCACTGCAGATACTTTACAACAGCTATCCCAAGCTTTAGTGCAGCCCGCAATATGTAGTTCTGGAATTTGCCAGACACCCATACTCAGAGTAGCAAGTTTCAGGCAGACTAGAGCGCACCTTTCACTGGGATTTATCTGAGATTGAGTCCCTGAGAATAGCCTGGTGATCACTGAATTCTGTGTTACATAGTTGCTTAGAATGAACCTTGACAAGCAAAAAAATGTATCTCACCTGTTCTGCTTTGCAATGGCATTCCAGAATAATTTGATCAGTAGGGTACTTCACATCATGTGACATATTGGAGACATCCCTCATAGTAGGCTCATCCTGAAGATTAAGGTGTGTGGGATCCACGGTGACTTGGCCACGTGGATTCAGAATTGGCTTGCCTATAGAAGAAGAAGGTAGTGGTAAAAGGGTGTTTTTCAGGCTGGAGGTCTGTGACTAGTGGTGTTCCACAGGGATCTATACTGGGACCTCTGTTTGTGATACATATGAATGACTTGGATGAAAATGTAGATGGGTGGGTTAGTAAGTTTGCAGATGACACAACAATTGGTGGAGTTGTGGATGGTGTAGAAGGTTGTCAAAGGATATAGCGGGATATAGATCAGTTTCAGAAATGGCAGGCGGAGTTTAATCTAGACAAGGTAAGGTGCTGCACGTTGCGAGATCAAATGTTAAGGAAAAGTATACGGTTAATGGCAGGGCCCTGAACAACACCGACGTACAGAGGGATCTTGGGATTCAAGTCCACAGCTCCCTGAAACTGGCCACACAAGTAGATAGGGTGGTAAAGAAGGCAAAATGGCATGCTTGCCTTTATGGTCAGGGAATTAAGTACAAGAGTCAGCATGTCATGTTGCAGCTTTATAAGACTTTGGTTAGGCCACACTTAAGAGTATTGTGTTCAATTCTGGTTGCCACATCACAGGTAAGATGTGAAGGCTTTGGAGAGGGTGCAGAAGAGGTTTACCAGGATTCTGCCTGGATTAGACGACATGAGCTATAAGGAGAGGCTAGAAAAACTCTGGTTGTTTTCTGTGGAGCAGCGGAGGCTAAGCAGAGATTTGATAGAAATGTATTAAAATTATGAGGTGCATGGATAGGGTTGATGGTCAGAATCTTTTTCCCGTGTTGAAATGTCTAAAACTAGGGGGCATGCATTTAAGATGAGGAGGGAAAATACAAAGAAGACGTCTGGGGCAAGTTTTTTACACAGTAGTAGGAGTCTGGAACGTGTTGCCAAGGGTGATGGTGGAGGCAGATAGGATAGGGGCATTTAAGAGAATTATGGATAAGCACATCAAATGCGAGGAATGGTGGGATACGGACCAAGGTCAGGCAGAAGGGATTAGTTTAATTTGGCGACATATTTGGCACAACATTGTGGGCTGAAGGGCCCATTCCTGTGCTGAACAGTTCTTTGTCCTATGAGAGTCATAGTCAGCAGGGCTACAAAACGATTCTGACAGTCTGCTCAAGAAATCATACAAAAGGATCCACCAGTGCCTTTTCACACAATGTCTTGAGTTTGTTATGTGCACAACACTGCGTGATGGACTTGGGGTCATGAGCATCGTTCTGCACATACCTTTCCACTAAGGATGAGTATCACAGCACGGTCCACCTGAGGCACAGCACACTTTCGATCTTCAGAGAAGGCGGTATGTGGCTCAGTGATTGGCATTGCTGCCTCACGGTGCCAGGGACACAGGTTCGATTTTAGCCTTGGGTGACTGTCTACGTAGAGTTAGCACGTTTCCCACTGTGTCTGCTTGGGGTTCCTCCAGGTGCTGTAGTTTTCACCCACAGACCAAAGAAGTGCAGGTTCAGTGGATTGACCATGGGAATATGCAGGGTTAGAGGGATAGATTAGAGGGGTGGGTCTGGATCGGATGCTCTTCAGAGGATCAGTGTGGACTTCCACACAGCTTCCACGCTAAGTATTCTTTGAAGACAGAAGATAGCTCAGGTGACTGCCATGGTGCAGAAGCAGGCTGTGGGCCAAAGCCTGGACCATGTAGAGCAACACTGAGAGCATCTCATACTTTACAATAAGGTGCTTTTACCCACAATTGAGAGAGAATTCCCTCACCCTCTGAACTATATTCTCAAGAACTCCACGCCTGACTCTGAGTGGAACAAATCTTGGTTGTCTCTGTCTCACAGCGTAATGGTCTTGAACAACATGATTCCAGCTTAACCCTTGAGAAAAATCTGGGACAATGTTTAAAATGGTTTCTGACATACTGGACTTATGAAAATATCACCCGTGAAGCACGGTTAATAAAATATTTGCTCAATTCTGTTTTATTTGTTCTATTCATTAATAGATGTTCTAATACTGTTCTGTTGAATTTCTCTGGCTTTCTTTGATTATTATGGAGTCATGGGGAAATTTGCAGGGTGTTCGCAAGCTAAATGAATAATTTTGAAATGTGTACTTTCTGTGAAAGGAGTAGGTGCAAGATGCCCAGTGACTTCCTTTGAATTCCTGGTTTCTCTACAGTTTGGAACTTGTGCTCTGGATCACTGTTATAATCATCAAAATTGAGAATAAAATGGTGATATCAGCCCTACACTTAACTATTTGCATAATCTATGGAGTTTGATATCTTAAGTTCAGAGACACAATGTGCAAACTTTTTTGGTGTTTAACCTGCTTAGTTAGAACTTTGACTTTGCAATATGAACCTGAATATGCTAAAGGCAATGCAATGTGAAGGATGTTATGCTTAACTGCAGTGCAGAATTTGATGTTTTTCAATTTGTTTTCTAGATTTTAATGAAATTGCTGAGCCTGAGCTGATCACCTGCCTGAAGTGTATAAGAAAGAAAATATATTTATGGAACCAAATCTTCAGGATACCTGTGAGGCTGATTCAGAAGAAGCACAAAAAACGGCTGTCTCTGTCGAAGCTGCTCAGACCCCTGCAAGATCAACGACCCACATAAATAACGATGGATTAGGATCTACAACCAGTGATTTTCACACTGAGAACCCTGCTGAGAACTATGCGCGTTTGGGAAAAGAAGCCATTTGTGTGTCCGGCTTCATTGAAAAAGACTGTGATGGTTTAATCAGCGATACTAACAAGAATACTTCATTTATATCTGCAGCATCTGTACGAGTTTCTAAACCACACGTTGCTATTAAAACATCAGGGCGAGCAGCAACTAATAACAGAAGTCCACAAAAAGACAAAAGTCTGCTTGTTTCTGACCTAAAATTAACAAGTAATCTTTTTACTACAGATGGGATAGCTTCTACAGTGTCTGCAGGTGAAAACCATCGACCATTTGGTACAACCCTTTTACAGCAAAGTGCTGATGTTAACAAGGAGAAACCCAAATCTGCAAATCACAGTTCACAACTTGCAGAGTGTCATCCCACTCTGAGTAAGAGTGCTGTCATATGTGCCACAATCACTTCAAAAGATACCAATCTCCATCCCAACACTCTGGTAGTTTCAGAGCAGAGTACTCGTGAGATAGAAGGCCAGTGGAGGAAAGGAGGAAAAGACCTGCTGATTGATCACTTAAACCATTCTGCTGCAAATGAGAATGTTGCAACTGTAAATGAGTCCGAAATTAAGTTTTGTCTAGCTCCTGATCCATTACTTATACAGCAAAATACAGACAAAAAACAAGAGTCATGCATAAAAGACCAAAATAGCTTGATGTGTAATCCAGAAGTGGACCTCTGTGATAGATCTGTGAATGGTTGCCCTCGTGAAACAAGCGCTAATCCTGTGAACATCCCTAAGAAACGAGGAAGAAAGCCTAGAAGTGCAGTGGTTACATTTGCAAAAGAAATTCCCAGTCATGGCAACAGTGAAAATGGTTGTGGCCCAGAAGTGGGAACTCTTGAGCCAGTGCTGATTCCAAAGAAACAAGCAAGAAAACCTAAAAATACAAGAACAGTGTCGCAAACATCAAAACGGTATTCTGATGCTGCTGAGAATGATGGCAAATTTGAATTGGGAGCTCCTCAACCAGCCAACATCCCAAAGAAAAGGGGAAGAAAACCTAAGAATGCAAAAATAATGTCTGTTGAAAGAGTAGTGCAGCAAATTCCATCAAAGGGGATTAGTGATGATGCTAAAAATGATAGTAACAATGAGATGGTAATTCATGAACCAGTGAAGATCCTGACAAAACGAGGAAGAAGACCTAAGAATGCAAAAGCAGTGGCTGCTGAAAGAGTGGTGCTGCAGGCTCCAACAGCTGGTAGTAATATTTCTGAAAATGGTGGTGTCACTGAGATTGATGCTCCACCACCGATGCAGATACCCAAGAAGAAAGGAAGAAAACCTAAAAATAAGATGGTACCCCAAGAAGAGAGTACAGATACCCATGGGCTGTTGAAGCCAATCGTCCAGAGATTATTGGAAGAGAGCAATGCCAACAATGAGCTAACGGCAAGTGGCCGACCAAAGAGGAGGGCGGCCAGAGCGTAAGGAACTAATCTTATTGGCCATGCACATGTGCTTGAATTGTAGCTGGTAGGCAAGACTCCCTACCAGTAATACAAGATTGGAATGTTACTCTCCCATCTCAACACAAATATAACAAAAATCAGAGAGAGACCAAGATATTAAAATCGGTGTACACTAAGTATGAAACTACTATGGGTGTGTCATTGATTCTAATATTTATTTCTAAATGGTCTGATGAGTGTAGTGAAGCCTCCATGATCTGAAGAAGGGTCACTTGACCCAAAATATTAAATCTGATTTCACTGTACAGATGCTGCCGGACCTGCTGAGCTTTTCCAGAAATTTCTGTTTTTGTTTCTCTACGGTCTGTTGCTTTCTCCATACATCATAATCGTGGTTTGCAGAAACATTTAGCTATGAATGGAATATGCTTAGTTGTCTGGTGGTCAACACATTCTTATGTTAAAGATCGCTGCCATCTTGCATTAGGATATGGGTATGCTCACTGTGTCCCATAAATGTGTCATGACCCAGGGCACATTACTGAGGGAGGAATAATATGAGGCAGGGTTACCAATTAGGACACAAATGTTGGGAGGATTTATGGAATACATTGCTTCCAAATTTGAATGATAAAGCAAACAGAGGTGATAAGCTTGTCCCGTTTGGCAAAATTTTCATTCCAATATAAGTAAAATTATTAGAATATTAAGCTGCTTTCTTGGAGCACATAATAATTTGTTTTATTAGTTATGAAAAATCAGTAATCTGTTTTAAAACTGCAATTTTTACATTTTTACCTTTGCACTTCTGCCCACCGTTTACATCCTGTCATAGGAAACTAATTTGCTCTGAATTTCAGTTGTATTTTGTATTGCTTTTACAACAATTCTTGCAAAAGGGGAGAGAAATGCTTTCTCTGGAAGTATGATATTTTGATCTGTCTTTAACTTGCTGTGTTGCAGGCAGAGCAGCTGACTAAAGCCAAGCTCAATACTCAGACAAGCTGTACAATATCCTAATTGATCACCTGCTTACAAAACATAGCGGAAGCTAAGAAAACATTTCTAATCAACTTTTTTCATGAGCTGAAGCTGTCCAAAAGGACTTTGCAGCCAATAAACTACTTTTGTGATATGGCCACTGTTGTGCAGTAAAAGGCAGCCATTTTGCATACAGCAAGATCCCACAAGTAGAGTGGAATATGTGACCTGTTTACACTGTTGATCATGGGATGTATATTGACCAGGACGCAGGCTTGTTCTTTGAATATCAGCATGGAATTTTAAAGTCCATCTGAGCAGGCAGACTTGGTTTAACTTGTAATTGTAAATATGCCATCTTTGCAAGTGTAGCTCTGCCTCTATACTATTGTGGAATGTGAGCTGGTATTGTGTGCTGAAGTCCTGAAATAGAACGTGAAACCAGAACGTGTACATATAGATTCTAGCAAGCATGCTAGCTACCAAGCCATGACTGATGACATGAGTAGCCAAAAATGTGTTGTACTTGAGTTGTTTTTATTTGTTCTAGTGACGTGTGACCTGTTTCATCATGTGTTAAAATAATCATAGAAATAAATAGATTCTCATAAACGCATCTGAAATAATAGGGCTTTATGGCTTTGACCCTTTGAATCAAAAAGTTTGAAGTATTTTTGGCAATTTTGCTATTGAAATATTTAACATGGCTGCACCACATTCCTTTCCAATTCTAAGACATGGGAGAGATGAATTTAATGTGTGCATTAAGCATTTGTGTGATAATGTTGCTAATGAAAAATTTTGCCCCTTTAGATTTTCAGTTTTTGATATAATTGGTATATGACCATAAAATCAAAATCTCTGTTTTGCAACAGATTTTTATGTTTAAAATCTACTTCTTGAGTTTCTGTTGCTTACTATTCACTAACAGTCATTGTACTTTTCATTATTAATTTACAGTATTTGCACCAAATGAGTTGTACAGAATATTTTTTCTGTCCTTGCAGTGTTTCAATGCAATCAAAATAGCTTGGAGAGATTGTGGTGTAGTAGTAATGTCAGAGTAATCCAGCTGCCCAAGATAATGCTCTGAGGATATGGCTTCTAATCCCACCATGCTGCGGATGGGATTTAAATTCAATTGTGTAATGAATCTAGAATTGGAAAAGCTAGTCCCAGTAATGATGCAATGAAACTGTCATCAATTCTCATAAATATTCATCTGGTTTGCAATATGTCCTTTAGGGAGGAAAACTGTTATCCATGCCTGAATTGGCTGAAGTGTTACTTAAAATTCACAGCTATGTGGTTAATTGTTAATTACCCTTTGAAATGTACCAGTAGTTAGATTCAACAAATACTGGTCTTGCCAATGACGCATGCATCTCACGAAGGAATTTTTAAAATTTTGAAATACTACACGGGATTGCCAACCTTGATTTCATATTCCAGATCAGAAGTAGGGTCCGTAATCCATCTGAGTCTGTGTGCTACCAACTGAACCACCGTTGATGCTGGTTCTTAGCACCTTTCATGACTTCAACACAAATCAAAGCATCTTATAGGCAATAACATACCTTTTGAAGTACAGTCACAGTAGCAATGTAGCAAATCTGGTAGGCAATTGATACACAACACAAGCATAAATATGTTAATAAGCAGATAACAGACAAACTGCATCAAGAATTAGCTTGCAATCAAGAAGCAAAGGGGGATGGTGGAGGGATGTTTTTGGGATTGGAAGCCTGTGACCCGTGGTGTACCACGGGGATCTATGCTGGGACCCTTGCTGTTGTTTATGTACATTAATGACTTGGATGTGAATGTAGAAAGTGTTATTAGTAAGTTTGCAGATCTCACAAAAATTGGTGGCAATGTTGAAAGTGAAGAGGATGCTCTCAGGCTGCAGTGTGATATTGATCAGCTGGTAAATCGGGCAGAGCAATGATAGATGGAGTTTAGTGTCAATTGTGAGGTGATGCATTTTAGGAAGAATTCATGCAATGAATGGTAGGTCCCTAGGGACTACAGAGAAACAAATCAATCTTGATGTACAAGTCCACAGATACCTGAAGGTGTCAGCATAGATGGATAGGGTGGTGAAGAAGGCATACAGGATGTTTACCTCCACGAGCCAAACCACAGAATTTGGAAGCAAGGAAGTCTTGTTACAACTTCATAAACCATTGGTTAGGTCACAGGTGGAATACTGAGTGCAGTTCTGGTCGTCACACTACTGGAAGGACGTGACTGCACTGGAGAGGCTGCAGAAGAGATTCAGTAGGATTTTGCCTGGGCTGAAAAGTCTCCACCATGAGGAGACCATGAATAGGCTGGATTTGTTTTCGTTGGAGCAGAGGAAGCTGAGTGAGGATCTGTTTGAGGTATACAAAATTATGATAGGCATAGAGTAGTTTGTGAGAATCTTTTTCTCGTGGTAAATATGTCTAAGACCAGAGGGCATAAGTTTTTAAAGTGAGGAGCAACTGGTTTAGAGGAGATTTGACAAGAAGGGTGGTAGCAATATGGAAATTGCTGCTTGAAAGGGTAGGGCAGGCAGGTTACTCTTGCAACATTAGAAGCATTTAATAATGAGTACTAAAAATGTCAGGGCATAGTAGACTGCGGACCAGGTGCAGGTAAATGGGATTACTGAAGCTTAGTATTTGTTGGTCAGCGTAGAAGTGGTGGGCCAAAGAGTCTGTTTCTATGTTGTATGACTCTATAATCTATTTTGTTATTGAATAATTAAGAAATACTGGGTTGATGTAAGGGTGATTCTCCCTTAGTCTTTGAATGTACCATGAGATCTTCTACATTATACAACTGAAAGCAAAATATTGTAGGTGCTGGTGATCTGAAGAAAAAACAGAAAGTACTGGGGGAAAAAAAAGTAGGTTTTTTCAGCATCTGTGGAGAACAAAAGTAAAATACAGCCGGTGCTGGGAATCTGAAATAAAAACAAAATGTTCGAAATCCAGCATTTCCTTTTTTAATTCCATAGTACTTCGCTGGAGTGTCAGCCTAGATTTCACGCGCAAGAATCTTAGGTCTTTTGACTCAGTGGTAGGAGTGATATCAACAGAACCAAGGTTATGCTACTTCTTAAACATAGTGCAAAATATGAAGTGTTAGCACTTTGGTTCTTAATGCAAACTGCAGGATCCGAGGATAGAGGGGATGTTGTGGTTGCTTCTCTCCTTGAAGCACTTTTTGTTGTCATTCTTGGCCTTCAAAGAGTGGCTTTTTTTTTTTTGCAAGTCCCAGTTTTCATCTCAATTGAGTATGTTTTCTTTTTTTCTGCCCTTTTAGAAGTTTTGTTTTCTTATTTTTCACCAAATGAGGTATGTTCGCAATGAAGTACAGTTGAATCTACACCTGGAATGAGGTGTCAGTGCCATATAGCAAACAAGAACCGTAAAGTATTAGAGTAGATTTGTAGCTTGGGTTATGGATGTTGTGGTTGGTTGGCTCACCGAACTGGTTCATTGTTCCTCAGACGTTTCATTACCCTGCTGGGTAACATCATCAGTGCAGCCTCCAATGATAATGAAACGTGTGCAGAACAATGAACCAGTTTGGCGAGCGAGCCAACCAACCACAACAACCGTACTGTAGCTAAGTAACAGGATGAAGGATTAGAATACAAGGGAGAATCCCTTTGCAAGCATGTGATTGTGCTATGACAAAAAAAGAGAAAAGAAAGGTGAAGGACTTGAAGAGGATAGGAAGTGCTATGAACGTATGGTGCAGTTTTAGTAATTAGTGATCAAATATTAACTAAAATACAAAGTGAACTCCCAAGCTCCTCTTAGATTAGTACCATGGAATATTTTCTGTTGGATAGGGCCTCGGTATAATACTTGTCTGAAACAGTGCAGTTGTGCCTCAGGACTATTGCAAAGGTTATGATTCATATCCTGGAATGGAGTTTGAAGCCACAACCTACTAACTGCAAAACCAGAGTGTTACTATTAAGCATAGGAGATACTTGATACTGAATGAGAGAATGTAGAATCAGAAGTCTAACTCGGCAATTACAGAATAATTGCACAGGGAGCTTGCAAGTTTGTTTAAGTATTAAATTAATATTAAATTCAAAATGAGAGAAATTCAGCTTACTGCATACAAGGAAAAATGGCATTACACAGACTCCACGAATGGCAGCATTCTTGTCTGAGCCAGAATAATGGTAATTCTAGCCCCACTTTTGATTGAAGTTGAGGATAGATTTCGGAAAAAAAACTCAGTTGTCTAGCACGTCATCATGTACTTGGATATACTGAAGCTATTCACAGCTACAGACTATTTTTGCAGCAAATCGCTCTGATGTAGTTAAGTGTGGCAACAAATCTGCTCAGAGCAAAGTTCTGCAAACAACTTCTGGGATAAATGGCCAGTTATTATGCATTGATTAAGGAACAAGTCAATTCCATATTCTGTAAAAAGTGCTATCAGATGTTTTTTTAAACTTTCACCTAACATGCCGTTGAAAACTGAAACATTTGACAATGCAGAATTATCTTATCTACTGTGATATTTCAGTGCAGTGCTATGAGTTGAAGTCCTAGAGTGTGGTCCACACAAACCTGACCTCAGACAAAGGTTCTAATATATTTGATGTTAAACATGCCCAACCAAAACAAAACAGAGTTCAGTAAAACCATTAGAATTCTAATCTTTACAATTGAAACAAAAGAATACAAGTGGGGAACTCATCGTAAGTTTTGTGCCCTTTTACAAAGAAAAAGGGACACATTTAAAGCTTTGGAAACAATTTGCGGAGAACTATAAGCCAATACCTAGTGCTAATTATGGGGAAAGACTGAAATCACTTGAGCTTTTCAGCTAAGAAAGCACCAGAGAGACTATCTTTTTGATAGATACTGAAAATAAATTGTGCAGAATTTATCAATTTTAAAAAATGATTTTAAGTTAACTGCAAAAATAGGCCAAAAGACCACTGCATCAAACTAGTTGACATTAATTCTATGAGTAATATTGAAAATTGCGGAGCGATTTATATCTGAATTGGATTCTGAGGAGGGCCGTTGAAACTGTGGCATCATTTAAGAAACAAAAACAGAAAATTGCTGGAAAAGCTCAGCAGATCTGGCAGCATCTGTGGAGAGAAATCAGAGTTAACATTTCAGGTCCAGTGACCTTTCAGAACTGGTTGAGTTAACTCTGTTTTCTCTCCACAGATGCTGCCAAACAGTGTTTTTTTTTGCTTCTGATTTCCAGCTCCCACAGTTCTTTTGTTTTTTATCATTTAAGAAATGCTGGTACAAAGACAAAGTTGCTGGAAAAGCTCAGCAGGTCTGGCAGTTCGTGAAGGAAAAAACAGAGTCCAGTGACCTGAAACGTTAACTCTGTTTTTTCCTTTGAAGACTGCCAGACCTGCTGAGCTTTTCCAGCAACTTTTTGTTTTTGTTCCTGATTTACAGCATCCGCCGTTCTTTCAGTTTTTATTAAGAAATGCTTGTAGATACTTTTCATCAACATGTTCAGAACTGTTATGAAACATACTTGGAGCAAGCAGAATTTGAACTCAGACCCTCTGGCTCAGAGGCAAAGGCACTGTGCTTCAACAAAAGACTTGTAAGTATTTTCAATTAACCTGCTCGGACACTTCCAGAGCAAGTGAGACTTGAGCCCAGGTCTCTAGGTTCAGAGGTAGGATGAAAACACTGTCAGTTTAATCATCAAAAATCATAATTATGTTGAGATATTTATGGGATGACAGAGTAAGACTAAACCTTCCCTCTCCTGCCTCCATATCTAAACAGTAATGCTTACTGAGAATCATTTCTGTTTCCCAAACCTAGTGTCATGTTTCTTTGAATAAGTCAGTCAATTACTTCATGTTAGGTGACATTTCATGGCATCAGTGTCTTGAGTTTAACTTAAAGCAGGTCCTGTTACACTGCTCCACCAGCTTATTTTCTTTTGAAGTGTTTTCTTCCTTTTTGTCTTTCTTGGATCTTTTCATGTTGTATATTATTAAGATTCAGTCTCGGATATCTGAAACTACTTGCAAAAGCTACACAGGGTGACTGACTGTTTGCAGACACCTCAACTGTGCTCAGTGCTAGCCCTGATGACCATCACATAGCTGAGAATAACAACTTGTTATGTGAAAGGATTAACACGTTCATGCTATGTTATTCAAAAGTGTAGTATCCTTTTTGATGCTTTTTGGTGTCCTGCAATCCTTTTTGTCTGTGATATCTGTGTATCTTGTCAATCGTGGTTAACCCCTCTATAAGTTAAAAGACATTACAACACTTAATAATGTTATACTTTTATTTGACCTTTTCCCAGAATAATGCATAATGTAATTTTTAAAAAAAAGTCACCCTGTAGCTATTGTTGTACATGCATTGTAATTTGTTGTTTGGGAATGAATGGGAGAAGAATGGTCAGACTTTCACTCTTTCATTGTGTGAAATATTGGGGGGATATTTGCCTGTATTATAATTTATCATCATCATGTGTGTAGATCATTAATCTACGTTGTCTTTTCTTTCAGTGCTTTGCTTTACCTACATGAAATAGTAGAGGAAATAAAATCACCGTCTTATAAGGTGGATGATGTGGCTGGCAATATAAGTGATTGTGAACCAGATCAACCTCTGGATCAATCACTATCTCAACCTCCGTCTTCCCCAAAACGAAGAAAAGGAAGGAAGAGGCAGAAGATCAGTGATGTTTTTGATGACTTGTCAGATGACAAAGATTTTGTGATCTCTGATGAAGGAACTGACGAGGAAGAGGACGAAGAATTTAATGAAGTCGAACCATGCAGTGATGGTTCTGAGTCTGATCTATGTGATTTTCGTGATGGAGATGGTCAGAAACAAAGAAGGAGTCCGATAAATGTAAGTTACTTTATATAATGGTTCAGCTCTGCAGTCATCTGCATGTCTGTTATGTAGTGACCTAGAATGCTGTATTCTGAGTATGGAGCAAAACTTCCAGAATTGGTTCTATCGTCCCTTTTAATCACTGGAACATCAGCAATTCTAAATTGAAAGTTATTATTTATTTGTTGAGTGGTACAAACACAGGAGTAATTTAAACTACTTGCCAAGCAAAAGTGTGGGCAGGCAGTTAAATTGTCCCACTGATCTGTTGCTCATGTCCTGAGTGGGCATTACTACCTTCCCAAAAGCATAAAACATAAGAGCAGGAATGGGTATTCTAGTGCTTCAAGCCTGCTTTGCCAGTTAATATGATCATGGCTGATCTCATCTCTGCCTCAAATCCACGTTCCTGCCTGCTTTCCATAACCCTTTAACCCATTACTAATTAAAAACATATCTATCTCCTCCTTAAATTTATTCCAGCATCCACTGCTCTCTGGGGTAGTAAATTCCAGATTCGCAACCCTTTGAGTGAAGTAATTCCTCTTCCTTTCTATTTTAAACCTGCCACCCTTTAGCCTAAAATTATGACCTCTCACTAGATTGCCCTACAAGGTGAAACATCTACTTTGTAAATCCCCTTTACTATCTTACTTCAATTAGATCTCCTCTTTTACTTCTAAACTCTAGCAAATATAGGCGTAAATTCTCAATCTCTATTCATAAAACAAGCCTTTCAAACCTGGAAGTAACCTAGAGAGCCTTCTCTGAACTGTCTCCAATGCAATTACCTCCTTTAATTTTAACCTGTCATTTTGAATTGATGGCAAGGATCCCAAACCTAGGATTAATCAGCTTTAAATATGCAGATTTGGTCTGATGACACTTCATTGATTTTTTTCCTTGCTATGATTTTAACTCTGACCTCAGTGCTGAAGATGTTGGCTTTCTCACCAGCAGAGACCACTCAAGAATTTTATTCTTAACTTTTCCTAGCACCACAAGGAAAGCAAAAGTGCTCCTCTGAGCTCCAGAAGGAAAGTTCAGATTCTCTTTTCCCCAGGATTGTATCTGTTTTGCGCCATCCAGAAGACAGCTCTCACTGCCTGCCCAACTCTCTTTTTGCGGAAGGCACATGATTCATGGCCGTGACAAAAAAGTGACACAATACCAGATTCATAGGAATTAAACTTCAAAGAGGGACTAGATGATCCATTGTACCTGCACTAGCGCTACTTCTTCAGTTGGATCTATCTGAAAAAACTCTTTTCTCTCCCCATTAGCCATTTTTTTTGCTTTTTTTGTTTGCAAATCCTGAACTTGCATCCTTATGAATATTGTTATTTACTTTCCTTCATAACACTTTTGGTGAAGCATTCTATGAATGCCTTATGGCACAAATAGAAGAAATTTGGATATTCTGTAATTGATAACAATTTGGAGAGATAATGGTACAAATTATAGCATAGATTGAGGTCCCATGTGCCCGTGTTCATATTAGCTCTTCAATAACTGCAATCCAAATACTGGCCCTATGCCTGCATTCTTCCGTTTCTTTTTAATAAGTCAAAATGTGCTAAAATAGTCTATGTTCTAATAATTGCATATCGTCTGGAAGGGAGAAGAATCTAAGTTTCATCTTTGTCCACCACATGTACAAACATATGAAAAGAAGAATGGCAATGAGCATCCATGCATTAAGTCTGTCCACATGGCGATCATGCAGCCATGTACATATTGAAGAGTGCACTTCTATTTGCAGAATTTCTTGGATAAGGCAGGAAGGGAAAAAACAAAGTTCCAATCAATCTGTGGCACTAGATCTCTTCCCCGTGACCTCCCTCCTTCACCCACCCTTAATGTAATTTCCTTCTTGTTTGTCCTGTGAGGTGAAGGTGACCGTGTTCTTCTTTAGTATTTGGTAGAGTTCTGCTGGATATGTACATCACTAAGGCCAGTCTATTTGCAGAACACTCTGCAATAAATAGGATGGAATATCACAGATGAATTAGGGCGGCACAGTGGTTAGCACTGCTGCCTCTCAGCGCCAGGGACCCGAGTTCGATTCCAGTCTCGGGCGACTGTCTGCGTGGAGTTTGCACATTCTCCCCATGTCTGCATGGGTTTCCTCTGGGTGCTCCGGTTTCCTCCCACAGTCCAAATATGTGCAGGTTAGGTGGATTGGCCATGCTAAATTGCCCGTAGTGTTCACGGAGGTGTAGATTAGGTGGGTTATAGAGGGATGGGCCTGGATGGGATGCTCCGAGGTTCAGTGTGGACTTATTTGGCCAAAGGGCCTGTTTCCACACTGTAGGGATTCTATGATTATAATGAGCTTTGGATGAGTTGCTTACTAGAAATATCTCTGCCAAAGTTTGCTTTTCAAAGAGGGCTGGGTCACTTTTTCATGTGGTTGTGCCACATGCAGTGTTCCCAGGACTCAAAGTCAAAACTCCTAAGTGAAGCCTTTGAATTTATATGTATGGGTTTCTGACCCATGACACACTTACCAGTACACACACTTTTGAGTTCAGTATTGCTGTCAGGCTTCTAAGTTAGATTTTTATGCGTTTTATCTTCATTTCTCACTTTTTATCAGAGTGATGATAAATAACTAAGGCTACGGACAATGTTTTCATTGTAGTGGCTTGAGAAAATCAGAGGAGAGCTATTTCTTTGAGTATGCTTCCTTGGTAGTTTGAAGTGATACATCAATACCACTATTTCCATGATGCTATAATTTAAAGTTGAATCATGACAATTTTAAAAGAAAACAGAAATTGCTGGATAAACTCACTAGGTCTGGTATCACCTGTGGAGAGAAAGCAGAGTCACTGTTTCAGATCCAGTGGCCTCCTTTGTGACAGTTTATTTATCATTAATGGCATTGTTCTGTCGAAGTCGCTTCTAATAGCCAGTGTTATTTTCTACTTTAAGGCGATAATCAATTAGAAACCTTTTTATATTTGTTAATCTACAAGAACAATAGTTTGCCATACAGACTTTCCTTAATGGAAGGATTACTTATTCGTCCTTCACTTAAGTAGGAGGTTGCCTCCGAACACTTGTTTGGAGCACCCAAAACACTTGAAATCTTAGCAGATGGGCTATACTGTGGGAAAATGTGATGTTATCTTCTTTTGCAGGAAGAATAGAAGAGCTGAATAGTATTTAAATGGGGCAAGACTGCAGAAAGCTGTAGGTTAGCGTGATCTGGGTGTCCTAAATTTATATGCACTCGGAGAGGCAAGGAATGATCAGGGATAGTCAGCATGGTTTTGTGTGAGGGAAATCATGTCTGTCAAACTCGGTTGAGTTTTTTGAGGATGTAACCAAGAAGATTGAAGGCAGAATGGTAGACATTGTTTACTTGGAAAAACCGAAAGAACTGCGGATGCTGTAAATCAGGAACAAAAATAAAGTTGCTGGAAAAGCTCAGCAGATCTGGCAACATCTGTAAAGGAAAAAAGAGTTAACGTTTCGGGTTCAGTGACCCTTTATCAGAGTTAACGAGCAAGGGTCACCAGACCTGAAACGTTAACTCTGTTTTTTTTCCTTCACAGATGCTGCCAGATCTGCTGAGCTTTTCTAGCAACTTTGTTTCTGTTCCTGTGTTTGTCGTTTACTTGGACTTTAGTAAAGCCTTTGACAAGGTTCCACATGTTAGATTAATTAGTAAAGTTAGATGGGATTTGTGGTGATCTTGCCAGTTGAATGCAAATTGGCTTAACAGCAGGAGGTAGAGAGTGATGCTGAGAGTTGTCTTTCAGACTGGAGGCCTGTGACCAGCGATGTTCTACAAGGATTGGTGCTGGGTCCACTTTTGTTTGTCATTTATATAAACAATTCAGATGAGAATATAGAAGGCCTGGTTATTAATTTGTGGATGACACCAAGATTGGTGGTATAGTGGACAGTAAAGAAGATTAGAGATAACAAGGTGTAGATCTGGATGAGCACAGCAGGCCAAGCTGACGTTTCAGGTCTGGACCCTTCTTCAGAAATGGGGGAGGGGAAGGGGATTCTGAAATAAATAGGGAGAGAGGGGGAGGCAGATGGAACATGGATAGAAGAGACAGACAGGTCAAAGAGGTGGGATGGAGCCAATAAAGGTGAGTGTAGGTGGGGAGTTAGGGTGGGCATAGGTCAGTCCAGGGAGGATGGACAGGTCAAGGAGGCGGGATGAGGCTGGTAGGTAGGAGGTGGGGTGGGGCTTGAGGTGGGAGGAGTGGATCGGTGGGAGGAAGGGCAGACAGGTTAGGAAGGCGGGGACGAACTGGGCTGGTTTTGGGATGCGGTTGGGGGAGGGGAGATTTTGAAGCTTGTGAAGTCCACATTGATACCATTGGGCTGCAGGGTTCCCAAGCGAAATATGAGGTGCTGTTCCTGCAACCTTTGGGTGACGTCGTTGTGGCACTGCAGGAGGCCCAGGATGGACATGTCGTCCAAGGAGTGGGACTGGGAGGTGCAGTCATTTGTCGTGAACTGAGCATAGGTGTTCCACAAAGCGGACCCCCTCCGCTTGGTTTTAAAGAAGATTATCTAAGATTACAAAGAGATCTTGATCAATTGGGTCAATGGGCTAAAGAGTGGTAGATGGAGTTTAATTTGAATAAATGCGAGGTATTGTATTTTGTAAAATAAACTTGGGTAGCACTTCTACAACACTACCCAACAGCCTACTTTTAATTGCATAACTGAGACCTAGGGGTTCAGATACATTATTCTTTGAAGTTTGCATCACATATAGATAAGGTGGTTAAGAAGGCGTTTGGCATGCTTGCTTTCATTGCTCAGACCCTTGAGGATAAGACTTGGAACATCATGTTGAGGTTGTACAGGACATTGATATGGCCTCTTCTGGAGTTCTGTGTCCAGTTCTGGTCGCCCTGTTATAGGAAGGATGTTAAGCTGGAGAGGGTTCAGAAGAAATTTACTGGAATGTTGCTGGGAATGGAGGGTTTGAATTATAAGGAGGGGCTGGATAGGCTGGGACTTCTCTCAATGGAACATGGGAGGTTGCAGAGTGATCTTATAGAGTTTTATAAAATCATAGGTAAGGTGCATGGCAGGTGTCTTTTCCCTAGTGTGAGGAATTTCAAGACTAAGGGGACATATTTTTAAGTTGAGAGGTGAAAGATTTTAAAAAGGACGTGAGGGGCATTTTTTTATAAACACAGAGTGGTTCCTGTGTGTGGAATGAATTTCCAGAGGGAAGTGGTGGCTGTGTGTGTACAGTTAACCAAGTTAAAAGATATTTAGATGAGCATATGAATAAGAAGTGTTTGGAGGGATATAGGCCAGGAGCAGAGAGGTGAGACTAGTTTAGTTTCGGATTATGGTCACCATGAACTAATTGGACCGATTTTGTCTGTTTCGGTGCTATATGTCTCAATGACTCTAATGCATGCAGTTCAGCAGATAGGAGGGAATGCAAATGGACTTTTGGCCTTTATTTCAAAGTGAACAGTGCTTAAAAATAGGAAGGACTTGCTAAAACTATACAAAGCAGTGGTCGGATAGAATACGGTGAACAGTTTCAGTCATCTTGTCTAAGGAATAATATACTGGCGTAGAAGATTAACTGGAATGATCCATAGTATGGAAAGATTTTCTTTGGAGGAGAGTTTGAGTAAATTGAGCTTGTACTCATTGGAGTTTAGAAGAATGAAAGAAGACCACCTTGAAATGTAAGATTCTTGGGGAGGTTGACAAGGTAGATGCAGAAAGGTTATTTCTCTTTGTGGGCCAATCAAGGACGAAAGGGTATAATCTCATCTAATATGATGAGATTAAATGGAGAAGTGGAAAATGGGCTGAATGGCCAACTTCTACTCTACTTCTTACAAGTCATCATCTGATTTGGTTATTACCATTACCTCTAGTTTTGTCAGGGCCTGAGAAGCTACTTCATTTGATGTTGTTAAGGATTTCATATTCAAAGTATCCTTCAGAATCTGAGGAAATATCGTACTTTCAAATCTGACTTCAGCACTCAGCATTAATCATTCCCAACCCTATGATAGTGTGAGCAGCTTCACATGAAATGAAGTTCCATTTAGTTTTGCCCCAAAAGTAGCTTTATTAGGAAAATAATCATGCTTTGGCGATGCAAATGAGCATTTGTTTAATTATGTAGTGTAGACTAATTCTGTTTTGCACACAGTAATCATGTGATGTTTATATACAGTATTGCTCATACATACTGTCAAAAATTATGCTTTTTGTCACTTCAACAAGTCTCTTTAGAAATGTTTAAGATCACTTCCTGTAATTATATGAGAGACAGCAAACCCCTATTGCACAAAGTTTGGGTTCAAGAAACATTTGAAGTAGTGTATAATTTGATGATTAAAACAGTTTGTTTTGGCCCTTTTAGCCTGAACATTGGATTATTTGGAATGACCCATCTATAAAGAAGTAATTTTGAAATATTTTGTTTTCAGAAACAATCTTGCAGTACAAAACGTCGGCTGTTTGGAAATTTTGCTAATGGCCTCCCTAATACTATAATGGTACCAGTGTGGGAAGCTACAACAATTACAAGAAAGCAGTAAGTTTGAGTTTCTTATTCAAATTACAAAATAAAATATTCTATCATCATCATCATAGAATCCCTACAGTGTGGAAACAGGCCCTTCAGCTCAAGTCCATACCAACCCTCCAGAAAGCATCCTACCCAGACCCATCCCCCTACCCTTTCCCTGTAACCCTACATTTCTCATAGCTAACGCACCTAACCTACACATTCCTGAACACTTTGGGCAATTCAGCATGGCCAATCCACCTAGTCTGCGCATCTTTGGACTGTGGGAGGAAACCGGAGCACCCAGAGGAAACCCACACAGAGACAGGGAGAATGTGCAAACCACACATTACTGTCAATCAAGGGTGGAATCGAACCCAGGTTTCTGGCACTATGAAGCTGTGAGCCACCGTGTCACCCGCATTCTAATGCATCGTAGGTATTTTGCATTGTAGATTTTAGTATGTTGCAGATTAATAAAAGGCTTTTGCTGTATTTTTCGTAAGTGCAGCGAACCAAATGAACATTTTAGGACATTCGCAAGATCCGAATGCCCATTGATGCAGTTCTTGTTTGCAGTTCCTCTCAGTGCATTTTTGCCTTTTAATACTACCCTCCATTTGTATATTTCTTGTAAAAATATCTGTGCCATCCCCCAGTATAATTTTTGCACCTTGATTTACAGGAAGGTATTTCTTAAACAAAATGTTGGTTTAAAAGCCTTTGATGAATTTGGTGACACATTACATGGTGATTAGTTTCTCAAAGCGGGGTCCTTTAACCTACTTTGGATTCTTAGTTTACTTACTCAAGCAGCCTAATATCTGGACAGCAGAGAAGTTGAAATGAAGGTACAATGGCAGGATGAAGTGAGATTGTTAATTTTATAAATTAGCATGTAAATAAATAGTAAGGCAGGGAAATATGAAGTCAGTGAGGGTGGAGTTAATAGACGTGGGATAGGATTGTGCACAACAGTTAGAGTTCATTTTAATGTGGCTTGCTAAAATCATTAGTGGAGTCAACTCCAGAGGTCATCGAAGCATTATGCTGTTTGAGGTTGCAGTGACAGGTTTGAGAGAGATCATGGAGTGATTTGAGGGCAAGTGTGAGGATTTTAAACACTATGCATTTTGATTAAGAGGATCCATTGTAACTCCATAAGAATAGGAATTCAGGAATGATGTGGAGGGATAAGTACACTTTCTACCTGTGTCAGTATGTAGTCTTGCTGATATTAAGATATGAGATACAAAAACAGAAGTTGCTGGAAAAGCTCAGCAGGTCTGTCAGCATCTGTGAAGAAAAGAACAGATTTAATGTTTCGGGTCTGGTGACCCTTCCTCAGAACTGATGGTAGCTGGGAAAACGGCAGTTTATACTGCAGCACATAGGGAGGGGTATGGGGTAGGGAGTAAACGATAGGATAAAGGATAGAGCCTGGAGAGGGGGAGGGGGGTGGAGAGAGAGAGAGAGAGGAGCAGTTGGATAGACAAAGGAGTTGATAACGATCTCGCTTTGAGGGTGAATAGCTGTTAATGGGGACTGTTAGGGACTAACAATTGGTAGTGTGTAATGGCAGGTCTTCTGCAGGGACCGTTACCTCCAGGGCACCCTGGTCCACTCTTCCTTCACCCCCAATACCCCCCGCCACGGCGCCTTCCCCTACAACCAGTGAATGTGCAACACCTGCCCATTTACCTCCTCCATTACCACTGTCCAAGGGCCCAAACATACCTTCCAGGTGAAGTAACACCTCACCTGCACTTCCCGGAATCTAGTCTACTGCATTCGCTGCTCACAATGTGGTGTCCTCTACGTTGGGGAAACGAAGCATAGACTAAGTGACCACTTCACAGAACATCTACATTCTGCATGCAAAAAAGGCCTGGAGCTGCCCGCCACTTTAACACATCACCCTGTTCCCTGGCCAACATGTCTGTCTCTGGTTTGCTGCAGTGTTCCAATGAAGTTTAAAGCAAGCTGGAAGAACAACAGCTCATTTTCCGCTTGGGAATCCTGCAGCCCTCCGGACTCCATATTGAGTTCAATAATTTTAGGGCCTAAACTCTTCTGTGTCCTAACCCCCTTCCCCACATACGTGGTCTTGTTATCACATAGTCTGCCATTAGGCACTACCTACTCTTAGTCAATAACAGTCCCCATTAACAGCTATTCACCCTCCTAGCCAGATCGGTGCCTTTGTCTATCCATCTGCTCTTTTCTCTCTTTTCAAGCTCTATCCTTTATCCTATAATTTACCCCATCCCCTTTCCTATTTTCTACAATATAAACCGACGTTTTCCCAGCTGCCATCCGTTCTGAGGAAGAGTCACTGGACCCGAAACGTTAATCCTGACTTTTTCTTCACGGATGCTGCCAGACCTGCTGAGCTTTTCCAGCAACTTCTGTTTTTGTTGCTGATTTACAGCATCCACAGTTCTTTCAGTTTTTAAGGTATGAAGTTACTGGTTAGAATTGAGCAGAACTTGAATTTGGTTGTAAACTGGTTCAGTCTGAATGAATAGCTGGCGAGGGTAGAACTGACCCAATGATAAGTTTGGGTACATTCCTCAGCCCTAACATGATGTAAAACAAGTAATGTGATAACAAAGAACTGTGGATGCTGGAAATCAGCAGAAATTGTACAAACAGAAATTGCTGGAAAAACTGTGGAGAGAAAGCAGAGTTAACCTCTTGGGTCCAGTGACCCTTCTTCAAAACTGATTGTAGCTAAGAAAAGATTGGTATATATGCTGAAGATGGGGTGGGAAAAAGGGGAGGAGTAAATAACTGGTGGAGATGGAGCCCAGAGAGGAAGGGAAGGAGCAAGTCAGAGATTGGTTAGTTGAAGGTGAGAACAGAGTGGAAATTACAAGTGAAAATTTCCAACTCTGGACGACAGTGATATCATCTCTCATTTCTCCCTTCCCTTCTGGGGTATCTCTGTTTCCATTTCCGGGGACAGCCTGGCCATCAATATCCTCTACAAACTCACGGACTCCCACAGTTGCCTTGACTGTACACCCTGCTTTCTGTAAATACTCTATTCCATTCTCCCAGTTTCAGTCATATCTGTTCTGATCGTGCCAGCTTCTACAAAGGGGCCTCCTCCTTCCTCAACTAAGGATTCCCCACCACTGTGGTCGACAGAGCCCTCCGCTGTGTTGCCCCCATCTCCCACACTACGGCTGTCGCCCCATCTGTCCCACAACAGTGATAAGAGTCCCCTGGTCTTCACTTAACCACCCCAACGGATCCAAAGGATCATTTCACACCACTTCCACCACATGCTACCACCAGACACACATTACCCTCCACTTCCTTGTCAGCCTTACGCAGGGATCGTTCCCTCCAGGGCACCTTGGTCAACTTCTCCTCTCCTAACACCTCCCTACACCCCCACGGCACCTTCCCTCACAATTGCAAAATGCATCACCTGACTTACTCCCTCCTTCATTTTCCAAGGTACCAAACACACCTTCCAGGTGACACAATGATTGATTTACCTGCACTTCATTTAATTTAGTCTAAAGTATTCACTGCTCACAATGAGGTCCACTTGTTCAGTGGGGAGATGAAACACAGACAGGGCGATCACATAACAGAACACCCACATTCTGTCTGCAAAAATTACCGAGTCTCCTGCTGCCTGCCTCTTTAATGTACTGGCCAACATCTCTGTCTCAGGCTTACTGCAGTGGAGCTCAGTGCAGTTTGGAAGAACAGCATCTCATTTTCCGCTTGAGGACCCTGCAGCCTTCATCAGAATCAAGTTCAATAATTTTTGAGACTGAACATGTGCTTACCCCAATGCCCACACACCAGTCCTTGTCATAGAGATAACAAGGTGTAGAGCTGGATGAACACAGCAGGCCAAGCAGCATCAGAAGAGCAGGAAAGCTGACGGTTC
>NC_063336.1:72845900-72862502 GCF_021869965.1 Rhincodon typus | reverse complement strand
GAACCGTCAGCTTTCCTGCTCTTCTGATGCTGCTTGGCCTGCTGTGTTCATCCAGCTCTACACCTTGTTATCTCAGATTCTCCAGCATCTGCAGTTCCTATTATCTCTGAAACAGTCCTTGTCATCACGTGGCTGCTACCACAACCAACCCATTGTCTGCTACAAGACAACAAGGTGCAGGGTGTCTGCTACTAATGGTTCCCATTACCAAGTATTGATTCTCCCAGGCTGACCTTTACCCATTCCTTTGTCTGCTCATCTGTTGTTCTGTCTCACTGGGCTCAATCTCCACCTTTTGTTTATTCTTCTACTCTCCCCCACCCCTCAGTGTATATACTAATCTTTCCTAGCTACAATCTGCTCTGAAGAAGGGTCACTGAACCGGAAAAAGTAATTCTGCTTTCTCTCAACAGATGCTGCCAGACCTACTGAATTTTTTTTTAGCAATTTCTGTTCGTGTTAATATGATAACAGTGATCATGTAATGAAAGCGGATAGTACAGAAATGGAGCTGCTTTAGCATACATATGGAAGCTGATTCCATGCTTGTGAATAATGTCATTGAAGGGCAATATGCACCCAAGACAAAAGAGGAAGTGAACAATAGAGCTTTGTAACATTCCTCGGGTGACCATCTAAATCCAAGTACAAGTATCCTTGGAGATATGCAAATACGGATGAGAGTGAACCTAGCCAGGGTGTTGCGTGGGATTAGTCAGAAGTCGCATGACACCAGGGTATTGTGCAACAGGTTTATTTGAAATCACAAGCTTTCAGAGCACTGCTCCTTTAGTTTAGTGAGATAAATGGAAGTCAAGAAAAGACCGAGTCAAGATGAAGGCTCCTGAGCAGTTGGGTTTAAATGCCGTAAATTTAAAAATTCAATTGCTCTATAATATCCTTTTCTTACATTTTCCATGCACTTAACATCTGGATATAGAAGTACATAATAGAACTAAATGCAATAATTGTTTTACATTCAACAGTCGAGAGGAACATCACTCCCCATGGGTGTTTCCACATTGGATGCCTTCAGTGCAGGACTGGAGTTTTCTTTCACAAAGGTAATTCAGATAATTTTATTGTGAAATTACAGCTATAAAACCACTTCTTTATACACTTGAACTAGCAGCACATCTGTGTTATCTGTGTATTAAACATAATGATTAAGTCACTAAATTTAAGTTCAAAGTTGAGAATTCTTCTTCAACAGTTTTTCACGGCATCTCTATGTTCGATTTACTATCAGTGCCTGCTGAGGCTGTATATGGGTTTTCATTGTAAACATTCCATTACCGTAAGTGATACTGCAACTTAGTAACAATTTATTTGATAACAGAACAGCAGCTATTGCCTTTATCAGTCAAGGTGTAAATTGTAGCAGTAGGAAGGTTATGTTGGAGCTGTACAGGACTTTGGTTAGGCCACAGCTGGAGTACTTTGTGCAGTTCTGATCTCTGCACTGTAAGACGGACATGATTGCATTGAAGGGAGTGCAGAGGAGACACATAAAAATGTTGCCAAGGATGGAGCACCTCAACTCTGAAGAGAGGCTAGATAAGCTTTAGTTGTTTTCTTTGGAGCAAAGATAGTTGAGGGGGACCGAATAAAAGTCTGTATAACGTTATGAGGCACTTCGGACAGAGTGAATAGAAAGCAGCTGTTCCCCTTACTCAGAGTTGACAACAAGGGGGCATAATTTTAAAGTGGAAGGAAGTTTAGAGGGGATTTGAGGAGGCATTTTTTTTTTCACCCAGAGGTTCGTGGGTATCTGAAATGCGCTGCCTCAGAGGGTAGTTAAGGCAGAATGTTTAAAAAGTATTTGTATGAGTACTTGAAATGTAATAACATTCAAGTATGTTGGCCTGGTGCTGGAAAGTGGAACTCGTGCAGGTTTCATGCAGCTTTGGTGGTACAAATGTGATGAGCCAAAGGGCCTCTTCTGTACAATTCTATTGTAGATTGATAGTTTATAAGGCTAGTTGCAGTAACAAAACCAAAACCCCAAGTGTTGCTGTTGAGTAAATGTCATGAGTAATGTCAGTGTCTGTGAAGAGAGAAGCTTTAACTTTGGATTTATCCTGTAAACTACTTTTTGTACCTTGGTTCCTATTTCTGTTTTGTACCTCTAATCATATTCCAAGTACCCAACCCAGTTTAAAGATCACATCTTTGTATTAAAAATGCAAAGAAATACCAGGCAGGTTTATGCAACCTGTCCTCATAATTTAAACCTTGAAGCCTGGCATAATTCTAGTGAACATATTGTACCTCTTTAAAGTTATTATATACATTCCTGAAGTCGGGGAGGCAGAATATAAATAGTGAGCTCAATTTGAGATCTAACCAAGCTTTGTATAACTGAAGCATAATTTTGCTTACTTCGGAATTCAAACCCCTTTCAGCTAAAGGCATTCTTAAAAGGAACTTGCAAGTCCGGATATGCTTTGCGGAGCTTCTGTTGCTGACCCTGGCAGATCTGGGAAGTTACATAGAGTCATACAGTACGGAAACGGACCCTTCGGTCCATGCTGAACATAATCTTAATGTTAAACTAAACTAGTCCCACTTGCCTACTCCTGGCCCATTTTCCTCCAAACTATTCCTATTCATATATCCATCGAAATGTCTTTTAAACATTGTAATTATACGTGCATCCACCACTTCAACAGGAAGTTCATTCCACACATGAACCGCCCACTGTGTTTAAAAAAAAATTGCCTCGTGTCTTTTTTTAAATCTCTCTCTGTCACCTTAAAAATATGCCCCCAGTCTTGAAATTCCCCATCTTAGAGTTGATGGCAGGTATCTTTTCCCTGTTTATACCTCATTATTTTATAAACTTCTGTCAGCTCAGGTCAGCTCTTAAGCTCCTTTGCTCCAGTGGAAAAAGGTCCCAGCCTTTCCAATCTTTCATTATGACTCAAACCTTCCATACCCAGCAACATCCTGGTAAATCTCTTCTGAACCCTATCCAGCTTGATAATATCCTTCCTATGACTGGGCCACTGGAACTGGACACAGTATTCCAGAAGAGACCTCACCAATGTCACCAACCTCAACATAATTTCCCAAATCCTACACTCAAAGGACTGAACAATGAAGGCAAGTGTGCCAAACGCCTTTTTAACTATTCTGTCTATATGTGACGCAAACTTTAAAAATTTATGTACCTACACCTTAGGTCCCTCTGTTCGACAACACTACCCAAAGCCCTACCACTAATTGTATAAGCCCTACCCTTGTTTGTTGTACCAAACTGCAATACCTCCCATTTATCCAGATTGAACTCCATCTGTCATTTTTCAGCCCATTGACCCATTTGATAAAGATCCCTTTGTAATCTTAGAAAGCCTTCTTCACTGTCTACAGTGCCACCAATGTTGGTGTCTTCTGCAAACTCTAACCATGCCTTCTATATTCTCATCCAAATCATTTATCTAAATGACAAACAAAAGAGGACCCAGAACCAATCCCGGTGAAACACCACTGGTCACAGGCCTGCAGCCCAAATAGCAACCGTACACCATTACTGTTTGTCTCATATTGTGAAGTCCATTATGTATACAGTTGGCAAGCTCACCCTGAATCCCATGTGACCTAACTTTACTAATTAGTCAACCATGCGGAACCTTGTCAAAGGCTTTACTAAAATCCAAATAAACAACATCTACTGCTTTGCCATCATCTTTTTGGTAATTTTCTCAAAAAAACTCAATCAAGTTTGTGAGATACGATTTCCCTCGCACAAAACCATGCTGAACATCTACTAATCAATTTTTGCATCTCTAAGTGTTCATAAATCCTATCTTTTATAATCACTTCTAACAATTTGCCTACAACCAAAGTCCGACTCACATGTCTTTAGTTCCCTGGTTTCTCCTTACAACCTTTCTTAAATAAAGGTACAACATTAGCCACCCTCCAGTCATCAGGCACCTCACCCGTAGTTATAGATTATGCAAATATTTCTGCAAAGGTTGTCATAATTTCCTCCCTTACTTCCCACAACATTCTGGGATACATTAGATCAGGTTCCGGAGATTTATCCACCTTTTACATCCTCTAAGACCTCCCGAACTTCCTCTTCTGTAATGTGAACTGTTTTTAAAACATCAAAGTTTATTTCTCTGCATTTTCTAGACTCCATTTCTTTCTCCACAGTAAAAACTGATGTGAAATACTCATTTAGTATCTCTCCCACCTCCTGGGGTTCAACACAAAGACGACCTCCTAGAGCTTTAAGAGGCCCTACCCTCTCTCTAGTTAAAAACTGAAAGAACTGCAGCTGCTGTAAATCAGGAACAAAAACAGAAGTTGCTGGAAAGCTCAGCAGGTCTGGCAGCATCTGTGAAGAAAAAGTCAGAGTTAATGTCTCTGGTGCGGTGAATTCTTGATTTCTGAGGAAGGGTCACCGGACCCTAAACGTTAACTCTGATTTTTTTCTTCACAGATGCTGCCAGACCTGCTGAGTTTTTCCTCTCTCTAGTTACCCTCCTGCTCTTAATGTATTTGTAGGGCCTGTTTGGATTATCCTTAACCTTAACCTTTCTGTCTTAAGAATGCCCCTGCGCTCTTTATATTAGTTAAGAGATTTAGCCAAGTTGTCTATATCTTGAAAAAATTCTCTTTTATTCTTGACTAGAACCTCAATATTTTTATTCATCCATAGTTTCTTAATCTTACAAGCCTTATCCTGTACTCTAACAGGAATAAAATGCCTCTGAACTCTCAGTATCACACTCTTGAACACCTCCCACTTGTCTGACATCTTTTTACCTGCGAACAGTCTACTCCAATCAACTTGTGAAAGTTCTTGCCTTATACCATTAAAATTTGATTTACTCCAATTGAAAATTTTAACTTATGCCTACCATAAGTGCTTGTAAAATATTGAGGAAAGATTATGTATACCTTAATTTCTTTAATGTTCTTACAACCACATTTTGGCACCAAGAAGTGTCTGATCTGGCCAGGTGAATCTATTTTCTGATTGCGAGAAAGGGGGCATATTCTGATTTTGGGAATTCCAAGTCCTGTTCTCTTCTGCATTATTTACCTTGTATAATAAGTACAGCACATAAGAGGCTTGCCAAGCCCATGCCGGCTGCTGCTAGTCCCACTCTTGCCTTCATTCCACATAGCCCTACAAATGTTCTATCTTTAGGTGTTTCTTCAACTCATTTTTTTGAAAGCCAAAACAAAATTTGCCTCCTCCACACTGTAAGAAAGTGCATTCCAAATCCAAATGATATGTTCTGTCAAAAAACGTTGGTTCCTTTATTCTGTCCAGACTCCTTGCCATTTTGCGCACATTTTCATCACATCTCCTCTTAGCCTTCTCTTCTGTAAAGTGAATGACCACAGCCTCCCCAATCTAGCCACGTAATTGAAGTCTCGTCCTTGAAACCATACTTGTAAAGTTATACTGTTCCCTGTCTGAAACCTTTAGATTCTTCCTAAAGTGTCAGGGCCAGAACTGGACACAATACCTGAACTAAGACTGAACCAAACTTATATAAACATTCCCATTGTATTCATATTCCTTGCCTCTGTTTATAAAATCCAGGACCCCAAATGCCTTTTCAACTACTTTATCAACCTGCCAACTTCACTTATTTGTAAACATAAAGCCACAGGTCCTGCTCGTACATCACCAAAAGGCATTACAGGGTTGATGTCAGAGTTGGGAGGGTATAACTATCAGGAAAAACTTAACAGTTTGAGTGCTTTTATCTTGAAAGGAGAAGAAACCTAATAGAGATAGTTATGTGTTTAAGGCAAATGAATAACAGATGCGTTTAAGGAAATCTGAGATAAATAAATGAGGGAGAAGGGAATTGAATAACATTTTGATCAGTTTGGGTCAAATGAAATAAGGGGAAGCTCATATGGACAATAACACCTGTATAAGTCAATAGTGTGGATTGTCATTAAACAGTGCTGTAATCCTTTGTAATTGTGTGCATTTGAGCAACTAGGATCTGTTGGGGTAAAAATCGGCTCTCATTTATAATGCTGTGTCTTTGCACAAATTTTAATTATCTGCACTGCTTTGTTCCTTAGTGAGAGAGACAACATAATTTGAAACCTATCCAAGTGTTTATGTTTTTGTCTTGATGCGAGTAGTCATGTTTCCTCTTGCAGGAGATTCCAGAACAAAGGTCATTGTTTAACAGCAAGGCGGTGCCCATTTAAAACAAAGATGAGGAAACTTTTTTTTCTCTAAGGGTTGTGTGTCTTTGGAATTCCCTTTATTAAAAGCAGTGGGCACATAATCATTACATATTTTTAATACAGAACAGATTAGATTCTTGATTGCGACGGAGATGAGAAAATGGGCGAGTTGCCTACTCTTGTTCCCTGTTTGTATGTTAGTGATTGAAGCAGCTATAGTTTTATTAACAATTCTAGCATCTAATATTATAATCCCTGAATATTTGCTGAAAGCAATATCAAAATGAGTCACCTATTTAATTCCACCTATTCCATGCACAGCGTGATAAAATAGACCATGTAAGCTGCATTTAGTAGTTGTGTTTGGTCAAAACCTATAAAAACTCAATTTATATTCTTTTAGTGAATCACTTAGGTATTTGCCCAATGAAGGAATCTCACCAATGTTTAAAATTAAAAGGGAAGGTCTTCGAGAAAACTCTGTAATTCAGAGACTGAGAAGGTAAGACAAATTTTCATTAATTAAATGAGCAGTGTTGATTGATATAAAATTAAAGTAGTGTCCTTGCTGGAAATCTGAAATAAAATATAATGTGCTGGAAGAACTCAGCAGGTCCAACAGTATCTGCAGAGAGAGCAGCAGCGTAATTTTTCAGGCGCTTGGATTCTGATGAAACATCATAGTTTTCTGAGGGATGAACACCTCCCCCAAATATGTCTGTTCTGAAGAAGGATCACTGGACTCCAAATGTTAACTCTGCTTTCTTTCCTCAGATGCTGCCAGATCTGCTGACTTTCTCCAGCAATTTCAGGTTTTGTTTCGGATGCCAGCATCCACGATTCTTTGTTTTAGTTTTATGTCTGTTCTACTCCAGTTCCTGCTCCCAACAAAAGAATTGGCAGAAGCTTGAATTACATACTACCTATGGATGTTCTTGCTGAAAATGATCTTTGAACTTTTATCAATAAGTTGCCACACCTTTGGTTGAAGATCTCAAGAAACTCCATCTGTATGTCTTTCCAGAGTTTCTCCTCTAATCTTTCACCATGTCCACATTGGATATTGGGCAAACCTCTGAGGTAATTACTAGGTGACAGTAAACATAAATTATAACTACATTGACTTGAGCAAGTCTGTGCAGACATTCGGTCTATTTCATGTGGAAGATTGATTCTTGAGTCAGTGGGACTATTAACCAAAATCATCTACATCAAAGAAAGGTTTAGCACGTATTCTTGATGCAGCCTTTTTCCGTCAGATACTCTGTCATTTTAAAAAAAAAAAAGTCCTTCCATGGGATCATGGCACGGGCAAGCCCAGAATTTATTGCCCATCCCTAATTGCCCTTCAACTAAGTTCCTTGCTCAGCCATTTCAGAGGGCGGTTAAGAGTCAACCACAATATTGGAAATCTGAAGTCAGAGGCCGGACTAGGTAAGGATGGCAGGTTTCCTTTTCTAAAAGACATTAAAGTGAACTAGATAGGTTTTTGCATCAGTCGATGATAGTTTCATTGTTACCATTACTTAGATTAGTTTTCAATTCTGGATTTTATTAATTAAATTTAATACCCTTGGGCGGGGTGGTTTGAGCCCATGACCCCAGACCATTACTCCAAACCTCTAGATTTCTAATTTAGCAATGTTACTGCTATGCTGACATCTTAATATTGCAGGTCTTCAACCAATAAAGAAATTTAAGATGGCTGGCTGGATATCCTATGTGTGTTAAATTGAAAAAGTGAAGTACAAACAAGAGGAGAAAATGTTTGATTATACCTCTTGCAATGTTGTTCTAAATTAAAGCTGCTATAGAAATGCAAATTGTTGAATGAAACTGAATTCAAATAAAATAAACAAAAAGTGTTGCCTTTATTGCTGTGGTCACTTTGGCCCATTGACATTGATATGCATTCTATTTAGAGGCGTATACTTTATTGATAGTGCTTGTTTTTGACAGGAGAGAGGAGCAGGAATTTAATCCTGATTTTATAGATTGTTTTGGTACTGTAGATATTTCTTATTTTGCAGATTCCAGTCACTACCTGCTCATAAAGATCGCTGGGATGTAAACTTCTTTGTAGGTGGTCCTGTATGGTGTGTGGAGTGGTGCCCGACCCCCGAGGGTTCAGCTGCTTGCCAGTACGCAGCTATTTATTGCAATAAAAGAATGGATGATAGGCATAAACTGATGGATCAGTATACAGAGCCAACATTACTTCAGATTTGGCAACTGGGAGACCTCCAACAGGAGCAATGGTGAGAAGAAAGAAGTAAACTATATCCAAAATGTTTTATTTTTGGATTCTTTGTGAAACAAAACTTTTGTTTGTCATTTATATATGTGATTTGGATGAGAATATAGAAGACATGATTAGTGAGTTTGCGGATGACACCAACATTGGTGGCACTGTAGACAGTGAAGAAGGTTTTCTAAGATTACAAAGGGTTCTTGATCAAATGGGTCAAGGGGCTGAAAAATGACACATGGAGTTCAATTTGATAAATGCGAGGTATTGTATTTTGGTACAACAAACAAGGGTAGGGCTTATACAATTAATGGTAGGGCCTTGGGTAGTGTTGTATAACAGAGAGACCTAGGGGTGCAGGTACGTAATTCGTTGAAGTTTGCGTCACACATAGTCAGGGTGCTTAAAAAGGTGTTTGGTACCCTTGCCTTCATTGCTCAGTCCTTTGAGTATAGGAGTTGAGATGTTATGTTAAGGTTGTACAGGATATTGATGAGGCCTCTTCTGGAATACTGTGTCTAGTTCTGTTTGCCCAATTATAGGAGGGATATTATTATGCTGGAGAGGGTTCAGAAGAGATTTACCAAGATATTGCCAGGTATGGAAGGTTTGAGTTAGGCTGGGTAGGCAGGGATTTCAGGAACAAAGGAGGTTGAGAGAATATCTTACAGAAGTTTATAAAGTAATACGAGTATAGATAGAGTTAATGGTAGTTGTCTTTTTCCCTAGGATAGAGTATTTCAAGAGTAGGGGACATATTTTTAAGGTGAGAGGAGAAAGATTTAAAAAAGACATGAGGGGTGAATTTTTTAAACAGAGGATGGATCGTGCGTGAAATGAACTTCTCAGGAAGTGGTAGATGTGGGTACAACTATATGTTTAAAAGATATTTGGAAAAGTACATGAATAGGAAAGGTTTGGAGAGGTATGGGCGAGGACTAGGCAGGTGGGAGTAGTCTACTTTTGGATCAAGTTCGGCATGGACTGGTTGGACCGAAGGTTCTGTCTCCATGCTGTACGACTCTGACTCTAATTAACTGGAAACATTAAATGTGTGTTTTCAAGCATGAATGTTAACACGATTAAAAAAAATTGAAAGATTTCTGCTGAGCTTAAGGGAGCTTCCCGTTATTGGCCTTACGATTTATAACAATAGTTAATAAATAGATGCAATTATCAAATAAATGGATATGTCAGCCCATCAGAATTTAATTCATGTTGAATATTTAAAAAGTAAAATTTGACCATAGCAGGAAGAAGTTATGCATAGTTATAAAGGTTGCACTGAGCAGTAGAAGAATGTTTTGTTTTTCTCAGAACTCATCAGGAAAGGGATGACAACTGCCAACCAATTGTCAAGAGAGTTAGGCAAAGATTCTGTCATTGAAAAAATTGCACTTAAAGGAGACAGACTGAAGCACAGGTAAAGGGTTTGAGCTGTGGTGAATTAGTGGACTGAGGCAAACAATATTGTGAAATTGGAAGTAAGTGATCTTGGTAATCAGTAAGCTTTGGAGTTTGAAACTAAGTTTCATGTCAATCAGGATCAGAGTTTTATGCATGATTCAGCCTGAGCTAATAGCCGGTAGATGACATTGAATCAATGAGATCAGACAGGATGTTCTGATAAGGAAAGAAACAAATGCTATTAGTCTTCAGCATAGCTGATCAAATACTATTGTTGGTCTTTAATTGTCTTGGCAGAAGGGGCCTGTCCAGCTGGAGAGTCAATGACAACACCTTCGCTGTCATTCCAAACTCCCAAAATAATTGAATCCCAATGAGGCATTTACCTGGTTGGCATTGGGGTTTTTGTCCTTGTCACAGTGGATATCATGCTGTGCAAGCTGTTGAACAATCAGAGAGAGAGAGCGAGAGAGAGAAGCAGTGACTGAGAGTCAGATATACAGCATGGAAACAGACCCTTCGGTCCAACTCGTCCATGCTGACCAGATATCTTCAATTAATCTAGTCTCATTTCCCAGCATTTGGCCCATATCCCTCTAAACCCTTCATATACCCATCCCAGATGTCTTTTAAATGGTGTAATTATACTGCTAATACAGGAGGCTTAGGCCTAGAATCATCACTGGAGTTTGGAAGGAATGTCAGTAAGGCAGGCTTGCCAAGGACAGTGAGCTAACCTCTGGAGAGGAATGAGGGTTACCTTCCAGGGTAAGAGGCAAGTATCTTCACCATGCCTGTAGCAGATCTGTCCAAACAGGAAGAACTCCTGCCAGTTCTACGGGTGTAAAACACTAATGTATTGATGATGTCCCCACCACCGATTTGGTTGAGTATCCGCATTGGGATGATGCCCGTATGTGACCATTTAAGAGCCTTGGTTAGCTTCTCGGCAGACCCCTTTCTGCCACCCTGTGTGCGCGCACACAAACACGCATCGCCCACATGTGCACACCACGCTGCCCCCCCCAACACATACACACTGCTCCCCCCCAACACATACACGCCGCCGCTCACTCCCACCCTTCCCCACACACCCAGACCCTCAAACCCAAACCTCCACCCACAATCAGCCATACGCACCCACCCTAGGGAGTCATGGAGATGTAGGACCTCCACCATTTCTTCCCATCCCATTATACAGGGCCCCTGCCTCTGGGGTGATGTGGGGAAATTTGAATTTCACTGAGTGTTTTTGTTATATTTCTTTTGTAATAAATTCCTGATTTTGTTTTGCATTGTATCAATGCTCATATAGCTTGTGTTTATATAGTGGAAAACAAAATGTAGTAATTGTAACTTCTTGCTGTATAGCCCTCAAATGAATGCTGCTTTAGCTTATGGTATTGCCACAGAGTACGGTTGCATCTGGGATATGAAGTGGTGTCCCAGTGGTGCATGGGAACTGCCGGAAACCACTAGAAAGGTATTTTACCTGCTTAGTTAAAATTTATTTAATTTATTTATAAGTTACTTTTTTTTAATAAAAAACAGACATATTTGAAGACAAATCAATGAATTTTACATTTGTTTGAAGAGATTATGGGATTATTGTTGTTCATGTTATACTTAGTAAATTTTGAATTGGTCTCGAGGAAAAACCAGCCTACTGTCCCCAATAAATGTATATATTGAAATGTTTTAATCAAGTATATTCCTGTTGTGGAAATCCATTCAAAATTTACCAGAGGTGCTTGATATTTAATTAAGATTTAATGATTTTTGAAAGACATTTTGGTAATGTTGGTCTGCTCTCGAGCCTGCTCTGTCATTCACTAAGATCATGGCTTGTATGTATATTACATTTTTCCTTCCTCCCTTTCTCCCATTAACCATCAAAAATCTGTCTAATAAAGAGCTTGAGTTCAGTCCTTCGTATTCAGTGCTTCACAATCAGGGATACTTTAGTAGTGACTACTGTAACTGTAAAGGTATCTGACAGATTTTTGGCAGAGCGATAAAGAGTGATCTTGGATCAGGAAGTAATGTTAACTAGATCATCATGAGAATGCAGCTATTTTTGGAATAGAAATACAGAGCTGGATTTTACATGCCCCCAACTGGTATGCTTTCAATGTGGGGAGGAAATGAAAAAATCCACTGCCTCCCTGCCCATTCCGACACTAACCCACCATTTAACACCAGCTGGGCAATCACTAAAATTGACAGCTTACATGCTACATTTAATTAATTAAGGGTAAGTGGGGCTTTAAGCAGTCCTGTTGATCAGAATTATACACTCCACAAACCAATTACTAAGCTCTGGCCCTGCCAAGACAGGTGGAACTGCTGGCCAGTCTGTTTGGCCAGTGGCTCCTGAGCATGGGGCTACCTCTCGCTGAGGTCCCACTTGTTTTTGTTTTGATTGTAGCCAGCAGCATGTTCTCAGGGCAGACCGGCCATGATCTTGTTGAATGACAGGGCAGGCTTGAGGGGCTGAATGTATAGTCTGCTCCTCCTATTTCTTAACACTGGCTGTGGAGCTGGTTTAGACAGTGCATTAACATCTGGCTGACCTCCTTTCAGAGGAGTGAGCAATCCAGCCCCCCTGTAGAGTGCAGACGAGGGGATATTTCAATTCCTCCAAGAAGGCAGACTAAGCTTAATGCCTTATACAAAGGCTCCCAAGTTTGGGTGACATTAAGTGCTCTAGTCTCTGGATTGTAATTTAAACCCACAACTTTCTGATTCAGCCAAGAATGTGCTATTACTAAATTTAAACTGCCACAATGAGTGAAATGCAGTACTAAAGTCTATTGATTTTTACCTGTTTATATTTTTCTTGTCCAGATTCCTCAGATGGCAAGACTTGGTATGCTAGCAGCTGCATTTTCCAGTGGAAAGGTTGTCGTTTACAGTTTGCCGCACCCCGAGTCTCTAAATACGTATAAAATGAAGTGTTCAAAAGGCAGGTGATTAGCAAAAAATAATTTTGAAGTATGCCATTCGTTATTTTCATGCGCAAGCAGATATTCCTTCACACTATGGTAATGGGTTATTGTTGTTTTGGAAAATTTAATAACAACTATTCTCCTTAGAAAGTAGCTATTAACTGATTATATTTATGGAGAATTGCTTTGAGATCTGAAAAGCAAATAATTGATACACAGCATATTTGGAAGTAATTTATATTTTCTAGTCTTCATGCAGGTTTCAAGTTCCTTGAAAGTAGAGTCGTAGGTAGACAGGGCATTTGGTATACTTGCCTTTATTAGTCAGTGTATTGAGTATGGGAGTTGGGATGTCATGTTGTGGCTATACAGGACATTGGTTAGGCCACTTTTGGAATACTGCATTCAAGTACGGTCTCCCTGCTAGCGGAAAGATGTTGTGAAACTTGAAAAGGTTGAGAAAAGATTTACAAGGATGTTGCCGGGTTTGAGCAATAGGGAGAGGCTGGATAAGCTGGGGCTGTTCTCCCTGGAGCGTCAGAGGTTAAGGGATGACCTTATAGAGGTTTATAAAATCATGAGAGGCATGCATAGAGTGAGTAGCCAAAGTCTTTTTCCTAACATAGGGGAGTCCAGAATAGAGGGCATAGCTTTAAGGTGAGAGGGGAAAGATGTATAGATTAGGTAGATTATAGGTGGATGGGATGCTCTGAGGATCGGTGTGGACTTGTTGGGCCGAAGGGCCTGTTTCCACAGTGTAGGGATTCTATGATTCTATGATATAAAAAGGATCAAAGGGGCAACTTTTTCATGTAGAGGGTGGTGCGTGTATGGAATGAGCTGCCAGAGGAGGTGGTGGAGACTGGAACAACTACAACATTGAAAAGGCATCTGGATGGGTACGTGAACGGGAAGGGTTTAGAGGGATATGGGCCAAATGGGACTAGATTAATTTAGGATATCTGTTCGGCATGAACAATTTGGACCAAAGGGTCTGTTTCCATGCTGTACATCTTTACAACTCTATAAATAATCCCTTAAACTAATGCTGAACCTACATACAAATAGTGCTGTGAGATTGAGGCACCACTTTGCTTTCCAGTGTACTCTTAATCACAGCTAAAAATGGGAAAAGTCAATCTCTCGCTCCTTTATTTCCATTGGTGATGTCTACCTAGTAGGGTGGACATAATGAGTTGGGAGAGGGCAGAAATGGTTGTCCTGCTTTGTTTTGACTTGCAATGTAACAAGGTAACTTGTTTTGAGGGCTAGGAAAAGTTATGGGCTTTAGGTCATGCACCTAACCCTCTTTCACTGAGAGAATTGGAGAAAGGCAGACAGCCAAGACCAGATGACTTAAAAAGCCAATTTCCTTTCTCTCAAAGCTAAGCAAGATTTTGCAGATGGGGATTTTCTGCATTCTGGTTTTGGATCGCAATTACATATCCTGAACCATTGCCACTTGTTTCAACTCCGCAACTGTCTCCAGGCATAAAGCTGGAAGCTTTAAGAATCTTGTATAATTTGAACTCAAATACTAATATTCATGTGTCCATTTGGGACTTCAACCAATAAATCAACAGGCTTATTAAAGCAGGGGAATGACTCATAGCACCAGGAACACGGGTTTAATTCCACCCTCGGACGAGGGTGTGGAGTTTGCACATTCTCCCCATGTCTGCGTGGGTTTCCTCCGGGTGCTCCGGTTTCCTTCCACATTCCAAAGGTGTGTAGGCTACGTTGATTGGCCATGCTAAATTGCCCATAGTGTTCAGGAATGTGTAGATTTAGGGGAATGTCGTCTGGGTGGGACGCTGTGAGGGTTGGTGTGGACTTGTTGGGCCGAAGGACCTATTTCCACACTGTGGGGATTCGGGGATTCTGTGATTCTGTGGGTCTGCTGTAGCTCTTGCATTCCAGTTCACCCTAAGGCGCAGGTTGACACCGGGACTGTGTCTCCCTCCAGGACCTTACACTTCCGATTGGAAGCACAATAATGTTAACCTGCTCATGTGCGCCTTGTTCACTGAAAGCTACTGCTGATTAACTTTTTCTACGTCACAGTCCACAGCATGATCAATTATATTATTACATTCTGTTTGGTGTAGGATAAGCATGACTTATTACGAAGTGATTTAAGGACACATGATCAATCTCTAATTGGCTTTTAAGGGTGATGGACATTGACGTCACCACGGGGAGCAATGGCTTAGTGGTATTGTCACTGGACTGTTAACTCAGAGACCCAGATAAAGTTCTGGGGACCCAGGTTCGAATCCAGCCACGGCAGATGGTGGAATTTGAATTCAATAAATATCTGGAATTAAGAATCTAATGATGACCGTGAATCCAGTGTCGATTGTCAGGAAAAAACCCATCTGGTTCACTAATATCCTTTAGGGAAGGAAACGGCCATCCTTGCCTGGTTTGGCCTACATGTGACTCCAGACCCACAGCAATGTGGTTGACTCTCAACTGCCCTCTGGACAATTAGGGATGGACAATAAATGCTGCCTGGCCAGTGGCACTCTCATCCCATGAATGAATAAAGGAAAAAAAAACCTCCCTCTATCCCTTGACTTGTTGTTTAAGTTGTCAGTTATCCATGGATTCATCCTCTTTATTCAGTTTGTCACTTTACAAAGATAAGAGGATGGTTTGAAATTTTCTTTACAGCTTTGTTAAAGTAAAAGCAAGTGAGGACCCAATGATTGATATCCTTGAACTCATGTCTCAATCCTCACTTAATTTGGCAAAGTTCCCATTAAAGTATTATCACTTGACTACTAAGCAGGGAACCCAGGTAATGCTCTTGGGTCAGAGATAGTAGGAACTGCAGATGCTGGAGAATCTGAGATAACAAGAAATGGGTTTTCTGAAGAAGGGTCTAGGTCTGAAACGTCAGCCTTCCTGCTCCTCTGATGCTGCTTGGCCTGCTGTGTTCATCCAGCTCTACACCTTGTTATCTCTAATGTTCTTGGGTCCTATGTTTGAATCCTGCCATGGCAGATGGTTGAATTTGAATTCAATAAAATTTGAATAAATGATGACCATGAAACCATCCTCGATTGTTGGAAAATCCCATCTAATTCACTAATATCCTTTAGAGGTGGAAACTGCGGTCCTTACTTGGTCTGGTCTTCTGTGATTTCAGAACCACAGCAATGCAGTTGATCTTAACCGCCCTCTGTGCAATTAGGGATGGGCAATAAATACCCACTTCCCACAAATGAAAAGTATCAGACATTACTGACCATTTGCCTTTCCCAGGTTTTGCTTTATTTTAATGTTTGGAAACAGTTTTCATTACCCTTTTACACTGTGAAGATAAAACTAATGCAGAAAATACTAAACTTTGTAAATTGTTATGTGGAATATGTTAAAATCTAAAGCATTATCTTGTGACACGATGGTCCCTACTCATGGACCGAGAGACCCGATTCAAGTTCCACCTGCTCCAGAGGTATGTAATAATATCTTTGAACAGGATATTTGGAAAAATATGTTAAATTTTTTAAAAATTAAATGCATTGTTCCAAGGTTAACTCTAATACAAAGGTTACGTTTAAACAATGGCTATACTTGGAACACACAAATCAAGGATTTCTTGATAAGGACGAACGGGCCTGGGAATATACTATTTCTGTCTTATTCAACCTCGGCATTCTACAGCTGAAACTAAACAGAGCCACTTCAGCTTTACAGATATAACTCTAAAACATTAGGCTATTATCTTCGAGACAACAAGGTGCAGGGCTGGATGAACACAGCAGGTCAAGCAGCATCATAGGAGCAGAGAGGCTGACGTTTCGGGCCTAGACC
>NC_063336.1:72838212-72845500 GCF_021869965.1 Rhincodon typus | reverse complement strand
TCTGGTCTAGGCCCGAAACGTCAGCCTCTCTGCTCCTATGATGCTGCTTGACCTGCTGTGTTCATCCAGCCCTGCACCTTGTTGTCTCGGATTCACCAGCATCTGCAGTTCCTACTATCTCTGAGGCTATTATCTTCCCTCTGTTTGCAACCTCATGGTGCATTTCTTTGTCAAATGAAACTAAGCAGAATTGCATGTTGCACTCTCAAGATCTGCATTGGTTATACTTATGCAGAATAGTAGAATGCTAGATTGATCAATAAATATACTTAGTTTATTTATAATCAAAATTGATCATGAAATGTTGGTTTCCCTGCTGGTCTTACAAGATTGCGTGTGAGATATTGGACTTTGCCTCATGGCATGTACCTGTGTGTGTCCTTCCTTTAACAAATGGCACAAGGAAGCAAAGAAACTAGTACTTAGTTTCTTACAAGAGTAAATATTAAGAATGTTGATGATTATAAAATATTTAACATATTTACTGTGACTTAATTTCTAGAAATACATAATACTTTAAATGTACTAAAATTTTCCCTCCTTTTTCTTAATTTTGAAACGATGTATACAAATCTGAATGTTTTGTGATAAGTGATTAATCTATTATTTTGAATAGTATTCTATTTTTGTGCAGTCATTTATTTTGTGTTTATTTGTGCAGTATTGTTTTTATAAGCTTGCAACAGAATAGAAAATCTGCAAAAAAACAATTGAGCTACTAATGTAGTTTGGATATCTGAAAATGAATCAGCATACATTGGGCAGGCAGTGAAATGAAAATCTATCCATCCAACATTCCTTGCAAGAGGTCTGAGTTATTTTGATGTTTCATCCTATATTTGACATTTTACCCAGGGTGTTTCTGCCTTGTTTCACTCATGAATCTTGACAGGCCACCTTGCAGATGATGACAGGAAATGTATTGGGTGGGTGGAACTTGAGGGTCAATTCACTTTTGCTATTTTGTCTCGCAACCATCTAGTTTATATTGAAAATGGGACAGTAGGGACAAAAAAAATCTGTATGGTATTCTTAATGCACATAGTTTTATTTTCATAGACTTTCATTGCATCGTCTCCAAGGCAATATATCCATCCATACGCAAGGCAAAATAGACTATACACAATACCCTAGGTGTGGCATCACTAAAGTGCACTAACTGCAGCAAAATTTCCACTTGTACTCCAATCCTCTTTCAGAATTGCCTAGCTAATCTCTTGCTGTACCTCCATGTTAACTTGTTGCAATTTGTATGCAAGGACACCCAAATTCTTCAGGATACTAACATTCTACAGGTTTTCAACACTTTTTAAAAAATGTTTTGATACTTCCTACTAAAATGGACAATTTAATATTTCTCCACATCTGCAATCATCTTGCCCACGCAACTTGATTTTAAGATAAACATGGTGATGAGTTTACAGGCATGTTGAGAATCAAATCGATAGATAAAAATAAAATTTGTTGCCTAGCAATATGAAGATTTGCCACCAGAGGGTAGCAAATAATTATAAATGTCACTCTTGCTTGCTGTTTTTCTTTTCTTGTTAAATTTCCTTTTTCTCTGGCCATCTAGATATGGTTACATTGAAATATTTTTCTTAGACCCTGAATGTTGAATAGTTTAGTCTTGACTCAATCCTTTCTGAGTCTGATGTTTACATGTGTATTATTGGAAATGATCTGGAGCTAAGAGTTATTTGGTCTTATCCTGCTTTCCAGGTACATTGAGGTCTGTTGGTGCCATCTCACTTGCCATCCCAGCTGAGATCAGCCTACTGTTCATCTGAGTTTTCTTTTATGTACAGTCTGGTTTTGCATCATTTTTAAGAGCAAAGGCATTCAGTTCTGTCATTATATAAATATCTATTGTGGAGAAAATACTGCTTAGATATTCAAGATAAAAGCTATCCTTTGTGCCTTAATACTTCTACTGCTTAGTTTCACCTGATAGTCTGCTTTTAAATGTCCCCTCAGTGCTGTAATATTTTATGATCTATGCTTGGCTTCACCCTCAGCTAAAGTACAGGGTTGAGTACAAACATTAAACGTTCTTAATTTGCCATAAATTATGCTTTATCAGCCTTGAACATAAATGTGCTAAGGCTGTTTACAAGCGTATTATAGAACAAAGCTTGATGTTGAACCAACATTGTGATATTAGGCCAGATTACCCAAATGCATGGGTAGAATGAAAGGTTTTTACGAGATTTTAACTGAGGAACAAGAGTGTGTGTGTGTGTGTGTGTGTGTGTTGGGGAGGGGGTAGGGCTGGAAGAGGTTACAGAGGTATGGGGGATGAGACAATAGAGCAATTTGAAACTGAGGTTGAGTATTTAAAATAATACCTTCATTTGACTGAAAGCTACCGTCGATCAGTGATCAACGATTATGTACGTGAGCAGGACTTGATGAGATTTACATTATGGGCAACAGAAGTTTGAGTAAACTCAAGTTGATCCATGTTGACTTCTGTGCCATAATCTGATTCTATCACTGCCTCAGCTTATGTCCTGTTCACTTTCATCCATGTATTTTACCTTTAGATTTGGAAAAGAGATCTTCTTGAACTGTTGCAGTCCTTGTGGTGTAGTTACATCTTCAATGCTGTTAGAAAGGGAGCTCCAGGATGTTGACTCACTGACAAGTGAAAGAATAGCTATGTTCAAAGTCAGGGTGGCATGTAGATGGGAGGGAAACTTGCAAGTGTTGTTGTCCTGATGCACCTACTGCCTTTGTTCTGTGAGATGATAGAGGTCAAGCATGTGGAAGGTGTAATCAAAGGAGCCTAAGTGAGTTACTTTATTTTATCTTTGTAAGTGGCAGCTGTATGCCACCTACAATGTTGATGATTGAGGAAGTTGTTATTTACAGTGGTGGACTGAGTGCTGATCAAGCAGTCTGCTTTGCTCTGGAATAGTGTTTAGCTTCTTATGTGTAGCCAGAGCTGCATTCAATTAAGTAAATGGAGATATTTCCATCCCTCTCTGAATTGTGTTGTAGATGGTGAAGCAGTTTTGTGAATTGGAAAATTGTTTAGTATGGAATTCCCACCCTGTGACCTGCTTTTTTAGCCACTGTATGTATATGGCTGGTCCAGTTAATTTTTTGCTCGTAGATTGTTGTAGTGAAAGATTTGGCAATGTCAATGACATTATGGTTCATTTCTGTCTCTTTGGAAACTTATTGCCTGGCACTTTTATTACGCAAACGTTACTTGCCCATTTATCAGCCTTGAAAGTTTTTATTGCTGTATGTATGCTGCTGATGGTGACCCATGGGTGGCTAGTTTCAGATTGTTAAATGTGTTCTAAGTTTATTCCATTTAGAACAGTGGTGGTGCCACAGAGCAAAATGGGCCATGTCCTCAGTGTCAGGATGAGATTTCATCTCCACAAGGACTGTACTGTGGTAATTCCTATACTGTCATGAAGAGATACATCTCTTCCAGATAAATTAGTGAGAATGAGTTCAAGTAAATTTTTCCATTACAGTGGTGACTCTCTCACAACTTGTCTGAAGCATAATCTAGTAGGTGAGTTCTTGGAGACGTGACCAACTCAGTCAGTAACACTGGTAAAAAATCATTCTCGGTAATGGATTTTGAAGTCTTCCATCTAGAATACATTCTGTGCCCTTGCTCAGGGAATGCTCAGGAGTCATCCACATTAAGCCATAACCAGCGGAAGGTTTGATCGCCCATGTTTAACTTGTTCTCAGGAGACTTCACAGAGTAGGGTGTCAATGTTCAGGATCGCAGGACATCTCCCACCTGGTTTTATCCCACTGTGCTGCCACCTCTGATAGATCTGTTCTATTGGTGGGACAGAACACATCCAAGGCTAGTTATTGAAGAATCTAGGGCATAGCATGTCTTGTGATAGTGTAATCAGTAGGACAATGCCTCCCAATTTTGGCGCAGGTTCTCCAAATTTATTGGGGAGGACTTTGTAGGGTCAACTGGACGATATGTGTTTTAGTCATACTCAATGCCTAAGCCGGAGCTGCGTATCCATTCTGTTTTATTTTTATTTGACTTTTTTTTTTATGGTGGATTGATAGAACTGAGTGACTTGTCAGGCTATTTCAGGGGACAGTTAGGAGTCAACCACAATGGGTTTGGAATCACATGGAGGCTGGAGCAGGTAAGAATAGCAAATTTCTTTCTGTAGACAACCAGATGAGTTTTTAAATTTATTTGTTTGCTTTGTGATCATCATTTCTGACACTAACATTTTATTCTACATTTTGTTTAGTAAATTGAATTTGAATATCCCTGGCTGCCATGGTGGTACTTGAATTATGTCTCTAGAGCATTACTGCAGCTTTCTGTACTAACAGTACAGTGACAGTATCTCTACTTGCTTTCTCAGCTGGTCTTCCCTCCTCCAAAACCCTGACTGCCTTTTCTAAATCATGCCAAATCCTGTTCACCTATTAACTCTGTGCTTATTGACCCACATTAGCAGCCAGTCCACCATCATGTCGTTATTAAAATTTCCATCCCCATATTTAGGCTTTCTCCTCCCATATCTCTGATCTCCTCCATTTCTCTGAGAACTCAGTGTACCTCCAATCCTGACGTTTTGTGAATCCCCACCTCCTTCGCTCCCCCCAGAATTCCCTTCAACACCTTTCTCTCCTTTAAGGCTTTCCCTTCACATCTGTCTCATTGATGAAACTTTTATTCACATCCTAATATTTCTTGCTTTAAGTTGATGTCCACATTTTTCAAAATGTGCCCCAATCAAGCATTTGTGATATTGTCTACGTAAAGGAGCCTTATCAATGCAAGTTATTGTTGGTAGCCTTATCCCTTCCGAGGAACCTCTTGTTTTAACTTTGCAGATATCCATTTATATAGTGAGTTTATTAAGCTTAAAAATTCAACATCTCAGAGCTGCATTCCCATATTAATCCAGGGTAGCGAAAATCCAGAATACTCTTCCACAGTATATCAATTGAATATTTCCCCTTAGTTTGGCAGTTTTTTGTCTCATAAGACAATGGTTTGTGCAGTGGTATTCAACTGTGTTAAGCATCACATGTGCCCCATGACCCTGCTCATCACATGGGAGCTTGTCACATTTGCTGCAGAGGGTGACAGCAGGCTGAGAAGTGCACGATTTGCTGACCTATGTTTTCACTGGGACTTCTTTTTGGCCACCTGAGCATTTGTTTCTGCTTACCCTTGAATGCCCTTCCAACAGTTGGCTTTCAGCAGTCAGTGAATGTCTCCGAGTTGTCAGTGTCAATGTATGCCATCTTCAGATCTCACTTGCATGTGTCTTTGTAATGGAGGTTTGGGTACCCACGAGATTGTAACCCAGTAGCCAGTTTACTATGCAAAAGTGTTTGGAAGTGTAGCTATCATTCATCCAATGAACATGGCCAATCCAGTGCAGAAGTCGTTGGCTTATTACTGATGGAACAAACAAGTTTGAGGTTCTCTGAGTTAGACAGAAAATTTGGAAACACTTCAAACTTCTCTCCAAACTCAAATATGTTGTCCATGTCTCACCATTGTAGAGAAGTGCACTGAGGATTGTGACGATATGTGTCTTTAACAGGATTTTGTCTGTCCTGGTTCTCAAGTGTCTACTCAAAGGAAAACAGAGTAACCAGCTTTTTGTTTTAAATTGGACAAAAGAAGCGTGTGTGGGTGAAGTCAGGTTCACACAGAACCAGGTTTTAGTTTTTGATTTCAGTTGTTGAAGTTAAGATCTTTTGAGTTGAAGCTGCTAGATACAGCTCGCTCTCTCTGCTGCTGCAAAAGCCGTGAGTTCTCTTTCTGCTGCTAGGTTAATTCTTTCAGTTTTTCCTTTCTCCTGGATTGAAGGAGATTGCAATTGAGGGTAATCTGTTTTGCTGAATTTGCCTTTGTCAAGGGTGTGTTTATAGGATGCTATTATATTGGAACAGTTGAGGACCAGTAGTAAAATAGTAATACTGAACAAAAGCTCAGTATTTCGATAGCTAAAATTGTCCTTTTTTTTGTTTGTATTTTGAATATAGCATAAGAATAGTGTGTTTTACTTAAAGCTTAGTATTTTGGCCAATCGAATCATATCTGGAACACGGCGCCTTACATTTGCCTTTTAAATAAGGTAAAAGTTAAGGTCTAACCCATCTCCTTGATATGTTTTGAGGGGTTTGGTCGAGTGCATAACAGGGTGTAGACTTAGTGGACTCTCAGTTTTGTATTCCCAGCCGGGTTAGTGTTGTATGATACACTGTTGCTCAGCTTAGACCAAACAGCTGCAGGATTTGCGATGTAAATGTTGAATACAGCATCACGTTTCAGATTGCTGGTGATTGTTGAGCCTAATTATCATGGGGCTACATTATAGTCTCTAAAATCTTCTCCTTTCAGGTACATTCAGTTTTTGTCTAGGTGCGCACCTGTCACACTGTCAATGCTGAAAGCTGCAAATATGGCAATATCCTAGTTTGTGACATTTATACTCCGATTTCTGATGATTGAACAAAACTCTGTGACAGAGTCTAACCAGTTTCAGCTGAAGGTGTTCCTCAGAATGGAATGCTAGTATGTCATCATTCATATATACCTTGTGTTGGATATCAAGCAAGCAAGACTGTTTTTCTTCAGTTCTGGGCTGTCAGTCACTGCCTGTAGATAACATAAAGGCATATGGCGGTAGCAAAGAGAAGAATATGACAAAAAATGTCTGTTTCAGAACAGAATCCAGTTTGATATTGCTGTGGCTTTCAGATCCTGCACTGTTATAGCTGACTTTACCCAAAGTATTGCCTTTGAAAAGGTGAGAGCACAATGAGCAGATGCAACAGGCAGCCAATTTTCTTCTGCAGGTTAAACAGACTACCCCTGCTCACATGGTCAAATGCCTTGATGAAGTTTGATAAACTTCAAAACTTCATGAGTCAGAGAAAATGAGTGAGATTCTTAATGAGTACATTGTGTCAGTATTCACGGAGGAGAGGGACATGACGGATGTTGAGGTTAGGGATAGATGTTTGATTACTCTAGGTCAAGTCGGCATAAAGAGAGGGGAAGTGTTGGGTATTCTAAAAGGCATTATGGTGGACAAGTCCCCAGGTCTGGATGGGATCTATCCCAGGTTACTGAGGGAAGCGAGAGAGGAAATAGCTGGGGCCTTAACAGATATCTTGCCAGCATCCTTGAGCATGGGTGAGGTCCTGGAGGACTGGAGAATTGCTAATGTTGTCCCCTTGTTTAAGAAGGGTAGCAAGGATAATCCAGGTAATTATAGACCAGTGAGCCTGACGTCAGTGGTGGGGAAGCTGC
>NC_063336.1:72792277-72838202 GCF_021869965.1 Rhincodon typus | reverse complement strand
GGATAGAGAACTGGCTGGGCAATAGGAGACAGAGAGTTGTAGTGGAAAGGAGTTTCTCAAAATGGACAACTGTGACCAGTGGTGTTCCACAGGGATCTGTGTTGGGACCACTGTTGTTTGTGATATACATAAATGATCAGGAGGAAGGTATAGGTGGTCTGATTAGCAAGTTTGCAGATGACACTAAGATTGGTGGAGTAGCAGATAGTGAAGCGGACTGTCGGAGAATGCAACAGAATACAGATAAATTGGAGAGTTGGGCGGAGAAATGGCAGCTGGAATTCAATCCAGGCAAATGTGAGGTGATGCATTTTGGAAGATCCAATTCAAGAGCGAACTATGTGGTAAATGGAACAGCCCTGGGGAAAATTGTTGCACAGAGAGATCTGGGTGTTCAGGTCCATTGTACCCTGAAGGTGGCAACGCAGGCCGATAGCGTGGTCAAGCAGGCATACGGCATGCTTTCGTTCATCGGACGGGGTATTGAGTACAAGAGTTGGCAAGTCATGTTACAGTTGTATAGGACTTTGGTTTGACCACATTTGGAATACTGCGTACAGTTCTGGTCGTCACATTACCAAAAGGATGTGGATATTTTGGAGAGGGTGCAGAGGAGGTTCACCAGGATGTTGCCTGGTATGGAGGGCACTAGCTATGAAGAGAGGTTGAGTAGACTAGGATTATTTACATTAGAAAGACGGTGGTTGAGGGGGGACCTGATTGAGGTCTACAAAATCATGAAAGGTATAGACAGGGCGGATAGCAAGAAGCTTTTTCCCAGAGTTGGGGACTCAATTACTAGGGGTCACGATTTCAAGGTGAGAGGGCAAAAGTTTAAGGGAGATATGCGTGGAAAGTTCTTTACACAGAGGTGGGTGCCTGGAACGTGTTGCCAGGGGAGGTGGTAGAGGCGGACACGATAGCGTCACTTAAGATGTATCTGGACAGATACGTGAATGGGCAGGGAGCAGACGGATACAGACCCTTGGAAAATAGGCGACAGGTTTAGATAGAGGATCTGGATCGGTGCAGGCTTGGAGAGCCTAAGGGTCTGTTCCTGTGCTGTAATTTTCTTTGTTCTTTGAAAACAAGAGATAACAAAACATTTCTCTTTCAGTTTCTGGGCTAAGTTTTGTTTTAGTCGTACATCTGATGACCTGTTCCTTGAGTCTACATACATCTGAGTTTAGATTTTTTTCAGCTTCAAATAACCCTTCAGGACTTTTCAAGACCAGAGGTGTTTGGGTAGTTTCAAATTAAACTTCACTAAGACAATCTATTTCTTAACAGTTTTAAGTTATCACCTTTCTTCTGAAGTGACTCTCTTGCACATACGGCTTCAGCAAAGACTCCTGCAAAACTGAAACTGAAAATGATTTCCCAATTGTGGGTATTTCGTCTAAGACAAAACAAATTCTCCAAATCTTTCTCTCTGATACCTAATGCATAGCTGTTTCCTCTGTTTGTTTGGTCGTAAAATTCACCTAGTGAAAGCAAATCCACATTACTCTCTAGAAAGTCTCTATCTCACAATGTGTTTTAATTGAAATCGCTTTGGTTACAGAAATACTCACAAGTTGTTCATTAAAACCTTTCACGGACACTGTCCAAATCCACATGCCACTAGTTCAAGATCCAAATTCTAAAATGAAATGATGTTAAAATAAATATAAATTGACAGCATTACCTCATAATATCATTAACATTTGAATGAACTGTTCCACTGGAAAAGTAATATATTTTGTCTTTATTCTAGCATTAGTATTAACAACAGTTTAGCAGATTTTCTTGGTTGGAGAATTTTTAGTCAGAAATTTTACATTTTATCAATGGGTCCATGATACAACTTTCACAAAGTAATTTGCTTTTTTTAACTTACTGATCGAACAGAGCATAATAACTGTTTTAATCGATGCAGTTATAATTCATTTGAGGTTTCATTCATGCCAGAGCACATCTAGTTTCTCCAGATGGTCTTTTTCGTCTATTTTTGTCCTCAAACCTTCTCTAATTTTTTTTTAAATGTCTAGTTTTAGCGTTTTGTTTGATGACTTGACTAGATTGCCTCTGCCTCTGGCATTTGGTCTATGTTTTCTGCAGCGCTTGCTTTATCTTCAACTGTAGTCTGTAGAAGTCTGAAATTGAAAGATTTATTATAAATGTCTGGAAGTAGAATGATGGAAGAAGGTAGTTTGGAGAGAGAGTCATGTCATTATTTAGGGTGCATGTCTCTGCCATTCTGGACTCTACAGATGATGCCAGATTTGCTGTGTTTCTCCAGCACTGTTTTTGTTCTAATAAATTCTGTGGTTTGATTCCTATTTAAGTTCCTGTCACAAATTATTCACAATAGAATTGTCATGTCATTTTATCTTGATTTATCAGAAATTGTTGAATAGACTTTTGATTTTTGGCATGTTCCAGGGTCCATTAGCCCATGAAAGTGTATGTGATGCTATTGATATTAATCTTGCGGAATTTACAGGTTATATAGACTAGTTGTAATCAAACAACTTATTGGTTTTTAATTTTTTTGGCCAGCATCAGGGAATGGACTCAAACCAATCTTGGGTATTTTTTTTTAATTTTAGTGACTTGGTACTTAAAGTAATTAGTGGAGAAAAAGTACTCGAAGAAAACTAATTGTGCTTAAAAGCTAACAAGTCTCTGGATCTGTTGGCTTGCATCCTAGGATCTTAAAGGAAATGGCTACAGAGATAGTGAGTGCATTGGTTATAACCCTTCTAAATTCCACAGATTCTGGAAAAATCTGTGACTGGAAAACTACATATAAAATACTTTTTTTTAAAAAATGGGGGAGGCAGAAAGTAGGAAATTATATAGGTCAATTAATCTAACTTCTTTCATTAGGAAAATGTTAGAATTCATGATTAAAGAGGTAATAGCAGGACATTTTGAAATCTACACTATAATTCAATCCAGAGAACAGGATACCAAGGTGAAGAGAGAGGATTCTCATTGGAATAAAAGAAACAGGCTCTGCAACAGTGAGTTTTTTATATGGCTGCTTAATTAGCAGACCAATTTGTGCATATAACTGTTCAGCAGGAGTGAACAAATATTTCTGCCAGTCAGGGAGGCACTAAGGCAACCCAGCTTTACATTTTAATCATCTGAAGGAAACTGCCATCCTTACCTGATTGGGCCGACATGTGACTTCAGACCCACAACACTGTGGTGATCTCTTAACTGCCCTCTGGGCAATTAGAGATGGGCAATAAATGCTGCCTAGCCAGCTATGACCTAATCCCATGAATGAATAATAAAACAAATTATCCTTTTCTCTTTAACTTTCCAAATCTGCCTTCACATCAATTCTCCCCAACTGTCAATCAAAATAGTCTTCTCAGTATGTTATAATTTGCCAGTACACTGATTCCAGCAAGGTTCGTGTGAAAGTCGTTCTAATGTTACAGCTTCATCTTTACCCAGAATTGGTGACAGTGCCCAATTAATTAAATGCCATTTCTCCCACACCAATCTTCAAACCACATCCTCTGCTCTCGATTTAATTTAATCTATGCCAGTTTGCCCATGGTTCAAAACATTATCCAGAGATTATTACCTTTTGTGGTTCTGCAGAGTGTCACGTACAATTTTCCAAGCTAAAGGAACTTGCCAATTTGTGAAGAAAACTTTAAAGATTATATATATAAGCCATGCACAAGCTACCATTTTTTAGTACTCTAGGCAAAAATAGCCTTGGAGATTAGACATTCTTTAGAACCATTAGTTTGTCCATTGCTGTTACCTTGCTTATACTAGTTTTAATGAGTCCACATCCCTGATTCAGTAGCAGATTTCTTGAGATGCCCAGCACACTGATTTCTTTCTGTACTGTAAGTACTTTTGCACAGTGAGTATTTAACACATCTTCCATTTCCTTTTTTCTCATTGCGCTCTGTATCTTTTCTGTTCGCCAGGATTTGTGCTTTTTTGGTACGTTTCTATGCTTTTTCTTTTCATTTTTGTCAGTTACCACTTTTGTGATCCTTGGTTCTAGAAAATTTGCCCTTTCGGTTTATAAGCCAGTTCTGTTTCACGTTAAATTATTTTTTGATCATGCCCCTACTTTAAGAAGGGTAGCAAGGATAATCTAGGTAATTATAGACCAGTGAGCCTGACGTCAGTGGTGGGGAAGCTGCTGGAGAAGATACTGAGGGATAGGATCTATTTACGTTTGGAAGAAAACGGGCTTATTAGTGATAGGCGGTGTGGTTTTCTGCAGGGAAGGTCATGTCTTATCAACTTGATAGAATTCTTTGAGTAAGTGACAAAGTTGATAGATGAGGGAAGGGCTGTAGATGTCATATACATGGACTTCAGTAAGGCGTTTGATGCGGTTCCCCATAGTAGGCTGATGGAAAAAGTGAAGTCGCATGGGGTCCAGGGTGTACTAACTAGATGGATAGAGAACTGGCTGGGCAATAGGAGACAGAGAGTTGTAGTGGAAGGGAGTTTCTCAAAATGGACAACTGTGACCAGTGGTGTTCCACAGGGATCTGTGTTGGGACCATTGTTGTTTGTGATATACATAAATGATCAGGAGGAAGGTATAGATGGTCTGATTAGCAAGTTTGCAGATGACACTAAGATTGGTGGAGTAGCAGATAGTGAAGCGGACTGTCGGAGAATGCAACAGAATATATATAAATTGGAGAGTTGGGCGGAGAAATAGCAGCTGGAGTTCAATCCAGGCAAATGTGAGGTGATGCATTTTGGAAGATCCAATTCAAGAGCGAACTATGTGGTAAATGGAAAAGCCCTGGGGAAAATTGTTGCACAGAGAGATCTGGGTGTTCAGGTCCAGTGTACCCTGAAGGTGGCAACGTAGGTCGATAGTGGTCAAGAAGGCATACGGCATGCTTTCATTCATCGGACGGGGTATTGAGTGCAAGAGTTGGCAGGTCATGTTACTGTAATATAGGACTTTGGTTTGACCACATTTGGAATACTGCGTACAGTTCTGGTCGTCACATTACCAAAAGGATGTGGATGCTTTGGAGAGGGTGCAGAGGAGATTCACCAGGATGTTGCCTGGTATGGCGGGCACTAGCTATGAAGAGAGGTTGAGTAGACTAGGATTATTTACATTAGAAAGACGGTGGTTGAGGGGGGACCTGATTGAGGTCTACAAAATCATGAGCGGTATAGACAGGGTGGATAGCAAGAAGCTTTTTCCCAGAGTGGGGTCTCAATTACTAGGGTCACGATTTCAAGGTGAGACGGGAAAAGTTTAAGGGAGATATGCGTGGAAAGTTCTTTACGCAGAGGGTGGTGGGTGCCTGGAACGCGTTGCCAGGGGAGGTGGTAGAGGCGGGCACGATAGCGTCATTTAAGATGTATCTAGACAGATACGTGAATGGGCAGGGAGCAGACGGATACAGATCCTTGGAAAATAGGCGACAGGTTCAGATAGAGGATCTGGATCGGTGCAGGCTTGGAGGGCCAAAGGGCCTGTTCCTGTGCTGTAATTTTCTTTGTGCTTGTTCTTCTTGATCATCTATCATCTATTCACCAACTGTTTTGCTCAGTTTTTTTGTTGAAAGTTTTTGTCTCATCATGTTGAAGTCACCTTATATAAATTTGGAATCATAGAAACTGTTTCTTGTTTGTTTCCTTCTAAATACTAGATGAATTTGATCACACTACGGTCACTATTTGATAAATGTTCATTTGCATTTAGACTGTTAACCAAATTTGACTCATCGTTCATGCCGACCATAATCCCAAACTAGACTAGTCCCACCTGCCTGTGCTCAGCCCATATTCCCTCTGAACGCTTCTTATTCGTTTACTTATCTAAATGTCTTTTGAGCTCTCTAACTGTACCCACATCCACCACTTCCTCTGGAAGTTCATTCCACACACTAACCACTCTGTGTAAAAGAAAAGCCCCTGATGTTGTTTTCCAAATCTTTCTCCTCTCGCCTTAAAAGTATGCTCCTTAGTCCCTCACCTTAGGGAAAAGACACCAGCCGTTCACCTTATCTGTACCCGTCATGATTTTGTAAACCTCTGTAAGGTCACTGGTCAATCTCAAGCTCCAGTGAACAAAGTCCCAGTCTAACCAGCCTGTCTTTATAAATCAAAGCCTCCATTGTTGGTGACATCCTGGTAAATGTTTCTGAACCCTCTCCAGCTTAATAATATCCTTCCTATAACAGGGCGACCAGAACTGGAGGTAGTACTCCAGAAGGGGCCTCGCCAACATCTGGACAACCTCAATATAGTGTCCCATTTCCTATATTCGAAGGTGTAAGCAATGAGGGCAAGCTGTCATTTCATAGCTGCTACCATGGAGCATAGACATAATTGCTACTAATCATTAAACTCTTCTACATGTTAATTTTGCCATAAAGACATTACAGTCAGCTTACTCCTCCTTGTATTCTCATAGCATAGAAGTGATTTCTTCCTTAGTTTTAAAGATTAATTGTCCCATATCATTTTCTGCCTTTCCAATTGACTAAATAATCTTGTATATGTAGTTACCAATCCTAAACCTCTTGCAGCCATATCTGTGAAATGACCAGTGTTGTAACTTCCAAAATTAATTTTTGCTGAACCTCATTCAGTTTGTTGCTTATACGCTATGTATTTGTACATTGAACGTACCCACGGTTTGTCTTTTTACTCTAAAGTTTTCTTTTGTATTTCTATTTTTCTCAGTTGTCTTAATTACACAGGTGCAGGTGTAGCAGGCACTGAAGAAGGCATATGGCATGTTGGCCTTCAGAGCAAGAAAATTTGAGTATAGAAACAGGGACATTTTGCGGGAGTTGGACAGAGCTTGATGAGACTTCACCTGGAGTACTATCTGCAGTTTTGGTACATTTGTCTGAGGAAGGAATCTTTGGCGATGGAGAGAGTACAACAGAGGTTTACCAGACTAATTCCTGGAATGGCAGGACTGACATATGAAGAGAATTGGTTATTGATTGGATTTCAGAAGAATGAGGTGGGATCTCATAGAATCTCATAAAAGAACTAGGCAAGGTAAATGCCGGAAGGATGTTCATGATGACCAGGGAGTCCAGAAGCAGGAACCCCAATCTAAGGATATGGGATTAGGACTGACATGAGGAGAAATTTCTTTAGCTAGAGAGTGTTGAGCCTGTGGAATACTCTGCCACAGAAAGCAGTTGAGGCCAAAACATTGAACGTCTTCATCGACTACCAACACCACCATACCCCTTCCCACATAACCACAGAAGGTGCAGCACCTGCCCATTCACCATCTCCCTGCTCACCATTCAAGGATTTAAACAGTCTTTCCAGGTGAAATAGCATTTCACCTGTACGTCCTCCAATCTTGTGTATTGTATTCACTGCACCCAATGTGGCCTACTGTACATTGGAGAAACCAAACGCAGACTGGGTAAATACTGTGCAGAACACCTCTTCTGTGTGCAAACATGATCTGGACCTTCCCATGGCCGGTCATTTTAACACAGCATCCTGCTCGCATGCCCACTTGTCTGACCTCAGCATGCTGCAGTGCTCCAATGATTCTCTCTCCATGCGCTCTCTGCCCTACCCCCATCCCAGTGGGACTTCCTGTTTTTCAAGTCTGGCAGTTAGACATCCCATTGTTCTGCCATTCTCACATTCCAATCACTTAATCTGAACTATCAACATCTTTCCCCACCCGCCCCCCCAGCACTCTACACCCCAACCACCCATGCCCCAAATATAGCATAAATCTCCACACTTCACTTCAGCTCTGAAGAGTCATCTGGACTCAAAACATTAGCTTGCTGTCTCTTCTTGGATGCTGCCTGACCCACTGATCTCTAGCATTTTTTTGTTTCCAGTACAGATTCCAGCATCTGCAGTAATTTGCTCCTCCTTGTTACTTACTTGCTAATTACTTTTTGGGAGTTTGTGCAGTCATTTCACTGTATCCACAAAATCAGTTTTTGCAAATTCGTCTATCTGTGCCAAAAAAAGTAACCAATTAATCAACATCTGCAGCCAAAAATCATGTATCCACGACCATTTTTTGCAGCAAAGATAGACTATCCTGCGTTGTTAGTTACGGTCTGTCACGTAGGCTACTATCTGTTTAGATACTGTATACCTTTCTCCATGCTAATTTTCATTATTTTGTATTACAAAACCATATTCCATTGAAGTATTAACATAATGTCATAACATTTATTATTTTAACCCAATAAAACCCCAAAAATAATAGGTGAAAAGTCATAATCTTGGGGTCCAGGAACTTAGCCCTCTTTGAAGCATAAGTTATTAAGCAGTCACAAATCCATCATTCGCGGGAGTTTATGGAAACAGAACTCTTGCGGATTTGGATGAATGATTGTATGTGTGTTTGTCGGGGAAAGATAAATTGGCCCTAGTTGTGATACCATTGTCTGAGCACCCATGTACCGTAGCTAGTGTAAACATTACTTGAAGACAACCAATGCCATCAGAGACAGACTCTGTGACAATCAGCAGCTTTAAGAGAGGAAAATACTGGTTTTAAATATATACCTTTTGTAAAAGCATTTTAATTTGTATTGAATTCAGAAGTTCAAGTTGTGCTGTATGGTCTCAGTTTGATTTTAGTGTATTCTGCTGACATTCCTTTACATTTACTTTCCCATCATTTACCAGAAAAATGTGTGGTAGTGTTATTTTGATAAGAACTGCTGAAGAGGGTCCTAGAAGGTTAATTAATGTTAAGAATTTTCCATCATCAGTTTGGCAGGCAATTTTCTCTTAAGGTTTACAATGCAATTGTAATTACAAAGCCCTGGCCAACTGCAAAGCCATATAATGTGTAACGTGAACACTGGCAATTTATTCACTGCCTTTTGCTTGCAGCTTCATCTAGAGAATTATCATAAATATAAATCTGACACATGGGAGTATTTATCTTTTGCTGCTTGGAGGTGTTAGCGCTTAGATAATTGATTTTGTGTATCCAATAAGGTTGCCTCGTTTAATCAAATTCCCAGTGGAGATTGCGTTTGACTGTAACAGCCGTTATCAATATTGTTTATAGTAAAATGAGCATTTTCTTTTTACCATGTTCAATTCAAAAGGAAAGTGAATGATTTGAACGGTTTTACTTTTTCTACTTTAATAGCCTGTAAGCTGTACTGGCCTGTAGGTAAAAAGCTTGTATTATACATGGATTCTGATTTTCATAGTCCACTGTTGTCAACAATTAGACCAACACCGAGAGAAAAGACACACCAACTTCTGTCTTCTAATGACTTAATGGTTATTATGGTTTTATTTTGCTCTGTGCAATTGATGATCAGATACTTTCTAAAAATCTTGGCCCACAGTGATCAAAACAATACATTAACATCAAGAAGCTAGAGGAAGTTAAGAATTGTGCTTTTCTTGCACCCAATCCAATATTGGTATTTTTGTTACGATTGGAGATGCTGAGGCAAGGTGCGTGATTGGGAGAAATTTAGTTATTCTAGATCTGTTAGATCTAGTGAAATCTCCTCAGTTGGATGGATATGGGATTGTGGGGTGCAGGGAAAAGAGTTTGAGAAGAGTCACAAGTTTCTGATATGTCTGACTTGTTTAAACTCGGGTGTAAGGTAATTTTCTGCCCATTCTAGGTGGGATGATGAGAGTTAGAGACAGGGCTCGTAAATACAGTTTGCTTTGGAATTGGGAAATTCCTGGTCTTTGAAGGGGAAGCAGAAATTCAGCAGGGAATGCCTCAAGGGAGGCACAGAACTGCCATTCTCAAAAGCGAGAGGCCTGTGGGACAGCTCATCACATTCTGGTTGATGAAGGGGTCCACATAATCAATGTAAAAACACACACTAAGTAAAAGGAACAAAACGCAGGGGGGAATACACATCACTGTTATACTTTATTTATAGCATAAATCACTTAAATAGTAATGCAACTTTGTCTTAATTAAAACTTACCGGCAGAGAGCCTTTCATTCGCACCCTCAACTGACTGCTTGGACATGGCAGAAATCGCAACAATATATTAAACTTCCGGTATTTCAAGTATACAATTTTTGCCGGTTTATCAAGAGTGCCAGTCAAGACAAAGTTCGCTGTAATTTTAACTGATGAACCTGATCTGCCAATTGCAGGTCAGCTGCCTCTGCCACTTGCAGAATAGATGGGAGGCAGCATCTGGCTAGCAGGAAAGATTTGAATTTGACCACTAGAATACAGGAACAGTCACTGACAGCAAGGTAAATTATTGGCAGTGCAGTTCTTGTTGGAAAAGAAGGGTAGCCATGAGCGGGGTGAAGTAATATTCAGGTGCGAGGAGAATTGATCCATCTCACAGCTGTACTAAGCGAGGACACTTGGAGGGTTCATCCAGCGAGGATATACGTGTAGATTTTAGGCATAAGAAAGATGCAGTCACTGGTGGAGTTAGGCTATATGCCTCCAACAGCCAGCAAGAGATAGAGGAACAGATTTGTGAGCAGATCATGAAAAGATGTAAAAACAACACAGTTGTTGTAGTGGTGATTTTAACTTCCTCCAGTATTGACTGGGACTCCTTTAGTGCCAGGGGTGTAGATGGGGCAGAATTTGAGGGGTACATCCAGGAGGGTTTCTTAAAACGATATGTAGACAGTCCAAAAAGGAAGGGGGCCGTATTCTTTAGAGATCTTATACTGGGGAATGAGCCTGGTCAGATAAGTTACAGTGAGGGAGTATTTTAGGAAGAGTGATCTTAATTTTATAAATTTTAAGATGGTTATGGTTAAGGATAAGACTTGTCTTCAGGTGCATGTACTAAATTGGGAGAAGGCTAATCACATTAGATGAAGCAAGAACTGGTAGAAATTGAATGGGGGAGGAGTGACTGTGTTTGAGGGTGAATCCACTTCTGATGCGGGATTCTTTTAAAGGCCAGTTGATCAGAGTTCAGGACCAGCATATTTCATGGAATGATGAAAGATAAGGATGGCAAGGTTTGGTAGCCTTGGATAACAAGAGATATTAACAGGTTAGTCAGAAAGAAAAGCGAAGCATATGTAAAGTTCAGGAAACTGATATCAAACAAGGCCCTTGAGTATAAAGGAAGCAAAAAAAAAACTTGCTAAGAAATTAGGAGGGCTAGAAGCAGCCATGAAATGTCCTTGGCAAATAGAATTAAGGAGAATCTCAAGGCATTTTATACATACGAGGAGCAAAAGGGTAGCTAGTGAAAAGGTGTGCCCACTCAAGGACAAGGGAGAGAATTTATGTGGGGAGCCAGAAGAAGTAGGTGAGGTCCTTAATGAGTACTTTGTATTGGTATTCACCAAACAGAGGGATATCGATAATGATAGTTATTATGGGGTAATTTGGTATTCTGGGGCATGTCGATATTAGGGAGGACGTCATGTCGAGCGTCTCAAACATTGTTAAATAAATCCCCAGGGCCGGATGGCATCTATATCAGGATACTGAAAGAGGCCAGAGAGGAGATTGCTGGAGGTTTGGCAGAGATCTTTGTATCCTCATTAACCACACCTGAAGTCCTGGTAGACTGGAGAATACTGTGTTAGGTTCGCTTGCCGAGCTTGTTCGTTAGTTCGCAGACATTGCATTACCCTGCTGGATAACATCATCAGTGCAGCCTCCGATGAAGGGCTTCATCCAGTGAGGTTATATGTGTAGATTTTAGGAATAAGAAAGATGCAATCGCTGCAGCTTGGCGAGTGAACCAGCCATAGCATCCACAACCCGAGCTACAAATCTACTAAAGAACCTTAGACAGGAGAATAGCCAAAGTTGTACCTTTGTTTAAGGAGGGCAACAGGAATAATCCAGGAAATTATTTACGTCAGTGGTAGGGAATTTATTGAAGAAGATTCTTAGAAGCAGGATTTACTCACATTTGGAGAAGAATTAACTTATTAGTCAACATGGCTTTATGCAGTAAGGTCTTGTCTTATATACGTGATTGGATGTTTTGAGCAAGTAACAAAAATGATTGAGGGTAGACCAGTGAATGTTGTCTATGTAGACTTTTACTAAAGTATTTGACAAGGTCCCTCGTGGTAGGCTGGTCCGGAAGATTAAGTGACATGGTGAGTTGGCCGGTTGGATATAGAATTGGCTTGGCCATAGGAAGACACAGGATAATTGTGGAGGGGTATTTTTCTGACTGGAAGTTTATGACCATTGGTGTTCCTCAAGGGTCAGTGCCTGGACCTCTGTGCTTGGAAGCTCTATAAATAATTTAGGTGAAAATATAGTTGGTCTGATTAGTAAGTTTGCAGACAACACAAATGGATAGAGTTGTGGATAGTGAAGAAGGTGATCAAAGGATACAACAGGATATAGACAGTTGTGTCGAGAAATAGCAGATGGAGTTTAATCCAGACAAGTGTGAGCTGATACGTCTTGAGAGGTCAAATGCAAGAGGAAAGTGTGCAGTAAATGGCAGAACCCTTAGCAGCATTGATGTACAGAGGGATCTTGGGGTACAAGTCCATAGCTTCCTGAAAGTGGCAACACAAGTGGATAAGGTGGTAAAGAAGGTGAATGCTTACCTTCATCAGTTAGGACATTGAATATAGAGGTTGGCAAGTCATGTTGCAGCTGTATGACTTTAGTTGGGCTGCATTTGAGTATTGTGTGCCATTCTAGTCACCGCATTGTAGGAATGATGTGGAGATTTTAGAGATGGTGCAAAAGCAGTTTACAGGATGATGCCTATAAGGACAACTTGGATTGTTTTCACTAGAGCATCGAAGGCTGAGGGTGACTTGATTAGAAATTGTGAGAGGCATGGATAGTCAAAGTCTTTTTCCCAGGGTAGAAATGTCAAATAATAAGGGGCGTAGGTTCAAAGTGAGAGGAGAAAACTTTAAAGGAGCTTTGTTAGGAATTTTTTTTTTTAAACAGTGGTAGGTGCCTGGAACATGCTGTCGAGGAGGTGGTAGACAGACGCGATAACAACGTTGAAGGGGTACATGACAGACACATGAACAGGCAGGGCTATGGACAATGTGCAAGTAGATGGTGTTAGTTTTAGAATGGCAACCTGATCTGCACAGACATAGTGGAACAAAGGGTCTGTTCCTCTACAGTACTGTTCTATGTTCTATCTCGTGCAACAGACCTGTTTCTGTTTGGGCCTATTCTGGATCCAGATTCTCTTCCTGCCAACTTTGTCTGGCAGAGAAGCCACAACAGTTTCTGCTTTTCCATTCACTTGTTTAATATTGCAGTTGGTGGCTGGCAGATGTGTTTTCAGATCCCAAGCTGCATATTAAAATTACAATCTCTTGAGTTTTGAGTAGCTGACTTTACTGCCTACTCAAAAGAAGCCAGTGAGATGTTGGTCAATAAGTCACCTGGCCAGTTTTAACTGCCCACTTTCTGCTGAGTAGAGCAATGTTTTCAAAGAGCCCTATTTGTTTCCAATATCTGATGAGTTATGTGTAATAATTCTAGCTTGTAGTTTATTCACCATATTTCTTACATGATTTGGCACTGGTAACAGAAAGCAAGTCAGTCTTTTAATGTTTGAGGATGTCTGACCTGAAATCTAGAAATGCTTCTCATTGAAGCTTGCTTAATGCATGCAACATGAAACATACAATCCGTTTTCTAAATTACAGTGCTACTTTGCCAAACAATTAGATTTGGTTGACCAAAGCCTGTGTTAGTTTAGTGATGAATAGATCTCTTGGCTATCAAGGGACAAAGCAACTGTAGGGACAGTGTAATATTGTATGCTGTATGATATATAGCACTTATGGTATAGTACGTCATATAGTCCTTCATAGAATCCCTACAGTATGAAAGCACGCTGTTCTGCCCATCAAGTCCATACTGGCCCTCCGAACAGCATCCAAACCAGACCCACCTCCCTACCCTATCCCTGTGACCTTGCATTTCCCATGGCTAATACACTTAGCCTGCACATCCCTGGACACTATGGGCAATTTTGCATGGCCAATCTGCTTAACATGCACATCTTTGGACTGTGGGAGGAAACCAGACCATCCAGAGGAAACCCACGCAGATAATAGGGAAAAGTGCAAACTCTGCACACATAGTCGCATGAGGCTGGAATCAAACCCAGGTCCCTGGCGCTGTGAGGCAGCAGTGCTAACCACTGAGCCACCGTACCTTCGTAATGTCACATCTCGGTGACCTACCATCAGAGTGAAGCTTGTGGAGGAGCAGAGCACATTATACAATAATTTCCTCATTTCTTTACCGTTAAGACCACTAAAATCATTTTTCCAACTCCATAAAGTCACCCGGTTTCACCCTGTCTCAACTCCTCTGCTGCTCAAGTTCTCATTTATGGTTTTTCCTCTTGTAAACAAGACAATTCCAATGCTCTCCTGGCTGGTGTCTCACATTCTGTAACCTCAGTAAACTTGTATTCAATCAAAATTCAGTTGCCCATATCTTAATTCATAGCAAGACCCATTTGTCTTTCATCCTTGTTCCTGCTGACCTACATTGGCATCCAGATCAAGTAACATCTTGATTTTAAAATCCTCATCATTTTCAGATACTTCCTTAGCATTCCTCCTCCCATCACTAGAATCTCCCCCTGCCCGTAACCCTTTGTGGTATTTGTACATGTCCAATTCAGGCCTCTAGTGGATCGCCAATTTTAGTTGTCTCACTATTGGGAGTAAGTTGACTTACCTCTGTTGAGTTTAAAAACAAAGCGCTGCAGAAACTCAGCAGTCTGGCAACAACTGTGGCAAAAACAACAGTTAATGTTGTGAGTCTGGTATTTTTCATCTTTGGAGCAATTCCAAAGGAGAGTCACACTGGACTCAAAACATTAACTCTGTTTTTCTCTCCACGGATGCAGCCAGCCATGCTAAGCTTCTGCAGCTCTTTCTGTTTTTCTTTCAGATTTCCAGCCTCTACAGTATTTTGCTTTTATCCGAGTTGCGTTACGGGGCTCTGGAATTAGCTCCTTGCACCAATCTGTCTTGCTTCTTAAAGCCTATCTCTTTGACTAAACGTTTGATCACCTCATGTAATCTTAAATTGAGTGGCATACTTTGTTTTGTAGTGTGCCTATGAAGCATCTTGGGACATTTTCTTATGCAAGTGTACTGCATAAATATAAGATGATTATATCCGTGCTGGAAGTTGCTGCCCACTTTTATTAATAAATGACTATTGATAACTTTACCCTTATTTTTACTGCAGATAAAGACCAATTTTAGTTAAGGTGCAGTGCTAGCCATGTTTTATTGGCAGTAAACTGCAAAGGTTATTAAAGTATTATCTAAAATAAATCCAGTTTCTTTTGCTGCAAAATCAAATTGACTAGCTCTTGAAAGGCCCATTTTCATGTCAGTGTATGTGTAAATGCCTCTAAATTTAAAGGGTCTAATATCATGTGGAAATATTCAAAAATTAGGCAATTTAAATGTTTGTATAAAAGGAGCACCTCAAACAGGAATTCTGATGAATAAAGTTGGTCAAATATTTTTAACAAAAGGAGCTGGTGTGGAAGCACAATTGCTAAATTAGGCCACACTTGCTTAAAAGTATGTTCTGTGCTCATAAGAAATTTGGATATAATTTTTTGTTAGTGACAGTCTAATTTAAAATACATCTATGCATTGTTTAGATACTAAATGCAAGAAATACAGTTCTTCATGGTATTTGTCAGATTGTCCAATATTTTTCATTATGATAAATCTTGTTTTTCATTTTTATAGGTTCATCTATTCCAGGGCCAATCATATGTAAGGTAATTAATTTAATTAAACCTTTTACCTAGAAGAAGGATTTAAACTGATTAAAAATGAGATCTGTCACAAATCAGTCTAGTGTTTTTAAAAATCACAAGACATCATTATTACTTTGCAGGTTCAATGTACTGTAATTCTGGAGATTGGATCAGTCCAGTTTAGTGGTTCCTCACAATGTGGACAATGTTTCTGCCTTGACTGGATGCCTACTGGTGAACATGAATATTTGGCAGCAGGTTTTTATGACGGTATGTAGCAGTTTGAATTTTGAAATTTAAATCTCTTCCCTTCCTCCAATAGGTATATCTCTGCAGTCTAATCTGACTTGAGGGGGCCTTCCAGTTCCTTTTATCATTTATAATCTTAAGTCAAGCACTAGTAAGTGTAAGTACAGCTGCAGTGCTTGCATGCAGTAATACTGATGAATATGTTTTAACCTGTTGCCTATTTAGACCACTATCCATAACTTCAGAATTATATATTTAGAATTGTCTCAGGCCTGTTGAACAAGAAAATCTGCAGTCCTTACTTGGTGTGTCCTAAATGTGGTCCAAACTTTCAACAATGTATTTAACTCCTAACTCTCATTTGTAATGGCCTAGCACAGCAATCTGTTTTATCAAGCTGCAACAAAGAAGTCAAATAATAATAAAACCGGAAGGACACAAAGCACACCTTGCCCAGTCAATCTTGCCAGTCTCTTTCGCTAATACTGGAAGGCATGCAAAGATTGGACAGATGACCATGGACTACTTACACAACATCTGACTCATATATTCATAATCATACTCATTGAATCATACCTTACAGTCAATATCCTAAGTGCCTAAAAACTCATTCTTTGGTATGTCCTTTCCCACCAGCAGGACAGACCCACCTGAGATGGTGGCACAGTGGTTTACCGTTGTGGGGGAAAGTGGCTTGGAAATCCTCAACATTGATTCTGGATGCTACTAAGTTTCAGTACAGCTGCATACACTGAAAAATGTGGAAAATTGTCCAGTATGTCCTGTCCACAAAAAACTGGATCCATCCAGTCTAGGCTTATTCATCAGTAAGCTGTTGATCGATGTTCATTTTGGGTTCTGTCAAGAACATTTGGCTCCAGAATTCATTGCAGCCATGGTCCAAATGTGAACAAAAAAGTAACATCCCAAAAGTGAGATGAGAATAGTTAGCATTTTCACCAAGGCAGCATTTGAGCCCTAGTAAAATTTAAGTCAGTGAGCATCAGAGGGAAAGCTCTGATTGGAGTCATTCCTAGCACAAAGGAAGATGGTTTTGTTGGAGGCCAGTCATTTCCACCACAGCATATAGTTGCAGGAGTTCCTCAGCTTGGTGTCCTACACCCAAACATCTTCAGTTGCTTCTTCAATTACACAGCTGACCTTGAAGAAACCTGTGTGGGGGAGCTCATAGCAGGGGAGTGGTTAAGTGGTATTTTTAAAGTGTAGATTTACAATAAAAACACAGTAAGGTTACAATAGTGAGTCAAGTGGGGTTTTTACTTGATTGTATATTTAATAAGATCTGTCTTTTGATTAAACTTTAAAAATAAAAAAAAGGTACTTGGCGTGGAGCAGTGTTTTTTGAGCAGCACGACTGGGCTGTTTTCTGGGACTGTAGATTGTTAAAGTGCAAAGATGGCCCTTGGTAGAGTGATGTGCTCTTCCCATCGGATGTGGGAGATTAGGGAGAGTTTCCATGTTACTGATGATTATGCCTGCAGCAAGTGTGTTTGGGTGCGAATCCTATCAGATCACATGGATCAGTTGGACCAGCAGTTAGAAGCAACGAGGAGTTTACAGGAGCTCGGGGGTGTGATGGATGGCAATTGAGGGAAGGGAGAAAAACTGCAGGTACAGCCAGGTAGACGCCTTACCTCCAGGAAAGGCAGGAGAGGAATGCATGTAGTGCAGGAGTCTCCTGTGGCTGTCCCCATCTCACAAGTAGCTGTTTTGGAAAATGTAGGAAGTGAGGGACTGTCAGGGGAATATAGCACTCACAGCCAAGTTTCTGGTACAGGGACTGGCTCTAATGTAACAGTGGGTACGTCAGCTTCCAAGCAATCGATTGCGATAGGGAACTCTTAGAAGCACAAACAGGCATTTCTGCAGCCCTCAATGAAACATCGGAATAGTGTGTTTCCTCCCTTGTGCCAGGATTGAGAATATCTGAGAGTGCAGAATATTCTCAAAGGGGAGAGGGACCAGCAGGAGGTCGTTGTTCACATTGGAACTAATGACTAAGGAGGAGAAAATCTAGGAAGTTAAGTATGAATTTAAAAAGTAGGTTTGCAAGGGTAGTAGTATCTGGATTATTCCCAATGCCATGGGTTAGTGACATTAGGAATAAGAGAATAGTGCAGATGAAAGCATGGCTGAGGAGCTGGTGCAGGGGAGAAGGATTCACCTTTTTGGATCATTGGAATCTCTTCTGGGGTAAAAATGATCTGGGGGTGGGTTTGGGGCATGGGGAGCCCAGGGAGATGGTGAGAAGAGAGATCAGTCTGAGACCGGCGTAGTTGGGAAAATAAGCAAATTAAACAGTTGGGAGCAAAGCAGGCAAGGAAATAGGACTGATAAAATAAACTGAATTTATTTCAATGCAAGAGGCCAGGTAAGGCAGATGAAATCAGGGCTTGGTTGGGAACATGGGACTGGGATACCATAGCAATTAGAGATGTGGCTCAGGGACAGACAGGACTGGCAGCTCAATGTTCCAGGGTTTAAATGCTATAAAGCTTCTTTCTTTCCCCCCCACCACCCCCTCCCAAAAAAAAATAGTTGGAGGGAAATTGAAAAACAAATTTGTAAGGAGATCTCGGTTATCTCAGTAAGAATGATAGGGTGATAATGGTAGAGGATTTTAACTTTACAAGCATAGATTTGGACTGCCATAGTGTTAAGGGCTTGGATGGAGAGGAATTTAAGTATGTACAAGGAAATTTTCTGATTCAGTATATGGATGTACCCAACAGAGAAGGAGCAAAACTTGACCTACTCATGGGAAAAGAGCAGGTGAGGTGACTGAAGTGTCAGTGGAGGAGCACTTTGGGGCCTGTTACCATAATTCTATTAGTTTTAAAATAGTGATGGAAAAGGATAGACCAGATCTACATGTTCTAAATTGGAGGAAGGCCAATTTTTATGGTATTGGGCAAGAACTTGGTGGTGGAAATTTGCGAGGGACTGCTGGAAAATGGGTAGCCTTCAAAAGTGAGATAACAAGAGACCAGAGACAGTATATTCCTGTCAGGGTGAAGGGCAAGGCTGCTAGGTGTAGGGAATGCTGAATGACTAGAAAAATTGAGGTTTTGGTCAAGAAAAAGATGGAAGCATATGTATAGACAGCAGGGATCGAGTAAATCCCTAGAAGAATGTAAAGGCAGTAGAAGTATACTTCAGGGAAATCAGGAAGGCAAAAAGGGGACATGAGATAGCATTGGCAAATAGGATTAAGGAGAATACAAAGGGATTCTACAAATACATTAAGGACAAAAGAGTAACTAGGGAGAGAATAGTGCCCTTTTAAAGATGGTAAGGTAGCCTAAATGGGTGAAAGAGAACTTGGGGAAATAAATAGTGATATCTTGAAAAATGTCCAAACTAAAGTGGAGGAGGTGCAGGATGCCTTAAAACACACAAAGGTGGATAAATCCCTAGGATCCAATCAGGTGTATCCTAGAACTATGTGGGAAGCTAGGGAAGTGATCGTTGGGCCCCTTGCTGAGATATTTATATCATCGATAACCACAGGTGAGTTGCTGGAAGATTGGAGGTTGGCTAACATGGTGCCTTTATTTAAGAAAGGTGATGAGGAAAGGCCAGAGAACTATAGACTGGTGAGGCTGATAAGGACTGATTAGGGATAGTCAGCATGGCTTTGTGCATGGGAAATTGTGTCTCACTAACTTGATTGAGTTTTTTGAAGTAACGAAGAAGATTGAGGAGGGCAGAGCGGTGGACGTTACCTATATGGATTTCAGGAAGGCGTTTGACAATGTTCCTCATGGTAGACTGGTTGGCAAGGTTAGATCACATGGAATGCAGGGAGAACTAGCCATTTAGATACAGAACTAGGTTGAAAATAGAAGACAGAGGGTGGTGGTGGAGGGTTGCTTTTCAGACTGGAAGCCTGTGACCAGCAGTGTGCTGCAAGGATTGGTGTTGGGTCCACTGCTTTTTGTCATTTATATAAAATGATTTAAATGTGAATGTACGAGGTATGGTTAGTAAGTTTGCAGATGACAGCAAAATTGGAAGTGTAGTGGACAGCAAAGAAGATTACTTTGGAGTGCAGAGAGTTCTGTTATAATGCATGTTCCAACAACACGAGTTGGCTATAACACAATTGGCGAATAGGGGAACGCTATTTCTAAAATGCGAACTTGTGTTGGCTATAACGCAATTCCATCGAATAGGCATCTTGCTGTCAGTTCTTTGCTAATGATACCTACAATGTACTTGTACAATGCTGTGATTCTGAGAGTCCCAGAGAAATTCTCCCTGTTGGTCTTCATTAAAACTGAAAAGTAAGAAGCCAGCAGGTCTATTGTCAGGAAAAGTAGGGTGTAGGGGAGAGTGAAAATCAGGATATCTAACTTACCTTGAAAGGAAACACTCCTGAGGCACAGGACCTGGGTACAACAGGAGGCTCCAGCAGCATATTTAAGTAAATAGTCAGATCATGGTTGACTTATGTTTCAACTTGATTTTTCCACCTTTGCTCCATATCCCTCAATACCCTTGTCGTGTGGTGATAAGATTGCTGGAGGAGTCTAAGTTGCTATGGGAACATGCGCATATGTATATGTCGCAGTCTGGAACTATGGATAATGGTAGTAGAGTCTCCAATGTTCCTTTAGACACACAGCTGACCATGAATCTCTCCAACCTTACAGTCTGCTACTGGCAGTGTTGGAAGAATTTGCCGATTGATACTCCATCTTTTTAGCCAGATTGTGAATGCACCTTCCCTGGCCATTGAATTCTGAGGCAGGACTTGAACCTGGATTATCTTGTTTATAAAGGCTTGCATCTTTCACGTCAGGATGTTAAAAAGAGTTTGACAGCCACTGAAGTATTTTTGAAGTGCAGTCCTTGTAGAAAATATAGCAGCTAATTTTCACACCATACTCTCCCACAAGCAACATTGTATTAATGACCAGACAATCTATCATTGTGTTGCTGACTAAGGAGTAAGTATTGACTGGGACACCTGGGTCACTATCCTGCACTTTCTGGAAATAGTGAGGACAGTTGTGTCAATCCGAGAAGGAGCAGCGAAGCTGCTGTCACAGTCGGACCAACTTGTCTAACTAGCTGCTGACAGTAGTGCTATCCTTTGTGTTATGCTTTTTTGGTAGTCTGCTTTTCCCAAAGGCCCGGTTATTTACATAGCGTGATTTTCTATAACACGATGTTGCGCTGGAATGCAATTAAAACACAACCCCCTGTACAATGGAACCTTGATCAGGTGGACCAATGGTTAAAGCAGTGGCAGATGGCTGCATTTTGGAAAGGCAAATCAGAGCAGGACTTATGCAATCAATGGTAGGATCCTAGGGAGTGTTGCTGAACAAAGAGACCTTGGAGTGCAGGTTCATTGTTCCTTGAAAGTGGAGTCCCAGGTAGACAGGATAGTGAAGAAGGTATTTTGTATGCTTGCCTTTATTAGTCAATGTATTGAGTATAGGAGTTGGGAGGCCATGTTGCAGCTGTCCAGGACATTTGGTTAGTCCACTTTTAGAATGCTGTGTGCAGTTCTGGTCTCCCTGCTATAGGAAGGATGTTGTGGGACTTGCAAGAGTTCAGAAAAGATTTACAAGGATATTGCCAGGTTTGAGCTGTAGAGAGAGGCTGAATAGGCTGGGGCTGTTTTCCCTGGAGCATCAGAGGTTAAGGGGTGACCTTGTAGAGGTTTATAAAATCATGAGGGGCATGGATAGGTGAATAGCCAAGGTCTTATCTTCAGGATAGGGACATCTAAAACTAGAGGGCATAGGTTTAAGGTGAGAAGGGAAAGATTTAAAAGGGACCTAAGGGGTAACTTTTTCACACAGAGGATGGTGTGTGTGTGTGTGTGTGTGTGGAACCAGCTGCCAGAGGAAGTGGTGGAGGCTGGTACAGGTACAACATTTAAAAGGTATCTGGACGGGTATATGAATAGGAAGGGTTTAGAGAGATGTGCGTCAAATGCTGGCAAATGGGTTTAGATTAATTTAGGATCTTTGGTCGGCATGGACAAATTGGACTGAGGCGTCTGTTTCCATGTTGTATGACTCCGTGACCCCTCCAGTGTAGCATTCAGTGTCATTTGCAACTGTTCACATTCTGAAGCAGTTGGTGCCCACATAGGCCTCAAATATTCAAGCTTGGACTGATAAGCGGCAAACAACATTCATGTCACAGAAGTTCCAGGCGGTAGCCATTTCCAGCAATAGACAATCATCTCATTTCTCATTAACACAACACAACAATTGAATCACCCCATCGTTAACATCTAGCAATTATCACTGACCAGATGCTTAATTGAAATAGTCACGTAAACACTTTTTTGGCTCCAAGAACAGATCAAAGGCTGAGAATTCTGCAGTAAGTAACTTCTTCTCTCTCCCCACCGCCCCCCCTCCCCCGCCACCAAATTTCTCACAATCTGTCCACCATCTTCAAGACACATTAGGATTCTGATGGAATACGCAGGATGAGTGCAGCTCCAGGCACACGAAAAAACTCAACACTAGCTGGGAACAAATTGGACACTTTGATCAGCTCTCCACTCCACCTTAAAAATTCACTCCATGTGCCACGGACGGGAGTTGGGAGCAGTATAGACCATTTGCAGAATGCACTTAAACAACTCCTTATTCAGCAGCAAGGCACGGTTGATAGCACCTTCCAAACCCACAACTTCTATCGCCTAAAGGGGGAACCAAAGAATGTGGTTCACTTGTACTTTAAGAAAGTATTCAGTAAAGTTACACATAAGCGATTAGCATGTAAAACTAAAGCACATGGAATTGGGGGTAGTATACTGACGACTAAACTGGCTGGCAGACAGGAAACAGCGTAGGAATAAATAGATCATTTTCTGAGTGGCAGCTAGTGACTAGCGGGGTACTTCAAGGATTAGTGTTTGGACCCCAACTATTCACAATATTTGTTAATGATTAGTTGAGGGAACTAAATGTAATATCTCCAAGTTTGTAAATGACACAAAGCTGGATGAAAGAGTAAACTGTGAGGAGGATGCAGAGGTGCTTCAGTGAGATTTGGACAAGTTGAGTGGTTAGCCAAATGTACAGCATGAAGTGCTTTGGTAACACAAACAGGAAGGTGGATTTTTATCTGATGGACTGGGAAAGGGTGCACTAAGACCCAGATGTCCTTGTACACCAGCCACTGAAAGTAAACAGGCAAGTGCAGCAGGTGGTGAAGAAGGCAAATGACATAGTGAGAGGATTTAAGTACAGGAGCAGAGATGTCTTGCTGCAATTGTACAGCACCTTGTTGAGATCACACCTGGAATGTTGTGTGCAGTTTTGGTCACCTTATCTGAGGAAGGATGTCCTGACTCTGAAGAGAGGGCAACAAAGGTTTACCAGAATCATTCCCAGAATGGCAGGACAAATGTTTGAAGAGAGATTCCTTTGGCTAGGATTATGTTTTCTGGAGTTGTAAAGAATGAGGCAGGATCGCAAATAAATCTATAGAATTCTAGCAGAACTAGACAGGGTAACCACCGGAAGCATGGCCCTGGTGACCAGGGAGCCCAGAACCAGGGGTCACAGTCTGAGGATAAAGGTTAGGCCATTTAGGACTGAGATAAGAAACTTCATCGCCCGAGAATGTTGAGCTCGTGGAATTCTCTGCCACAGAAAGTGATTGAGGCCAAAACAATGAATATTTCAAAGAAGGAACGAGATATAGTTCTTAGCACCCTTTTTCTCACATTTTCTCCCATACCTTTGATCCCATAAGTCCTGAGTTGGATGATCAGCAACAATCATATTGAATGGCAGAGCAAGCTGAAAAGGCTGAATGACCTTCTCCTGTTCTTTTTTCTATGTTAATATCTTTCTAAAAGAATAAGAGGGGCAGATTCAGCTACAAGTGTCATGCACTCCCACCCTCATCCCAACCTGACATGGTACTACATTGTTAATTCTTCTTCATTTCTGTGTCAAAACCCAACCCTAACTGTACAATGTATCTCTGTCATTTGAACTTCAGAACTTCAAGAAAACAGGTCATCACTACCTTCTTAGGGACAGTTATGGATGAATAATAAATGCTGGCATCACCAGCAACACTCACCAAAAACATATGCAAAAATAAATCAAACAACTTTGTACCTGTTTGTGTCATGGAAGGTAATTACACCAGTTTAATGCTATATTTTTCATATTCATGGAGGTAATAGACGCCACATGATATCATGGTTACATGAATTATTTCCTTGGAAAAAAATTTGAATAATATCTTGTTGATTATAACTGTTCCAAAACTGAAGCAGACAATAATCTCATCACTTCTCATGGTCTACCTGAACTGCAACTATAATAGAAATGGAACTGTTGATATTAGTTATCTAAGTCACCTTTAATTGACAAGTGTTAGCACAAAAATCAAATACTTCATAAAGACCCATTGTTGTATTTGTCAGTTCAGTTCACTTTCAAGAAATAAGAATTATATTCTGTTAGCTTCATTAATATGTCCATCTTAATCATTTTATTCTCAACTACAGCAGCAAAAATTTAAAATGAGTTTTTATGGCCATAAACCTAAGCAAGAGCAATGCTTAATATTTGAAACAGCAAGTCTAGAAAAGTTAATAGTTCTTTCCCATCAGGAATTATGTTCATTAATCTGATATAACCTGAAGGAGAAAAATGTATAAAGGTAATCGTTGGCTGAGCATGTTTTTATTCTGAAATTTGATTATGAAATGAGAGAGGGACAAGACTGGCAGCTTTATGCTCTAGGATTTAGATGTTTCAAGAGAGATAGAGAGGGATGTAAAAGAGGTGGGGAGTTACATTACTGATTAGGGCGAATATCACAGCTGTACTGAGGGAACGACACCTTGAAGGGTTTATCCAGTGAGGTTATATGGATAGAGCTCAGGAATAGGAAGGATGCAGTCACTTTGATAGGATTGTACTGCAGGCTTGCCAATGGCCAGCAGGTGATGAAGGAACAGAGAGTCATAGAGATTTACAACACAGAAACGGACCCCTCCGTCCAATTCGTCCATGCGGACCAAAGATCCTAAATTAATCTAGTCCTATTTACAAGCATTTGGCCCATATCCCTCTAAACCTTTCCTATTCATATACCCTTTCAGATGCCATTTTAAATGTTGTAATTTTACCAGCTGCCACCACATCCTATGGCAGTTTGTTCCATATATGCACCACCCTCTGTGTGGAAAAAGTTGCCCCTTAGGTCCTTTTTAAATCTTTCCCCTGTCACCTTAAATTTATACCCTCTAGTTTTGGACTCTCCTACTCTGGGGAAATGATCCTGACTATTCACCCTATCCATGACCATCATGATTTTATAAACTTCTATAAGGCCACCCCTCAGCCTCTGACATTCCTGGGAAAATAGCCGCATTCTATACAGCCTCTCCCTATAGCTCAAACCCTCCAACCCTGCCAATATCCTTGTAAGTCTTTTCTCACACCTTTCAAGTTCAACATCTTTCCTATAGCACAGAGACCAAAATTGAATGCAGTATTCCAAAAGTGGCCTGATCAATGTCCTGTACAGCTGCAACGTGAACTCCCAACTCCTATACTCTATGTGCTGACCAATAAAGGCAAGCATACCATATGCTTTCTTCACTACCCTGTGTATCTGCAACTCCACTTTCAAGGAACTATGAACCTGCACTCCAAAGTTTCTTTGTTCGGCAGCACTCCCCAGGATTTATGTGGAGAGATTATGGAAAAATGCAGTATTGTAGTGAGTAATTTAACTTCCCCTTTATTTACTGGGACTCACTTAGTGCCAGGGGCTTGGATGGGGGAGGAGTTTGCTAGGTGTGTCCAGGACGGTTTGAAATAATATGTAAATAGTCCAATTAGGGAAGGGGCCATACAATTCCTGTACTAGGGAATGAGCTCAGCCAGCTGATCAGAGTTTCAGATGGAGAGCACTTTGGGCATAGTGACCATAATTCAATATGTTTTAAGTTACTTATGGATAAGGATAGGAGTAGTCCTCAGGTGAAAGTATGAAACTGGGGCAAGGCAAACTACCACAGTATTAGGCAGGAACTGGGGAATGTAGACTGGGGGCAGATGTTGAGGGTAAAGCCACATATGACGTGGGAATCTTTTAAAGGCCAGTTGATTTAGAGTTGAGGGCCAGCATGTACCTGTGAAAATGAGGGATAAGGATGGCAAGGTTCAGGAATCTTGAATGACAAGACGAATTGAGAACTTAGTCAAAAAGAGTCATACATAAGATTTAGGAAACTGGAAACAGTCAGAGTCCTCAAAGAATAAATATATAGCAGAAAAATCTCAAACAAGGAGTTAGGGGGTTAAAGGGACCACAAAATGTCTTTGACAAACAGCATAAAGGAAAATTCCATGGTGGTTTATGCATTTATAAGGATCAAGAGTGTAGCTAGATAAAGAGTAGGTCAACTCAAGGACAAAGGGGTGAACTTGTGTGAAACCGGAGGAAGTGGATGAGTTCCTTTAATGAATACTTTGCTTGATATTCACAAAGAAGGACATGGTGGATTGTGAGTCTCGGGAGGGATATATTGATATGCCCTACGATAAAAACGGTGGTAGTGTTGGGTGTTTTGAAAAACATTAAGGTAGACAAATCCCTACAACTTGATTGAATCTGTTGCAGAATGCTGAGGAAATTGCTGAGACCTTCGACAAAATCTTTGTATCCTCCGTAGCCACAGGAAAGGTATCAGAGACTAGAGAATAACCAACATTATTCCTTTATTTAAGAGGGGCAACCGGGATAATCTAGGAGATTACAAGCTGGTGAGCTTTACGTCAGTGGTAGAGAAATTATTTGAGATGATTCTTAAGGATAAGTTTACTCGTATTTGGAAAAATATGGACTTGAGTTTTTGAAGGAAGTGACAAAGATAATTATTGAGGGCAGGGCAGTAGATGTTGTCTATATGGACTTTAGCAAGGTCTTTGACAAAGTCCCTCTTGGCAGGTTAATAAAAAAGGTGAAGTCACACAGGATCATGGTGAGCTGGTAAGTTGGATGCAGAAATGGCTTAGCCGTAGAAGACGGAGAGCAGTGATGGAAGGGTGTTTTCAGATTGGAGATCTGTGACCAGTGGTGTTCTGCAGGGGTCAGTGTTTGGGACCCTTGTTGTTTGTAATGTATATAAATGATTTGGAGGAGAATGAAAGTGGCCTAATTAGTAAGTTTGCAGAGGGCACAAAGATTGGGATAATGAAGTGGATTGCCTGAGGATACAGCGGGATATGGATTGGCTAAAGACTTGAATGGAAAAATGGAAGCTAAGGTTTTTTCCGGACAAATGCAAGGTGATGCATTTTGGGAGATCTAATGCAGCAGGGAAGTATATAGTAAATGGCAGAACTTTTAGTAGCATCAACATACAGAGGGATTTAGGCATACTGAAGTGGCAACAAGTGGATAAGGTGGTCAAGAAGGTATATGACATGCTCACTTATTGGTTGGGCCGTAGACTATAAACATTGGCAAGTCATTTTGGAGTTGTATAGAACTTTAGTTAGACCACATTTGCAATGTTGTATACGGTTTTGGTCACCACACTACCAGAAGGATGTGGAAGTTTTGGAGAGGGTTCAGAAACGGTTTACCAGGATGTTACAAAAACTAGGCAACCAGTGATCCTTCCTCAGAACTCCTCAGTTGTGGACCCGAAACATTAACTCTGATTTTTCTGCACAAACACTGCCAGACCTGGTGAGCTTGTCCAGCAATTTCTTTCTTTTTTTTTGTTGCAATTTCTTTTATTTGTTTCTGATTTCCACCATCCACAGTTCTTTTGGTTTTTAGCCATGATGTTGCTGGTTTGGACAGTATTAACTATGAGGAGAAATTGGGCAGGTTTGGTTTGTTTTTGCTTGAATGTTAAAGTATGAGGTGGGGGGGTGGGTGGCGACCTGGTAGAAGTTTACAAAATTATGACAGGCATTGATAACATGGATAATCAGAGACTTTTTCCCATGATAGAAATGTCAATTACTAGGAAACATAGGTTTAAGGTCAAAGGGGATAAGTTTAAAGGACATAGGAGAGGCAAAGGAGAGATAAGTGCCTGGAATATGCTACCAGAGGAGGTGGTGAAGGTGGATACAATAGTAATGTTTAAAAGGCATGTTGACAGACGTGTGAATTATAGAATCCCCACAGTGCAGATAGAGGCCGTTTGGCCCATTGTGTCTGCATCGACCCTTTGAAGAGCATCCCATCTACACCAACTCCACACCCCACATCCTCACATTTACTATGGCTAATCCCCCTAGCCTGCATATCCCTGGCATACCCGGTAGAAACTAAACCAGATGTGGGGCAAATGTGCCAACTCAAGACAAATGGTCTAAGGCTAGAATGAAACTTGAATACCTGACGCTGAGGCAGCAGTGCTAACTATTGTGCCACTCAAATAGGCAGGGAGTAGACAGATACAGACAGCATAGAGGCAAAAGATTTTTTGTTTAGAAAGGCATCATGTATTGGCATAGTTTTGCTGAGCCAAAGGGCCTGTTCCTGTGCCATACTGTTATTTGTTCTTTTATATGACTATGTTGTGACCATTTTTGATATCCTGTCACTTGAACCTCTGTTAATAGGTAAGAATCATAGAATCCCTACATTGTGGAAGCAGGCCATTCGGCCCATTAAATCCACACCATCCCTCCAAAGAGCATCCCACCCAGATCCACCCCCCCTACCCTGTCCTTGTAACCCTGCATTTTCCATGGCTAATCTACCTAGCCTGTACATCCTAGACACAATGGGCAATTTAGCATGGCCAATCCGCCTAACCTGCACATCTTTGGAGTGTGGGAGGAAACCAGAGCACCAGGAGGAAACCCACGCCGACGTGGGGAGAATGTGCAAACTCCACACAGACCGTTGCCCAAGGGTGGAATCGAACCTGTGTCTCTGGTGCTATGAGGCAGTAGTGCTAGCCACTGTGCTGCCCTGAAGATTAACAAAATCTGTTTTCTCTTTTTAAATTTAGTAATACAAAGTATCTTCTATTTTTGTTACTAAATCATTTTAAAATTAATAATGCAAATCTTTCTTCCAATTCTAGTTTTTCCCCGTTGCATTCCACCAGAAAAAGTGTTGCTTATCGCGTTGCAGCAAAAATATTTCTCCAAGATGCTGTAACCGTAGCAGTTTCCCCACCCACATGGGTCTAGTCTGTGGAGAAAATTTTTAAATACTAGTAATTCAGAAATGAGTGGCCTTTCATGTATTAGTTAGCGTAAAGAGTCAGGAAAAGTGCTGTACAAACTTTCAACTCCATTCATTAGACATCTGTCCCAGTGCCATTCTTGGATATTTTCCTTGGAGTCACTGTCTCACACTGCACCTGAAATCAACACTTCTAAGTGGTAGCTCTCAGCTTGCATGTATTATTTAATTTTGTTTCTTTATAAATCATTCTGGTTTCCAGAACTCAGCTCAAACTCCAGTTTGGTATCTATTCTTAGGATAGATGTGTTTTGAGAACCAATCATGAATTGTAACAGGGTTGATCAGATGCACACTAGCCATGCTCAAACAATCATTTCGGGGGAAAAAAGCTTCATGATCGTGTTGAAAGTGTATGCCTCGTGTGAGGGGAGAAGTTGACGAGGAGAGCTTTTCATGGTAACCTCAGTTGGTGTCGGAATTGAGCCCATGCTGTTGGGATCATTCTGCTTCACAAACCAGCAACGCAACCAACTGAGCTAACTGATCTCCTAATACCTATTTAAAGGTATTAGCAGACATGCAGTAGGCATATTACAACTTGATACAGGCAGTCTGTTAATTTTTAATTATATAGACAATTAATGATCACCTAGACTTTAAAAAATGTAAAAATCTGGGTTTATTTTTATCTTTCTGTTGTCTCATTGATGTAGTAAAGCTGCAGTGATGCAAGTAAACAAGTAATAAGTTTATAGAGGTGAGGGATTTCAAAAAGGGATATGCTTAGGTATTTAACACTGAAGTAGTATCAATCATTATGTGGACTGTTAACAAACATAGATTAAAATGCTAACTACTGGTATCAGTACAAAATATGTTTCTGTATGAAGTCCCAAATGATCTTCGAGATTTTCCTCACAAGCTTAGTGAATTCTAGTGTTATCCTTGTCTCTATCTCCAAGTTATTTTTCCAGCTTTCTAGCCAGCAAGAAATCTTGAATTCATTCAAATTTCCCCTTTTGTCTATCCTTTCACCTCGTCATTGCTGACTGTGTCGCAAGCCTTTTCAGCTCTAATCTATAAAATTCTCTCCTTACACCTCATTCAAGGATACTGAGCCTTCGCAACAGCACTGCAGATGAAATTTTTGATTCGTTCCACTGCCAATAACTCAATAATTTATTGGATAGAAGTCAAGATTATCCAATAATAGAAATTAAGCAAGGTAAACAACATAGTAATATCAGATGTTAGTACAGGAAATGTGCATTACCATATCAATTGAATTAAATAGACTGTTTACTATGTATAGCCTTGATGAAGTGGGGCTCAAATAATATAAATCAAACAGTTGTCTGCATAAGAGAAAAAAACTTTGCCTGTTTACTTCAGCAATTTCAAAGCATTTATTTAATTCATCCTTTCAGGCTCCTCCTGTATGAGTTTCTTGGTCAGCTGGGTAGCAGACAACCTATTTTCAGATTTTTACCACTGCATCTGTATAGCAAGTCATTTAAATGTGTGGAACTGATCCAGAATGATTGGGCTTTTTGTATCTTCTTATTGTTTCAAACAATGTCCTGATGAACATTGGGTATTTGTGTCCTGTATTATTGAATATATTGGTCCGATATGTCATGCACACCCTAAAACAGCTGGAGAATACAAGGACTGCTTGGCAGCTTGGTCACAAACTAGGCATTAAACTATGTGAATTGCAAAGAAAAGGTAATTGTGGATCACCCAGTAAAATGGACTGGATTTCTGACTTGTATGGCAACCTCATAGTATTAGTTTGGGACAGATACTGTGGCAAGAACACTGCTTTTTTTTTAAACTTCCCTGCTCAACCCATCCCTGTTCTGTTTTACTATCCCCTACTTAACTTTGACAAATTGCTCCCTTAAGTTCCAGCCCCAATGTTTCCGTTGTTTCATGTAATCTTATTGAATTCTTTGAAGAGGTGACCAAACACGTGGATGAAGGTAGAGCAGTGGATGTGGTATACATGGATTTAAGTAAGGCGTTTGATAAGGTTCCCCATGGTAGGCTCATGCAGAAAGTAAGAAGACAAAGGGTAGTAGTGGACGGAAAATATTCATCATGGTGCTCAGTTACGAGTGGTGTATGATAAGGATCTGTTCTGGGTCCTCTTCTATTTGTGATTTTTGTAAATAATTTGGATGTAAGAGTAGAAGGGTGGATTAGCAAGTTTGCAGACGTTATGAAGGTGGGTCAAGTTGTGGATAGTGCAGAGGGCTGTTCTAGGTTACAAAGGGACATTGATAAGATGCAGAGCTGGGCTGACAAGTGGCAGATGGAGTTTAACCATGAAAAGTGTGAGGTGATTCATTTTGGAAGGACAAACTTGAAAGCAGAATGCAGGGTTAAAGGAAAGATTCTTGGCAGTATGGCAGAGCAGAGGGATCTTGTGGTTCATGTCCACAGGGTGGATAGAGTTGTTAAGCAGGCATATGGTGTGTTAGCTTTCATTAATAGAGGGATTGAGTTCAAGAGCCGTGAAGTTATGCTCCAGCTTTACAAAAGCCTGGTTCGGCCACATCTGGAGTATTGTGTCCAGTTCTGGTCGCATCATTACAGGAAAGATGTGGAAGTGTTGGAAAAGGTGCAGAGGAGATTAACCAAGATGTTGTCTGGAATGGTGGGGCAGTCTTACGAGGAAAGGTTGAGAGCGCTAGGGCTTTTCTCTTTAGAACGATGAAGGATGAGAAGTGACTTGATAGAGGTGAACAAAATGATCAGAGGTATAGATAGAGTGGACAGCCAGAGCCTTTTTCCTAAGGTGGAGGTAGCTATTACGAGGGGACATAGTTTTAAAGTGAGTGGAGGTAGTTATAGGGGACATCAGAGAGAGGTTCTTTACTTAGAGAGTGGTAGGGGCGTGGAATACCCGGAGAGGGTAGTGGAGTTGGCCTCATTAGGGGCATTTAAGCGGCTATTAGGTAGGCATGTGGATGATAGTGTAAGGAAGCGGTGGAGGTTAGATAGACCTTAGGTTTAGAGTAAAAGTTCGGCACAACAACGTGGGCTGAAGGGCCTGTACAGTGCTGTACTGTTCTATGTTCTATGCTACATGCTCATGAATAACAAAATTGCATTAATGTGTTTACTTCACATTAGGAAACAAGGTCAACATCAGAGGCAGTGGCTTCATTGCTGCATATTTGGGATCATGAAATGGGCTTCGTTGTCTAAATTCTTTCCCTTGATGTGATGTTGTCTTGCTGGTCCTTTTCTTACAATGACCTTTGTGAATTATTACTAGCATAAAACTGAGACTATAAATAACCAAAACACCTTATATCTTTGATGTTATCTTGTAGTACTTCTAATAATTTAGAAGAATGTGTATCACAACATTTTTAAATTGTCTTCTCAAATTAGGTACGGTTGCTCTTTGGAATCTGAATACTACATCATTATTGTTACGAGTTCAGCAAGGAGATGGAACTTTGAGGGTCTTTCCTTTCCACTCCTTTGTTGCACACGACCATGCTGTCAAAGCCATTGCTTGGAGTAAAGCTCACAGGTAAGAAAACAAGAATGTGAGAAATCAGCTTCAATCTTACGGAATTAGAAATTATCTTTATTTCCTTCCTTTAGCCAAAGGTATCTGGGGATAGCAAACAAAAGCAGGTAAAAACAGTTAGGTTGCAGATCTGTTATGATCTTATTGAATACCGGAACAAATTTGAGGTGTTTAATGGCCTACTCCAGTTCCTATGCAATGCATGTATTTTCTTGTGGTCCTCTGGGCCAATAACCAGGTTCATGTAAAGCCCTTCTTAGGCAAAAGTAAGGATAGATATTAGAAGTTTTACACAGCCCTTATGTCTCTCGTCTGTGTGTCCCCATCTAATGGAAGTATGCTACTCAGCAGTATAGACACGAGGCTATGTCAGACTTGGCATTTCAAATTATTGTAACTAACACTACATTGTTACACAGTACCAATATGACTGACTTAGCTCAGACTTATTTCCAAACATTCTGTTGGAGCTTTGCAATACTTCCTTGGTAGAGATGGTGCAATCATGATAGATTTAAATGTAACGATTCAAGACATATTGTTTGTGGAGAGTAGAAGGAGTTTTATTTTGCATGTGACACATCCCACTGAATTGAAGCATGAAGGAAATAGGAGAAATTAAAAGTTTATTATTCTGTTGAGTATCTATTTACTCAACAGAAAAATATATTTAGAATTTCTCATAACTGACATGCATCATATATAGTGAATGCAAAACAAAAATCCTGATGTTTCAAATACTATTTTTGAAAATTAACTTCGAAACCTCACAAAGTAAGTTAATTGGCAAAAGCAAACTACTGAATGTTTTGATACCTGAAATAAAAATAGAAAATGCTAGAAACACTCAGCAGGTCAGGTAGCAAATTCTTTGGCAAAGTTTATACTGCAATGTGCAATTTCCAGGCTGTGAGAGAAGAGGCATCATTTGAATAAAAATCATTGTTATATTTTCTTCCCATATTTTTTGATGCATGGATGAATAGCATTCGGTGGAATTGTCACTTAGTGAGCCAAATGCAGCAGTTTCTGCACCAAAAGCAAATAGCAAATTGATTAATTTTTCTCCCTTCAGCACTCATTATGCATGTTTCTAAGCATCACAGCTGCAGTTTATAGTATCCTACTTTGACAGATCATGATAACAATCTGACTCCAAATTGTAGCCAATGTTCTACATTTTAAAGAAAAAGTTTGAAGAGAAAGCAAGCTTCAAACATTTTGCATGCTAAAGTTTGATAAGATTTGCAGCTCAGGTTCTGGATGAGGTTGTAGACTTGCTTGTCGAGCCGGCGTGTTTGATTGCAGACGTTTCATCACTCTGCTAGTTAACAGTGCGCCTCCGGTGAAGCGTTGGTGTTCTGCCCTGCTTATTATTTATATGACTCAGTTTGTTGGGGTGGTTGGCATCACATCCAGTTCTGTTTTTCAGTGGTTTGTATATCGAGCCCAGTTTAGTATGTTTGTTGACGGAGTTCCAGTTGGAATGCCAGGCCTCCAGGAATTCCCTAGCATGTCTCTGTTTGGCTTGTGCTATTAGGGATGTGCTGTCCCAGTTGAATTTGTGTCCTTCTTTGTGTGTGTTGAGACCAGTGAGAATTGGTCATGTCTCTTGCAGCTAGTTGGTGTTCATGTATTCTTATTGTGAGTTTTCTTCCAGTTTGGCCTATGTATTGTTTCTCTCAGTCCTCGCATGGTATTTTGTATGTTATGTTTATTGGTTCTGTGTATGGGATCCTTTGCGTTCATCAGTAGCTGTCACAGGGTGGTTGTTGGTTTTGTGGGCTACCCTGATACCTACCTCTTTTCAAGAGTTCCCCATTTTTGATAGGAGGTGCATTTTGCAATAAATTATATCTAATTATGACATCAGAAAGAATACAAATTTATATGAAATGACTGAATTACACTTAGATTTTTAAATACTAATTGTGGGCTCTGTTAAGATAAATTCTTAAAATATTTTTAGCAGAAAGCAGTAATTCAGTGTCAAATGTGGATGAATATAATTATTTAAAAGCATTTTTGAATTTTTCTCTGTGAAATAATTGCACTGTCAATCTCTAAATTTGTTGAGAGCTATAGTGTTAATTGACAACTATCATAATGCATTCTTGGTAAAGGTAAAGTTGCCATAGTCCTACTGAACCATTGGGCTACTGTCTTATTAGAGAGAGATGACTCATGGTGGTTTTAATAGGAAGTTGAACCTGAGCGTCACCATGACTCATGCGGGGGGAGAAGTTGAGAAGGTCAGCAGGAGTTGAACTCTCACTGTTAGCATTACTCTGCATCATAAACCAGCCATCAAGCTAACTGAGCTAACCACCTTTCTTGACTGAAACAATAGGGAGACAGTGCCAATAGGGTAATCTGATAAGAAAATAAGATTAACATAAATTATTGTGCATAGTTATGTTCATAATGAATTACAAGTGACATTTAAGCACCATAGCCTCTATATGTAATTTATTAATTACATTTTAAGATTTTGCTCATAGTGGTGAAATTTACTTTCTCTCAAATTGTCTGCTGATAGCAATTTTCTAGTAACAGCTAGCCCTGACAGGAAGATCAAGTTCTGGGATCTCAGAAGAACATATCAACCAATCAATGAAATTAAGCGTTATTTGAACACAGAGGTTGCCTGGTTGCTTCCATGGTGTGGAGTTATGGTAGCACAGGAAAATTGCTACGCTGCGTAAGTGTCAACTGCCTTTTGGGCTAACATTTAAATGTGGAAATTGATTTATATAATTATGTAATACATAGAGGGCAGTGTTAATAAGCTTATTTACTTTCACCTAATTAAGTTTTTAATTTTTAGTCAGGTCTTCATGAATATATATGTACCAATTTGCAATGTAGAGTTACCAAATAAAGGATCGCTAAAGAAACACAAACGACTATTTTTTTAAAAAGATGTGCAAATAAAACAAGGGTGATGTGAGAAAAAGACTTTTTTGCTCAGTGAGTAGTTAGGGTTTGGAATGCATTGCCCAGAAATGTGTTGGAGGCAGGTTCAATTAAGGAATACAAGTGGGCATTGAATGATTATTTGGACTAAAATAATGTGCAGGGAATGTGGGGATAAGGCCAGAGATTTTTCAAGGAATTAGAACTGGTGCTGGCATGAGGGATTGAATAGTCACCTACTGTACCATAGTAATTCTATCATTCTGTGATTTAGGGTATTTATGACGTTTATGTAAAGTGTTTTTTGAGTCAGCATCTCGGTAATTGAGTAAAGCAGGAATCAATAGGAGATTTAAAAAATCAAACTAAACTAGCAAGTGCAGAATAGGAAACTTTTTTGTTTCTCTTCATTGACTTATTTCTATTTGGTCCCCCAAATAGAATTCAAAATGAAACTTTTCATTGTCTATCTATCATTTTATGAATGTATTTCTTAACTTGCTGCATTTCTATGCATTTATAAATTGAGAACAGAAAGGCTTTTGAAACATGTATCATATTTATCAACCTATGTATAAGAATATTCTATATAACATTCGAAGTATACTGTTGACTTATGATCTGATCTATAATAAGGTTCAAAAGCTAGATGAAGTTCTAATAAATCATTTAACCTGTCTACCATTATACTCCGAAAACCACAGACAAGCTTTATGTTGCTAAAACTGTGTATGCTCAAAATATCTACGCAAGACCCAAGAAATTTTCCTTTTACAGGTTTGGACTCAGTGGAATTCACTACGTAGATGCTGGTTTTCTTGGATTTAAGCCATATTTTGCTGCACCAAGAGCAGGAACAGTGTGGGTAAGTTTATTTATTGTTTTAGAGTCAGTAAAGTATATTTAAAGCAGTTACTTAAGAATCTAAATGAAGTAGAGGAAGGTAGGATTTTGAGTACAAGTACACAAATCATTAAACATAGAGATACAGGTCAACAACGCCATTTAAAGAAATGCAAAATACCTCTTCTTAGTTTTAGAAATAATGCCTAACTTGTTTCAGACTTTGCTGAAATCACATCAGAATTGCTGTGTATAATTTTGGTCTTCATATTATAAAAATTTATTGAGGTTGTTAAACTAATTTACAAGAATGGCACCAGAAATGTAGGGGTACCTGTCATAAGATGATAAAGTTTTTCTCTTGGAAAATGGGTGATCTAAAAGAGTCCTTTGAAATTGTAAAAGGTTTTAATACAAAAGGCAAGATTTTTCTGCTTATGGAAACAACAAAACTAGAGACCATCAATATAAGATAGAAGTTAAATAAAGAATTCAGAAGAAACTTGTTTATACAGACAATGGTGAGATATGAGCTATGTACCTGGGAGAGTATTTGAAGTGAATAGATTAGATGCAAAAGTGAAAAAATAAGAGTAGACCGGGGAGATAATTTTCTAGTCAAGGGCAATTGTCTGTTTTCCCATGCTCTGAAGATTTTTACCTATTCAAAAATACAGTAATAATTATGAAAATTATTTTATTATGGCCTTCTTAAAAGTCATTAATGGTGAATTTGTACAATCATGTTCTGTTCTACATCTGATCTGCCCTTGCTGAGTTTGGTTACTGAAAAGAGCAAAAATATATCTGTTAAAGCAAATAATTTGGTGTGACTTGACCAATTTCACAAATTTTTGCAATTACCTCATGAACAAAGGTTTGAAAGTCCAGGGTATTTGATCCTGATAGGTGTGAGGTGATGCACTTTGGAAGAACAAACAAGATGAGGAAGTATTTATTAAATGTCAGGACACTGGGTCAGAACAAAGGAACAAAGGAATCTTGAGGTAATTATTCACCAGTCCCTGAAGTCCGCAGAGCAGGTGAATCGGATAGTTCAGAAGGGATATGGGACATGTGCTTTCACCAGTTGTGGCATAGTGTAGAAGAGAAGGGAGATAATGTTGGAGTTACATAGAGTGTTGGTGAGGCCACAGCTGGAGTACGGTATGCAGTTCTGGTCACCTCAGGAAGGATGTGATAACACTGGATCGGATACAGAGGAAGTTCACCAGGATGTTGCATGGAATGGAGAAATTTGAGCTGTAAGGAGAGACTAGATAGGCTTGGATTGTTTTCTCTAGAGCAGAGAAGACTGAGGGGGCACATGACTGAGGTGTATGAACATGGTGAACAGAGAGCAGCTGGTCCCCTTGGTTGAGAGGTCAATCACAAGAGGGTATAGTTTTAGGGTAAGGGTCAGGAGAGTCAGAGGGGATTTGGGAAAAAATATTTTTGACTCGGCGAGTGATGGGAATCTAGAATGCACTGCCTGGGAAGGTAGTGGAGGCTGGAAACCTTACAGACTTTAAAAAATATTTGGATGCGTACTTGCAATATCATAACATTCATGGATTTGGACAAGTGCAGGAAATTAGGATTAGCACAATTTTAGTGGTAGTTATGTTGGTGCAGAATTGATGGGCTGAAGGGCTTTTCTGTGCTGTATGAATCTATGATTTAAAAAATAGTAAGGAAACCAAAGGATATGCCTTTATGGTCTCTGGATGACCCAAAATGTTTTACACCAATTAAAGTACTTTTTCTGAAGTATAGACATTGCTTTAATTATGGTGATAATTAATGAATTATAGCAATTAATTTGCCCAACTATTTTTTGTCTCTGGTATCTTCTAAGTTCTTAACAAATATTCTTTTAAAAATACTTTCAAAAATCCCTTTACTTTAAGGAATCCCATTCCACAATTTTCTGATAATATCGCTTTCCTCTCTGCCTTGTCTGCTGGCCCAGGAAATAGCTTTTCCAGGAATTGCAGAAATTTTTTCAATATAATTTTCATCATAACATTTCTGTCATAGGAGTCATTATATCCTTATTGAACATGGTTGAAGTTGGAAATGCTGCAAAACTGAGGAATTAACCTGCTTTATTGGAGCTGAACCTGTATGTTTCCCTACTTTGTGGCATTGCACATTATCTTGCATGTGAATTATTAGTATACAGTACTAATAACCTGCCTCTGCCCCAGCTACTGTCAGTTTTTGATTCAAGATGTACATGCTTATAAATCTGTCTGAGCCTCTTGTGTTTTTGAAATACTTCTCCTCATTTCAAGGAAAGGAAATCCCCAGCAGATTAATATTCAGTTAATTACTGTCTATATATTTTGATTTTTTTTGTTCTGTTAATGATCTTGTTTTTGTTTTCGGCTTGTAGAGTATTTCTGGCTCTGATTGGTTGAATACCTGCGTCTCGGGAGATAACACAGGAGAGGTGATTGCTGTAATCCTCCCAGATTGTATGAACAACACCATGAATATCAAGCGACCTAATGAGCGGCGTTTTGTAAGTATATATTAACATGTTGGCCCATTTAAGGTAGAGATGATGATTTTGGGAGTCTTTGTAAATCTCTTCTCTAAAAGTAGTAGAAAACACATCTATGAATAGTTTCAAGGCAGAGGCAAATACGTTCTCCATGAAGAAGTGGGTGAAAGGTTATCAGGAGTAGGCAGGAATGTGGAGTAATCAGATCAGTCAATATCTTACTGAATGACAAAGCAAGCTTGATGGGCCAGGTAGCATATTACTAATTTGTATGTTTGATGTTTAAGACACTTAATTCACAATCATTGGAAGAAGCAAACAGGTTAATTTGGCAAGTATGTAAAACAGAATATAAACTACATTAAAAAAATGCCAAAATGCAAAAGTATGAATAATTTGACAAAGCTTTGTTTTATTCAAAGCCAATAAATAAGTGTTTGTTCGTTTTTATGTAATCCAGCTCATGTGCTAAGATTATAGCAATGGAGAGTTTTGATTGTAAAAACTACTTTCAAAACAGAAAGGAAATGTTCCAAGGAAAGAATTTCAATAAATCCCAGATAAAATTTCAGTTTTTAATTATATACAATTCTTTATTTTAACTGCAAATGTGTATATTGGCTATATAATTAAATCTGTATCTAACGTGTATCTGCAATCTTCCACCTTTCCGTACAGTATTGGCCCCTAGGGGCATGGAAACTCAGATATTTCATTTCAAAGCACCACAGGTTTATAGGACTGGTTTTGATAATCAATTATTTATTAAATTAATGAAGAATATCCAACTGGCCAAACGTTAATGAATCAATGAAGAATGCATCCAGTTCCCCAAGTAATTACTAAAAACAGGCTTAAATATCTTTAATATACTCCTCTTAATGTATTGTGTTGTTAGTTATTCACTATTATTTTTGTGCAGCCTGTTTATAAAGCTGACCTCATTCATCACAATGCTGGCAGTAACATTTCAGTCTCCTGCTTACATCAAAAAGAGAAAGAGGCCAATGTCGAAAAGCATTCTTCTGAAATGGAGGAGGAAGATTCAACTTCCAGTCCTGTCATTGAACCAAAGACTTATAATGATACAGTGAAGAAATACTACCTAATGTTTGACGATACTGACTTGGTGAGCAAAAGTAAATCTGTATCATACTTAATTCAGTATTGTGCTGAGAGGCATTTGCATTAGGCCTTGCATAATATGCTAAGTGCTAAGGTCTATGTGTATATACAGATGTGCACTCTTACGTATGTCTGCCTGTGTAATTCCTGTTTTTATCTCCTTCCGCATGTCATATGTTAGTGATGTATCGGTAGGTTTTAAGTCTTTGCTGCTGGATTGCTAACAATTTTAAAACTCTATTTTAAGGTAGTAGTTTATATAAAATACATTTCAATGTCAGCAACCAGTGGATTATATTTTAAAATGTAATCCTTTGGTACATATGGAAAGAATTACATTGGATGCAACCCATTGACCAAGTTGCCTTAGCTGAAATGTTTCAGCTGCTCAGAAGATGCATTACACCAGTATAATTAATCTCATCAGGTGGAAATCTTCACCTGCATTAAATTGTTGTTTGAACTTGAATAAGGTATACCTCTGATTATGAGGACTATGGAATTATATTTTCCTTCTCAGTGTCAGCTTTACTTTCCCACTACCAAAATAGGCTGCCTGTTAAACAGATTTTCTAACTAAGCCATTAATGTTGAAACTTAACTGAAATTAAAAACAAACCCTTTGAATCCAGCTAGCTCATCAGTGTGCTTTATATCAAAAAGTTTAATTTATCAAGATGAGTGATGTTTGTCTTGGGGATACTGCAGGCAGGTAATCAGGAGGAGCACTTGGTGTGCCACAAAAATAAAGTAAAAAGCATTTTGGGCTGTTTTTGGATGGTCTATAGCTGTGCCTGGCTACTCTGCTGCATATCAGTCCTGATGGAGAATTACCAGGCTTGAAAAGTTGACTGCTTTCTCCCCACAGATGCTGCCAGACCTGCTGAGTTTCATCAGCTGTTTCTGGCTTTGTTTCAAATCTTGAGCATTGGCATTTTGTATTTATTTAAAAAAATGTCCCTTGCTGTTTGAAAGGATGTCAGAGTTATTCTTTGTTTGTTTGTTTGTTTAATTTCAGAAACTAGGAGGGAATGCTCCATGAGTTATGTCAGGAGATGAAGCTAGATAAGAAGCTTGTTGAAATAAATTGAGAAGATGGGCTAGATTATGGCGGCAAGTGGGATGAGGTCATAGGGAAGAGTTAGATGTTAAGGCTGGGGAAGGTAAATCTGCAGATACTGAGCAACAGTGGGGTGAGCAGAGGTGAGAAGGAGAATAGTGAAATGGTTAATCAGAGTTGCATGGGACTGAAATCTTTCTGCATTCGTCCCATATCCCTCCAAACCTTTCCTATTCATGTACTTACTCGAATGTCTTTTAAATGTTGTAACTGCACCTGCGTCCACCACTTCCTCTGGCAGTTCATTCTATACATGAACCACTCTTGTGTTTAAAAAAAAAAAGTTGCCCCTCATATCCTTTCTAAGACTTTCTCCTCTCACCTTTAGAAATATGCCCCCTCATTTTGAACTCCCCCACCCTAGGGAAATGACTCTTGATATGCCCTATCTTATCCCTCACGATTTTATAAACATCAATAAGATCACCCCTCAACCTCCTATGCTCCAGTGGAAAAATCCAGCCTCTCCAGTCTATATTTTTATAACTTGAATCCTCCATTCTTGGCAACATCCTGGTAAATCTTTTCTGGACCCTCTCCACTTTAATAATATACTTCCTACAGCAGGGTGACCAGAACTGCGCACACTACTCCAGAAGAGATCTCACCATGACACCCCAAATCCTATATACTCAAAGGTCTGAGCAATGAAGGCAAGCATGCTACATGCCTTCTTAAGTAGAGGGAAGAGAGAAGTAGCTACAGTATTGTCATAGGAAAAATGCTGAATCAGATTTATTCTCACAATAATAGGAGTGCCACAGTGTCATTTTTGGCAGAAGTATTGATCAGGACTCATTGCACTTTATTGCATCAGTCATTATAATTGATCATTTGAAATGTTATTGAGTTATCTCACATTTTCCTGATTGGCACAATGGTGTGCCAACATTCTAACAACAAGAAGGGTACAAACAGGAATTTTAACACACTGTAGATTAATTGTTTGGAACACACTGTAGCCTCAAAATAATGGTCATGCTCATTTCATCAAATATACTTGTTGCAAGGTAAGTGTTTGAATCGCAATAATTTTTATAACTACTACATGTATTCTATGTGAATAAAGTGTTGCTCAGTTTTGAATTGGATCTTTCTTTAGATAAAATTCTGGAGCATCAACATTTGGGAGCTGACTCCATCATTTCTGCTACTACTTTTAACCTCCCTTTTTGCCTGATGTTTCCACGAAGCTGATTAATCACTTGTACCTCTTCTAATCCTTCTACCTTTAAGTCTGTCACCACGTCTTTTCAGCTAGTTTTAAGCCTTCCTGTCCTCCTCTTTCCTCACAATGCCATCTCCATCACTAATCTGCATCACTGAAGCTAATAAATTTAGCTTCAGCAGAATCGTAGAGCCACAAAAAATTTTGTGCACATTTCTGTTTTTTAAAAAACTCTACATCTAGTAAACACTGGAATTGGTTCATAGTTGGTGCAGAGAATTTTCTAGAAACTAACCGAGTTGTTAACCAGATTACCAATATTAAAGAAGCTGCCACGAATGTTTTAGTTGTCAGTAGCGCTATAACTGGTGGGATTGGAGGTAACAATGAACAGGCAGATGATAGCATGAGTTCAGTCTGTTGAATTCAAGGGAATATTTAACTACTTGTAGCTATTGGTATAACAATTTCAGTTGAAATTTTCCCTAAGAATGTTAAGCATTTGGTGTGGTGGTAATTAATGAAGATTTTAAATGATGTACTTCGTAAAAGGAAAAGCACCCAAATAGTAGTGAAGTCAAGGTTTGCCTTGAAAATAAACCTTGACACTGCTAAAACAGGTTGAATGGTGCTAGTGAAGAAATAATATAATAAAACAAAGAATCGCAGATGCTGAAGATCTGAAACAAGAGCTGAATTTGCTGGAGAAACTCACTATCTGGCAGCATCTGTGGAGAGAAAGCAGAGTTAATGTTTCAAGTTCGGTGAACCTGCTTCAAATAATATTGTTTGGGAGACTTTGCAGATGGCAAGGAGCTTTTGAATATGAACCATGTTTTGTTGCTGTCATAATGTCGTTAATGGTCCCTAAAGACTGAATAAGCATAAAAAAGACCTTGCTTATTAATGAACATTTGGAGGCAGATATGAATTGGAGATATTTGTGCCTTGGTGGGACTCAAATGCTGGCCCAGTACTATCACATAGAACGTTCTGGTAGAAATGGTATCCTGATGTATTTTATGCTGATGTGCAATGGTGTTCTAATTGTAAGCTACTCAACCATGCAAAAGCTTATAGAATTGGTATTTGCTGTTGAGAAACCAAGATGTACAGAATCTTTTATTGTGTAAAGGTACGTACAAAATATATTTGGTCATTAATGTTTATGTATTGCTACATTCAAATGCCTAGTGACATGAGTTAACATTGGTAAAGACGACTGGAGGCAATAGGATATGCTTTATACGCCCTTGAGTCCTGTAAAGGAAAAAGCATTTACTGTTCTCTGGATTCCAGTCAACAGGAGTGGAGTGGAATAGAATACAACAGATGGCATACCCTGGGCTGAGAGAGATTACTTTTTACACTAATGAAGGATGAAGCAGTTGACCAACAGAGTGCCTGTCAGATCAGCCATTAATGCCATCACTATACCTCATTTTAGTAGTACTGCATGTTCTTAGATCAAAGCTGCTCACTGAAGTGCACCACTAAGACAACCAAGATAACAAATTATGTTACTTTTCTCAACTTTAAAGATGCTTAATTGCAGCAGTAAATCCAAGGATATTTTCGAGGTCTACATAATTCAGAAGTAAATTCCAGTAACTGCCCTTTTCATTGAGCTGAATTTTTGGGGCATTTGAAGTTCAACAGATGAATAAGATGTCAACAAATGCCAAATTCACTTGGTTACCATGTGATTGATCATATTTCCCAGGGGGGAAATCTGGAGCTAAATGTATAGTTGATTTTGTAACAATGGTATGTTATACGTAGAATTTACATTATTGCGTCTTTCTCTTTGGTAGCTAGCTGTATCAACAAAGATGGTGAAATAATTTGGGGAACTCCTTTTTATTAAGTCAGCAGTTGTTAAGCAGATTTGGTTATACAAATGTAGCTCTGTATAATGTAACCATCAAATAATACGGTTTAAACAGGTACTGAGCCTGCAAATTGAGAGCCTGTACCAGTACAGCCAAGTGGGTCACAGAGGCATCAAGATCTAGAACTAGGAAGTAGTCTCTGGCAAATTCAGAGCAGAGTAGCTTCAATATTTCCAGTGTTTAGCTACAGAAATGCTAGATCATCCCAACTTGATAATTACTGATGCAGTCAAATATGAAGACAACCATAGAATTGAAGGAAAAAAACAAAAGAACTGTGAATGCTGTAAATCAGGAACAAAAACAAAGTTGCTGGAAAAACTCAGCAGGTCTGGCAGCATCTGTGAAGGAAAAAACAGTTAACGTTTCGAGTCCGGTGACCCTTCCTCAGAACTGTTATAGAATTGAGGGCATTAGTGAAGAAGTAAAGTTGCGTATCATTTACAAATATATACAATAGCTATGTGAATACATTTGCGTATATGTATGTGCATATATCTTTAGTATTAAACATACGTACGTGAATTTATGTGAGAATGTATACATGTTTGATCATATGTGTAAAAGTAGCTAATATTTATATAATACATTTAACATAGTGAAGCATCCCAAAGAACTTAAGGGTAATAGGAATAAAAGACTAAGCTATAGAAAGAGATATTAGGCTAGATGTCCCAAAGCTTGAACTAAGGTATAACTTTTAAGGAGCGTTTTAAAAGCTGAGAGGCTGAGGTAGAGCATTTCAGAAATATGGGACAAGGTATTTGAAAGCACATCTGCTAGTGGGGGAGTGATAAATATCAGACATGATCATCACGACATAATTGATAGTGCAGAGGCATTGACAGCTTGTAAGATTGGAGGAGGTTATGGAGAGAAGGACGGGCTTAGCAATAGATGATTAGAAAACCAGAAGAAATTGAGACATTGTTGGACCAGGAGCCGGTGAGGGTCAGCAAGTAAGGGGCGGACATGTGAATGAGATTTGAATTGAGTTAAGATACAGGCAGCAAAATTTTGAATGAACACAGTTTAAGTATGTTGGAAGGTGGGAGACCAGCAAGAATAGTATTGGGATAGCCAAGTCAAGAGATAATAAGGCAACAATGAGGGCATCAGCAGCAGATCAGCTGAGATAAGGTCAGATGCAAGTGATGTTTTGGAAGTAGAAGTTACCAGTCTTGGTATGGTATGCAATCAAAATCTCACTGATGGGGTCAAATCAACAAGTTTGTAAACTGTCTCACTCAGCTTAACAGGTTTCAAGTTTGGAAATGGTGCTCGAGGAATCGAGATCATAATGAAGAGCAAAGACAGTAGCTTCATTCTTCCTTGAAATTGATTGTTGGGAATTTCTACTTATCAGTATTAAATGTCAGACAAGCAGATTGATAATTTAGGAATAGTGAAGGGATCCAGGAAGGTGATAATGAGATGGATCTGAGTGTCATTGGCATACATACAGTCCCTGATAAGTTTTTGCATTTTTGGGCAATAGAAGGAGGCCAAGTATAGATTCTGAGCAAACTACAGAAGTAACCATGTGGGAGTTTAGGGAGAAGACTTCCATATTGTTTCAGAGATAGCAGGAACTGCAGATGCTGGAGAATCTGAGATAACAAGGTGTCGAGCTGGATGAACACAGCAGGCCAAGCAGCATCAGAGGAGCAGGAAG